>NC_088710.1:74781018-75381018 GCF_963576615.1 Watersipora subatra
GAGATATAATAGAGTAGCTGTAACAGTTAATATAGAGATATAATAGAGTAGCTGTAATAGTTAATATAGAGATATAATAGAGTAACTGTAACAGTTAATATAGAGATATAATAGAGTAGCTGTAACAGTTAATATAGAGATATAATAGAGTAGCTGTAACAGTTAATATAGAGATATAATAGAGTAGCTGTAACAGTTAATATAGAGATATAATAGAGTAGCTGTAATAGTTAATATAGAGATATAATAGAGTAGCTGTAATAGTTAATATAGAGATATAATAGAGTAGCTGTAATAGTTAATATAGAGATATAATAGAGTAGCTGTAACAGTTAATAGAGATATAATAGAGTAGCTGTAACAGTTAATATAGAGATATAATAGAGTAGCTGTAACAGTTAATATAGAGATATAATAGAGTAGCTGTAATAGTTAATATAGAGATATAATAGAGTAACTGTAATAGTTAATATAGAGATATAATAGAGTAGCTGTAATAGTTAATATAGAGATATAATAGAGTAACTGTAACAGTTAATATAGAGATATAATAGAGTAGCTGTAACAGTTAATATAGAGATATAATAGAGTAGCTGTAACAGTTAATATAGAGATATAATAGAGTAACTGTAACAGTTAATATAGAGATATAATAGAGTAGCTGTAACAGTTAATATAGAGATATAATAGAGTAGCTGTAATAGTTAATATAGAGATATAATAGAGTAGCTGTAATAGTTAATATAGAGATATAATAGAGTAGCTGTAATAGTTAATATAGAGATATAATAGAGTAGCTGTAATAGTTAATATAGAGATATAATAGAGTAGCTGTAATAGTTAATATAGAGATATAATAGAGTAGCTGTAATAGTTAATATAGAGATATAATAGAGTAGCTGTAACAGTTAATATAGAGATATAATAGAGTAGCTGTAACAGTTAATATAGAGATATAATAGAGTAGCTGTAATAGTTAATATAGAGATATAATAGAGTAGCTGTAACAGTTAATATAGAGATATAATAGAGTAGCTGTAACAGTTAATATAGAGATATAATAGAGTAGCTGTAATAGTTAATATAGAGATATAATAGAGTAGCTGTAATAGTTAATATAGAGATATAATAGAGTAGCTGTAACAGTTAATATAGAGATATAATAGAGTAGCTGTAACAGTTAATATAGAGATATAATAGAGTAGCTGTAACAGTTAATATAGAGATATAATAGAGTAGCTGTAATAGTTAATATAGAGATATAATAGAGTAGCTGTAACAGTTAATATAGAGATATAATAGAGTAGCTGTAACAGTTAATATAGAGATATAATAGAGTAGCTGTAACAGTTAATATAGAGATATAATAGAGTAGCTGTAATAGTTAATATAGAGATATAATAGAGTAGCTGTAACAGTTAATATAGAGATATAATAGAGTAGCTGTAACAGTTAATATAGAGATATAATAGAGTAGCTGTAATAGTTAATATAGAGATATAATAGAGTAGCTGTAACAGTTAATATAGAGATATAATAGAGTAGCTGTAATAGTTAATATAGAGATATAATAGAGTAACTGTAACAGTTAATATAGAGATATAATAGAGTAGCTGTAATAGTTAATATAGAGATATAATAGAGTAGCTGTAACAGTTAATATAGAGATATAATAGAGTAGCTGTAACAGTTAATATAGAGATATAATAGAGTAGCTGTAATAGTTAATATAGAGATATAATAGAGTAGCTGTAATAGTTAATATAGAGATATAATAGAGTAGCTGTAACAGTTAATATAGAGATATAATAGAGTAGCTGTAACAGTTAATATAGAGATATAATAGAGTAGCTGTAACAGTTAATATAGAGATATAATAGAGTAGCTGTAACAGTTAATATAGAGATATAATAGAGTAGCTGTAATAGTTAATATAGAGATATAATAGAGTAACTGTAACAGTTAATATAGAGATATAATAGAGTAGCTGTAATAGTTAATATAGAGATATAATAGAGTAGCTGTAACAGTTAATATAGAGATATAATAGAGTAGCTGTAACAGTTAATATAGAGATATAATAGAGTAGCTGTAATAGTTAATATAGAGATATAATAGAGTAGCTGTAATAGTTAATATAGAGATATAATAGAGTAGCTGTAACAGTTAATATAGAGATATAATAGAGTAGCTGTAACAGTTAATATAGAGATATAATAGAGTAGCTGTAATAGTTAATATAGAGATATAATAGAGTAGCTGTAACAGTTAATATAGAGATATAATAGAGTAGCTGTAATAGTTAATATAGAGATATAATAGAGTAGCTGTAATAGTTAATATAGAGATATAATAGAGTAGCTGTAATAGTTAATATAGAGATATAATAGAGTAGCTGTAACAGTTAATATAGAGATATAATAGAGTAGCTGTAATAGTTAATATAGAGATATAATAGAGTAGCTGTAACAGTTAATATAGAGATATAATAGAGTAGCTGTAACAGTTAATATAGAGATATAATAGAGTAGCTGTAATAGTTAATATAGAGATATAATAGAGTAGCTGTAATAGTTAATATAGAGATATAATAGAGTAGCTGTAACAGTTAATATAGAGATATAATAGAATAGCTGTAATAGTTAATATAGAGATATAATAGAGTAGCTGTAACAGTTAATATAGAGATATAATAGAGTAGCTGTAATAGTTAATATAGAGATATAATAGAGTAGCTGTAATAGTTAATATAGAGATATAATAGAGTAGCTGTAACAGTTAATATAGAGATATAATAGAGTAGCTGTAACAGTTAATATAGAGATATAATAGAGTAGCTGTAATAGTTAATATAGAGATATAATAGAGTAGCTGTAATAGTTAATATAGAGATATAATAGAGTAGCTGTAACAGTTAATATAGAGATATAATAGAATAGCTGTAATAGTTAATATAGAGATATAATAGAGTAGCTGTAACAGTTAATATAGAGATATAATAGAGTAGCTGTAATAGTTAATATAGAGATATAATAGAGTAGCTGTAATAGTTAATATAGAGATATAATAGAGTAGCTGTAATAGTTAATATAGAGATATAATAGAGTAGCTGTAATAGTTAATATAGAGATATAATAGAGTAAGTGTAATAGTTAATATAGAGATATAATATAGTAGCTGTAACAGTTAATATAGAGATATAATAGAGTAGCTGTAATAGTTAATATAGAGATATAATAGAGTAGCTGTAACAGTTAATATAGAGATATAATAGAGTAGCTGTAATAGTTAATATAGAGATATAATAGAGTAGCTGTAACAGTTAATATAGAGATATAATAGAGTAGCTGTAATAGTTAATATAGAGATATAATAGAGTAGCTGTAATAGTTAATATAGAGATATAATAGAGTAGCTGTAATAGTTAATATAGAGATATAATAGAGTAGCTGTAATAGTTAATATAGAGATATAATAGAGTAGCTGTAACAGTTAATATAGAGATATAATAGAGTAGCTGTAATAGTTAATATAGAGATATAATAGAGTAGCTGTAACAGTTAATATAGAGATATAATAGAGTAGCTGTAATAGTTAATATAGAGATATAATAGAGTAGCTGTAACAGTTAATATAGAGATATAATAGAGTAGCTGTAATAGTTAATATAGAGATATAATAGAGTAGCTGTAATAGTTAATATAGAGATATAATAGAGTAGCTGTAACAGTTAATATAGAGATATAATAGAGTAGCTGTAATAGTTAATATAGAGATATAATAGAGTATCTGTAATAGTTAATATAGAGATATAATAGAGTAGCTGTAACAGTTAATATAGAGATATAATAGAATAGCTGTAATAGTTAATATAGAGATATAATAGAGTAGCTGTAACAGTTAATATAGAGATATAATAGAGTAGCTGTAATAGTTAATATAGAGATATAATAGAGTAGCTGTAATAGTTAATATAGAGATATAATAGAGTAGCTGTAATAGTTAATATAGAGATATAATAGAGTAGCTGTAATAGTTAATATAGAGATATAATAGAGTAGCTGTAATAGTTAATATAGAGATATAATAGAGTAGCTGTAATAGTTAATATAGAGATATAATAGAGTAAGTGTAATAGTTAATATAGAGATATAATATAGTAGCTGTAACAGTTAATATAGAGATATAATAGAGTAGCTGTAATAGTTAATATAGAGATATAATAGAGTAGCTGTAATAGTTAATATAGAGATATAATAGAGTAGCTGTAATAGTTAATATAGAGATATAATAGAGTAGCTGTAACAGTTAATATAGAGATATAATAGAGTAGCTGTAATAGTTAATATAGAGATATAATAGAGTAGCTGTAACAGTTAATATAGAGATATAATAGAGTAGCTGTAATAGTTAATATAGAGATATAATAGAGTAGCTGTAATAGTTAATATAGAGATATAATAGAGTAGCTGTAATAGTTAATATAGAGATATAATAGAGTAGCTGTAATAGTTAATATAGAGATATAATAGAGTAGCTGTAATAGTTAATATAGAGATATAATAGAGTATCTGTAATAGTTAATATAGAGATATAATAGAGTAGCTGTAATAGTTAATATAGAGATATAATAGAGTAGCTGTAATAGTTAATATAGAGATATAATAGAGTAGCTGTAATAGTTAATATAGAGATATAATAGAGTAGCTGTAACAGTTAATATAGAGATATAATAGAGTAGCTGTAATAGTTAATATAGAGATATAATAGAGTATCTGTAATAGTTAATATAGAGATATAATAGAGTAGCTGTAATAGTTAATATAGAGATATAATAGAGTAGCTGTAATAGTTAATATAGAGATATAATAGAGTAGCTGTAATAGTTAATATAGAGATATAATAGAGTAGCTGTAACAGTTAATATAGAGATATAATAGAGTAGCTGTAATAGTTAATATAGAGATATAATAGAGTAGCTGTAACAGTTAATATAGAGATATAATAGAGTAGCTGTAATAGTTAATATAGAGATATAATAGAGTAGCTGTAACAGTTAATATAGAGATATAATAGAGTAGCTGTAATAGTTAATATAGAGATATAATAGAGTAGCTGTAATAGTTAATATAGAGATATAATAGAGTAGCTGTAACAGTTAATATAGAGATATAATAGAGTAGCTGTAATAGTTAATATAGAGATATAATAGAGTAGCTGTAATAGTTAATATAGAGATATAATAGAGTAGCTGTAATAGTTAATATAGAGATATAATAGAGTAGCTGTAATAGTTAATATAGAGATATAATAGAGTAGCTGTAACAGTTAATATAGAGATATAATAGAGTAGCTGTAATAGTTAATATAGAGATATAATAGAGTATCTGTAATAGTTAATATAGAGATATAATAGAGTAGCTGTAACAGTTAATATAGAGATATAATAGAATAGCTGTAATAGTTAATATAGAGATATAATAGAGTAGCTGTAACAGTTAATATAGAGATATAATAGAGTAGCTGTAACAGTTAATATAGAGATATAATAGAGTAGCTGTAATAGTTAATATAGAGATATAATAGAGTAGCTGTAATAGTTAATATAGAGATATAATAGAGTAGCTGTAATAGTTAATATAGAGATATAATAGAGTAGCTGTAATAGTTAATATAGAGATATAATAGAGTAGCTGTAACAGTTAATATAGAGATATAATAGAGTAGCTGTAATAGTTAATATAGAGATATAATAGAGTAGCTGTAACAGTTAATATAGAGATATAATAGAGTAGCTGTAACAGTTAATATAGAGATATAATAGAGTAGCTGTAATAGTTAATATAGAGATATAATAGAGTAGCTGTAACAGTTAATATAGAGATATAATAGAGTAGCTGTAATAGTTAATATAGAGATATAATAGAGTAGCTGTAACAGTTAATATAGAGATATAATAGAGTAGCTGTAATAGTTAATATAGAGATATAATAGAGTAGCTGTAATAGTTAATATAGAGATATAATAGAGTAGCTGTAATAGTTAATATAGAGATATAATAGAGTAGCTGTAATAGTTAATATAGAGATATAATAGAGTAGCTGTAATAGTTAATATAGAGATATAATAGAGTAGCTGTAACAGTTAATATAGAGATATAATAGAGTAGCTGTAACAGTTAATATAGAGATATAATAGAGTAGCTGTAATAGTTAATATAGAGATATAATAGAGTAGCTGTAATAGTTAATATAGAGATATAATAGAGTAACTGTAACAGTTAATATAGAGATATAATAGAGTAGCTGTAACAGTTAATATAGAGATATAATAGAGTAGCTGTAACAGTTAATATAGAGATATAATAGAATAGCTGTAATAGTTAATATAGAGATATAATAGAGTAACTGTAATAGTTAATATAAAGATATAATAGAGTAGCTGTAACAGTTAATATAGAGATATAATACAGTAGCTGTAATAGTTAATATAGAGATATAATAGAGTAGCTGTAACAGTCACTTTCACATGTTTATATCTTTTGGGAGGAAGAAATTAGTAAATTACATTAGAAATAAAAAAGGTGACGCCTATATTACAGTGTCAGCTTACATCGAGAACAATGCTGTTGACAGCGCTGTCTTCCTCCACAACCAGTTTATTGATGGAGAGATGGTCAAACTGCATCACGCCGTAAGCATCGTCTGAGTGAGAGATGTTGACCCGGATACTTGCACCCAGTCCAAGCACAGCGCCTCCTGTTGGATTCAGTAACCTTACAACGAAATGTTCACCGTCCTCAGCAATACCATCATCTATGATATTAATGCTGACTGTGGCATAGCGCTGACCATCCTTGAACTTCACCTGTCCAACAGCCGCCTGTCAAATATGTGGTGATACAGTTCGCTACGCTTCTAAGGCTATCGATGTAGTAGGAGTCACTGTGGAACCCAATGTGAAATAATGACAGCTATCCTACTGTGTCACAGCAGGATGTAACTGTTACATCTAACTGTCACTGTAGGATGTACTGCGTGCCGCTGTAAAAGGTATTGCAGCACACTGCAATGTACTAAACAGTACTGCACTACACTGCTGTACAGAGAAGTACACTGCAGTGCATTGCGGTGCAGAGTAGTACACTACAGTACACTACAGTGTAACTATGCTACACTGTACACTATTCTGCTATGTACTGTGCTGCAGTTCACTGTGTTGCAGTGTACTACACCGTGTAGTAGTACACTGCAGTGTACTACATAGATATTGTAGTACACTGCAATGTTGTACACTGCAGTGTTGTACACTATTGTACACTGTGCACAGTGTTGTACTGTACAACACCGCAGTACAATGTAGTACATTGCAGCACAGTGTACAATGTACTACACTGCAGTACAGTTTAGTACATTGCATTGTAACGCAGTGCGGGTGGACCTAACCGACTCATAGCTTCAAGTTTGTATGAGAAGCAAAGCTTTGAACATAGAGAAATTACTGATGAATATTTCTGATATTTTAAGAGGATAATTATACATGTACCTCCAAGTTGTAAAGAGTTATTGAGTAATAACTTCTCTTCATTGTTTCTATTTGCCCAAGAAATTCCCTTAGCAGTTTCTGAATGAGTAATTCAAATGGCTAGGGCGTATGGCAAGCGCTCTCAATACAAGATAACCACAAAGCAATAGCTGGCCGGCGAGTACATTTATGAATTAAAAAGTGTGAGAAAATTGGGCGGAGCTATCTAGTGATTCATGCTGATTGGTCAGGGTAAGCTAGACATGGCTATAAATGCCTACACTCGATAATTGAAGCAGAATGCATCAATAGTTTCAAGAAGAAGACAGAATAGAAAAGAATTATAACTAATATTTTTATATTATGTCGAAGTTTTTGCAGATTTGCCTATTGGCAATATTAACAATATATATTCAAGCCAATCCCGTGGAGCTGAGAGAAGACTTTGAATCAAAACTAAACAAACGTAAAAAGGACGTGCGGATGTTGGAGATGGTATTTGACAGGCTACAGGGACTCGTTACTGAAAATCTAGAAAATATGTATTATAAACTCAACTCTTTCTCCGTCGTAACCAAGGAGTTAGAAAGTATATACAATAGAGAGACTCAACAAGTGCAACTAGGTACAGCTGATGATATGACCAGCAGGTGCCCAGTTGGGTTCCGAGCTGTACCAGGAGACAGTTGGTGCTACTAGTGAGTAAATTAGACGCATATCATTTCGTCAGCAAATTTAACAGTTTGACTTGAAAATACAACTACATTTATTGTCTCTTATAAAACATAGTGGTGGCGCTCTAGTGAAGGACGCAACACGGAAAGTTCCAGATCTCTTCCATGAGGCTCCAAGTTTTGTGTGACGCTATAAGAAATGCCTCGTGACGAGTTTAGCTTAGGGTGGATATGTCAAGTGTCTAATCAGTGCATAGCTTAGGGTGGATATGTCAAGTGTCCAATCAGTGCGTAGCTTAGAGTGGATATGTCAAGTGTCCAATAAGTACATAGCTTAGGGTGGATATGTCAAGTGTCCAATCAGTGCGTAGCTTAGGGTGGATATGTCAAGTGTCCAATCAGTGCATAGCTTAGGGTGGATACATCAAGTGTCCAATCAGTGCATAGCTTACTATCATGTTTGGTTTTTCAACCAATGCCTACTATACGCTTTCTCCTAAAAGTAGTTGGAATACCTGGTTTGAGCAATTGCACTTTAGTACAGGTTTCTCTAGCAATCTAACATGCTCTAGCTGCTGTCTATTTCCATGTTACATCTATAACAATCTAGAATAATCTATGAAAATCTATAACTAGAAGTAAACGTATTTCTGTTAAACTCATCACAATACTCTTATGCGCCGCTATCGCTGCAGCTGAGGCAGAACAATTTGGAGAGAGCATTATGATTGATCTCCTAAAGTAAAATGCCTGTACATTTTAATTTTAGTTTATCAACATACAAGGCACCGTGGAGCATGGCACGAGAGCACTGCCTCCAGCTCGGAAGTGATGTTGACATGGTCTCAATAAACACAACCAAGAGGCAGTTTATAATAACTCATCTTATCCAATCAGATCCAGGTACACGCACTCATTTCATCTCAGCCAATCGGACAATACGATTAAACTCACAAAATTAGGCTCTCGCTCGCATAGCTATTTCACACTTACAGATATAAAAGATAATAATTTTCCCTCTAGTGAAAAGCATCATGTACACCTTTTGAGCTGCCAGAATACCTTCTTGTACCATTGAGATATCTCCACATCCTTGAACAACATAATCTCTCACCTACTAGCGACATGTCACCTAATCAAACCCAAGATGAATGCACAATAATATACTACATGTAGTTATATACAACAATAATATACCCATTATATATAACAATCTAATGTTTCAGAGACGAGACAAGTGAAACGATGGTGGACATCTGGCCGAGGAACTGGTAACATTTGGGCTTGGACGAGTCGTCTGCAAACTACTAGGTTGTTCGCAGATTATTGGGCGGATGAAGGAAGAAAAAGCATTAATATACCAGAGGCAGACAGCTGTATAGTTCTTGATAGCAAATACTTTTATCAATGGACAACAGAGAAAGAATGTGTAGGCAACTCTCAGGAAATGTCATTAACAGAACTTCCTTCACACCATTTTATATGTGAGCGTCAGGCATATGATAGACAGGCAATAGACGGACAATAAAGAAGGTCGTATGTACGGGGTGATATGACAGTTGTGTGTATATATTGTGTATTTATTTGCATGGTACTCAGTGGCACATAAAAGATACATGAGGTAACTTTTACATACATCCATCTTAATTTATGCAATCAGCCCAAACCGTCTTTGCCTCAAACCTATACCTATTCCCAAGCTCTACCTACTCCTGTTACTGCTGCTTGAAATGTCCCTGAATATTATATTATAAATAAAGAAAACTATATATTTTTCTTTTTGTGTTAAATGCATTTGCTCAAAGACACAAGTGTCCACATGTCGAAGACACGAGGTGTCCACATGTCGGAGACACAGGTGTCCACATGTCAAAGGGTGAGGAAGTCAGAGTAACTGGTCTACAAACTCAGCTCAGCGTAACGGAATGAAGACATAACTCGAGTTGCGCAATCCGTGAGTTAACAGGCCAGACACAATGCTTCTTTTTAAACAAACACAAAACACAATCCCTGGTATTCTTTCACATATTTGACATTCAATTTAGTTTGTAGCTATTATTGATTCACAAAGGTTTCAGCCAATTTGGCACTCGGGGCACATTGATTTGCCCCATCGATTCCATGTGTAAAAATTTGCCGAACAAAAGGATATGAGTAATGAACAGACTAGAATGGTTCGGTTAGACAGACAGAAAATTGACAGGAAACAGTTTCATTCATTTAATAAAACTCTGTGTAGAACAAAAACAAAATATAACATGATGATAGATGATGCACTGCTAGATGGGACAGGACCGCTGTTTATATCTTACAACGATGATGTACTGCTAGATGGGACAGGACCTCTGTTTATATCTTACAACGATGATGCTCTGCTAGATGGGACAGGACCTCTGTTTATATCTTACAACGATGATGCACTGCTACATGGGACAGGACCTCTGTTTATATCTTACAACGATGATGCACTGCTACATGGGACAGGACCTCTGTTTATATTTGACAACGATGATGCACTGCTAGATGGGACAGGACCTCTGTTTATATCTTACAACGATGATGCACTGCTACATGGGACAGGACCTGTTTATATTTGACAACGATGATGCACTGCTACATGGGACAGGACCTGTTTATATTTGACAACGATGATGCACTGCTACATGGGACAGGACCTCTGTTTATATCTTACAACGATGCTGCTCTGCTAGATGGGACAGGACCTCTGTTTATATCTTACAACGATGATGCACTGCGAGACACATTTAAACAGTCGCAACGCTTTTATGCGGATGAGGCTCTTCAGGACAAACTCTGAAATCACCGCCACTACATGATAATTTATTAAAGTTAGGCTTTCACTGGTTCTTTACACTGTCGTCCACTTCACACTTGCTATAGCTAAAGTGTTGACCAGCTACAAGGGGGGGGGGGATTTTATGTAAATGAAATCTTTTACACGCCTTCAAAAGGATGTATGAAGATAAACAACGCGGATAATCTAACAGGAAACAATTGGAGTACCCAGTGCCCACAGTGCCCACAGTGCCCACAGTGCCCACAGCTGGCTTAAACAAAAGGTTTAAACAGTTTACTATAAAATATTAAAAAAGAAAAAATTGAACATTCAAGACGGCGGCGTAAGACGGCAGCGTAAAACGAGAACTCTCAAGCAGTATGCGGTACACTGACTAGATGAGTTGAATGAAACAGCTTCTATTTGCTCTTCTAAATGCAGTGTGGAGACAAGTGAGAAGAGCTTCGTGTGATGTAAGATACATGCGTCTACAGAAAGATATGACAAAGAACAACACTGCCGAGGCATGCTGTTATAAATACTACAAAATTCTTGTCAGCTAAGTTCTAGCATTTTTCTTTAGAGGAACTTTGAAGGAGACAGGTGGGAGATGCCCGTAGCAAAAGATTAACGTTAGGCGATGTGGTTGCGTGGTCAAAGGACGCGTTGCTAAGCAAACAAAACAAGGCTTTGCAGAGTCATCACTCTAGGCCTTCTTACACAAAGCACTGACACTACCGTATGTCTTATCTCTCTAAAGTCACTGAGAGACAACCATTCCCAGTTAAGAAAAGACAAACGCGAACAGCTCAGAGACAAACTGAGTTTCCACATCTGAGTTTCCACATCTGACTTTCTATCAAGTTTGGCGTAATTGGGGATCTTTTGGATTTTTATTTAACAAAAAAATTGAGCATGTTTGACATTTGTGTAGAACATTGCAATGGTCCGATGCTGTGAGCAGGTCATCATGAGGTTAGCAGAAGGTCAGCATGAAGTCAGCATCGAGCTATGCTATCAAGAGGCCAAGACTTATTATGTTAAAGCTATATTAGTTTGTTTGTTCTTCCTTTATTAAAACAATTATGCACAAGTTTATATCATAGAAGCCAAAAGTATAGTGTAAACACTTACACTAAGTTTTGCCAGTGCCTCTAACTGTAAACATATGATAAAATTCAAAACACAAAACCGCAGAACGCTTTGTAGTGATTGTATAAAGGGCAAACCAGAAGTTTAGAAAATGGCAAGGGAAAATGACTCCGAAGACTCAAACAAAGCTGTAATGCAGAGATAAGCTTTGAAGATGCATAAAAAATAATTTATCAAGCAATTTTGCAGCTGGTTTGGAGACAATACATCTGTACAGTCTCGAAACACGACAATCGACTAATAAGAGAATGCGATCATTTTTAACGACTACACATTGGTCATTTATCCACGTTGAGTCTGTCGGCATTTTACAAGATAACTTTTACACTCTAGAGACAGAACTGATATGTGGAGTAATAGTTAGTTCGATTGGTCACAGTGCTGCAGTTCTATTGGTAAATACTGAACTCACAGAAACTATGGAATACTGCAGTTCTATTGGTCAACACTGAACTAGCAGAAACTATGGAGCACTGCAGTTATATTGGTCAATACTGAACTCACAGAAACTATGGAGCACTGCAGTTCTATTGGTCAATACTGAACTCGCGGAAACTATGGAATACTGCAGTTCTATTGGTCAACACTGAACTAGCAGAAACTATGGAGTACTGCAGTTCTATTGGTCAACACTGAACTCGCAGAAACTATGGAGCACTGCAGTTATATTGGTCAATACTGAACTCACAGAAACTATGGAGTACTGCAGTTCTAATGGTCAATACTGAACTCGCAGAAACTATGGAGTGCAGATCTATTGGTCAATACTGATGTAAATATGTGACTTGCATGCCAACTTATATTGTAATTTGCTCACGAACAAAATAATATCTGCAAAATGCCAAAGTTGATCCTGATAAAATTAATCTGGCTGTCAAAGAAACGTTATTGACGAACTGTGTCAACAGTGTTTATAGCACTTACATGGACTTACTTACATGGACTTACTTACATGGAATTACTTACATGGACTTACTTACATGGACTTACTTACATGGACTTACTTACATGGACTTACTTACATGGAATTACTTACATGGACTTACTTACATGGACTTACTTACATGGACTTACTTACATGGACTTACTTACACGGACTTACTTACACGGACTTACTTACATGGACTTACTTACATGGAATTACTTACATGGAATTACTTACATGGAATTACTTACATGGAATTACTTACATGGAATTACTTACATGGACTTACTTACATGGACTTACTTACATGGACTTACTTACATGGACTTACTTACATGGAATTACTTACATGGACTTACTTACATGGACTTACTTACATGGACTTACTTACATGGAATTACTTACATGGACTTACTTACATGGACTTACTTACATGGACTTACTTACATGGAATTACTTACATGGACTTACTTACATGGACTTACTTACATGGACTTACTTACATGGACTTACTTACATGGAATTACTTACATGGAATTACTTACATGGAATTACTTACATGGACTTACTTACATGGACTTACTTACATGGACTTACTTACATGGACTTACTTACATGGACTCACTTACATGGACTTACTTACATGGACTTACTTACATGGACTTACTTACATGGAATTACTTACATGGACTTACTTACATGGACTTACTTACATGGACTTACTTACATGGAATTACTTACATGGAATTACTTACATGGAATTACTTACATGGAATTACTTACATGGAATTACTTACATGGAATTACTTACATGGACTTACCTACATGGACTTACTTACATGGAATTACTTACATGGACTTACTTACATGGACTTACTTACATGGACTTACTTACATGGACTTACTTACATGGAATTACTTACATGGACTTACTTACATGGACTTACTTACATGGACTTACTTACATGGACTTACTTACATGGACTTACTTACATGGAATTACTTGCATGGACTTACTTGCATGGACTTACTTACATGGACTTACTTACATGGACTTACTTACATGGACTTACTTACATGGAATTACTTACATGGAATTACTTACATGGAATTACTTACATGGAATTACTTACATGGAATTACTTACATGGACTTACTTACATGGACTTACAAAGAATTGTAGAAAAAGCAAACCACAAATTATTCAGATAACCAGGTTGGTTCATCACATCATTTTTACCAATTCACCATGATTTCCATTAGCTTCATCATAAATTTGTGGGTTGGAGTCAACAACGGATATTCAAAAAAAGATAAAATTGTACCTGCATGACATGAACTGATTTAATGAATTATGAAAGGCAATAACTGGCCAGAGAGCGTCTAGCGCTTTGCTACATACTTGTAAAAGTGAAAGGGCAGTCTTGACTCTCACCCATGAGTTAGTAAGACAATGTATCAGTCTAGAGAATGTAAACCCCATGATTCTGGCAGGCACTTCAAACGCCACTCAGCGCCTTTGCTGAAAAGGTTCTCCATGAGCCAGAAAAAGGGCCTGATTTAAAAGTTCTATGAGAAAACATGCACTCATATAGACATTTTAAAGATATAATTGCCCTTGTCTAACAGACAATAAACAGCCAAAATAAGAACTGAGAGTAATGGGCAATTGTCCTTACAGCTGACTGCAGCAGTGCGCTTGATGCCCTCAGATGGGGCAGCACATTAACACTTGAGCAAAAGATAATATAGCATGAGTTCTAGTTAGTAATAGTGTGGGATCCATATAGTAATAGCGTGAAGTTCCCACAGAAATGGCTTGAGATCCACACAGTAATAGTGTGGGATCCACACAGAAATAGCATGAAATCCACACAGTAATTGCATGAGAATTCACACAGTAATAGCTTGAAGATTGGTTAGCGATCTCATAAACCACTTATTCATATTCTTCCACCTTCACTTTAATTCTCAAATTAAGCATTTGCAGATATAGAATGGTAAATAGGAAAGAAGCAACACGCCAGCACTGGTCATGTGTGTCAGCCCCTATCAGTACTCACCACGTAGTCGGGGCCGCTGTCCAGACTTGTGGCTGTGCCATCCTCAGTCTTCCATTCAACACTCACGTCCCCTATCAGGCCCTGCGCTCTTTCCACCACAAGATGAACCCTCTCTACTTCCTCGCTTACTTCAACCTGTGAAGTTTATAGCTAGAAGTAGCTGGTGTTTTACAAGGTCTCTTACAAGCCTAAACAATTGTCTAGTAATGCGGCGCGCCTTCCTTGATAGCTCTAACCTCTCACTGTTACACTTTAATGTAAAGTTTTATCAATTTTAAGTAAACTAAAACTAACAACAACATAAAAATGGGAAAACATTTATTAAAATGACAGCATAAATAATAGCGACAGATGAAACTGGAGTTGCATGATGGTGATGCCAGATGATGCATGGTGCTCTCCACCATTATGAATTCCATAAATTCCCAGACAATACTACAGCAAACACCTTAAATGATCTCGAATTTTAATTTTATGGCTGAATCAATGGATGGCAATGCAAGGGCATTGTAACATCGGTAAAACTATGCTTTACTCGAGATGCTATTTTCGTACCTTCGGCCTTAGAAGCTTCTCCCAAGTGTGATCAAGTACTCGAGTCATACCCAAAAAAGCAAGCTTGTGACTACGCATGTGATGGCTGTCTCCCCCAGACAATCTTCATCGCATACAAACATGTATATTTAGACGATTTCAACATTGATTTTCCAAGCACTTTTTTACTCAGACAATGCCTCAAGTTTCTAAGGAATACCTCAGTACAGCCACAACTACAGTCCTCTCTATTTATACTCCATACCTGAGCTTCCCCTATAGCTACGGATATGTTTCCCTCTTGCTCTCCTTCTAGACTATCAGAGAATTGAAGCAAGCCATTCGGCAGATCATTAGACAGCAACTCTATGTCAGTGCGAGCACAGCTTAAATCGATGCTCGCGCCACTCGTCGGAGTTGTCCCTTCACCATCATCAGCTGTTGCTGTTTTGAGCACAACTTGAAAGTATTCTCTTAGCTCTGGTAAATTGTCCTTGAGGGCGTGAAAGCCTATGCGCTGTAAAAAAAGAGAGTAGGTTGAGCTCTGATGCTAAAAGTGTAGGTATATTCTGGAGAGTGTACATATTCTGAAGGATATTAGTGGCTGCTGACGCCTCAAACACAAATTACTATTAATAACCATCATTTCCTATTACCAGCCTGATATTTACTAGTTGGTGGAGCAGCTGCCTTCGCCTCTACTCACTTCTCCTTTTAGAAAGTCTTAGGATTCCAGTAGACAACTTTCTTACTATACTCATAAAAGACAGCCGCGTACGATGGTGCCACAACCACAGAGTCACAACCAACAGAGCTACAACCACAGAGGCACAACCAACAGAGCCACAACCAACAGAGCCACATCCACAGAGCCACAACCAACAGAGCCACAACCACAGAGCCCCAACCAACCGAGCCACAACCACAGAGTCACAACCAACAGAACCGCAACTACAGAGCCATGACTACAGAGCCATGACTACAGAGCCAAGACTACAGAGCCAAGACTACAGAGCCAAGACTACAGAGCCATGACTACAGAGCCATGACTACAGAGCCATGACTACAGAGCCATGACTACAGAGCCATGACTACAGAGCCATGACTACAGAGCCATGACTACAGAGCCATGACTACAGAGCCATGACTACAGAGCCATGACTACAGAGCCATGACTACAGAGCCATGACTACAGAGCCATGACTACAGAGCCATGACTACAGAGCCATGACTACAGAGCCATGACTACAGAGCCATGACTACAGAGCCATGACTACAGAGCCATGACTACAGAGCCATGACTACAGAGCCATGACTACAGAGCCATGACTACAGAGCCATGACTACAGAGCCACAAATGTGACACCACTGCATCCACTGAGTTGAAAACCACGGATAACAGAAACTAGTGATTGTGGAATTACAAAGAAAGCAAATCTAACCAAGTTAGCTCTGGCTGTAAAATGAGAATTTGACTTAACCGTTAACTTAAATTATACGTTAATTAATAACAGCAAATAATTTCATGGTTCATTAAATGCTTGTGAGATTAAAGATCGGGTAATACTCCACAATAAAGGTGGTTGACTCTGAATGAAATCGGCCACATCAAACTAACTATCTTACCGCGTCTTCTCTACTGTCACCATAAACTACAAAGAGCTTAGTCTATGAATATTTACGATTGCACTGCGAGGCTTATCTATGTACCGTTGCATTTCCATCCTTTCAAGATTAGTCCTTTGCAGCGCTTGACTTATGACCTTTGCAGCGTTTGACTTATGAAAACGAAAACTTGATTATTAGAAGCAAACTTTTCCTTTCCTGTAAGTATATTCATCTGACTAGAGCCTGCAAAGGATCACCTACCTACTGAACTCAGTAGTCAGCTGTGAAACAGCAGACTGCATACTCTAAATTCTAACTTGATTATTATATAAGTTTTCAATAATACAATATTAATCTAACATACTTTTATTTAAAACCAAAATTGTCAAAATCACATATGATTGCTAAATCATAAAAGTAGATAACTTTAAGGAAGTCCGCTGGCTGGTGGATAGCGATGAGGAGGCTGACCGTTTATTAGCCTGAGGACCCATTCGATTGACAGTCAAGTAGATTTTATGAAACTTGAATAGGTAATATTTTCTGTCATGAAAACCTGACTGAAACTATATCAAGCCACTATATTTGGCACATCTGTTACATATGGAGAGCATTTTCATTTGGCTAACTGTCTGCGGTCAGACGTCATCAATGGCTTATTGGCTAGGAATTTTAAAGAATAAATGAAGTTTGCTAAATGAAACAATGGGCTGCCATAACTTAATATTACAAAACCCTAGGCAGTGTTTTGCCGGCTAAAACAGCCAGCCTTTCCTCACGCCCATCACTATCTCATAGAATCATATGGAGATGACAGGCTAACAGTATTTAAAACAAATGGCTTTGTCATTGGCAATGAGCCAGAGAGCTGACTTCAGCGCCCAATCAAACGCAGTCGTGCCGTGTGGGGTAAGAGTGCTATACGAGCGAGCAGCTCTTCCATTATTTTTGTGTAGCGAAGAGCATTGGCTCCGCAGGACTAGGAGCAAGCGGCTCACATGGGAACGGAGATGAGAAGGAGAGCCTTGACGAAAGGATGGTATAACTCTCAATCCCACCGCTCTAATGCAATTGCTCACCACTCTTACCGGCGCATTCCTTCCTTTACGATACTTATCCATCCAGTTTTAAAATTTGCTAAAAACACGCTTATAAAACACGTTATAATGAACTCATGACCACATATTGAATGCGTAATTTAGATAATGCGTAACGCATCTCCTGCGTCGCTCAATCCTGCTCCAGAACATCATAATTACTTTCTCTATTCATTAAGCTACTCAAAATTACGCTGACTAAGGAAATATGTTCACTGATTATGGAACGAGGGGGTCGGTAGGTCCCTATGACCACATGCAACGCCGTGCTTTTGAGTATGCCTCAATAAGATGGCCATCCACAGGTAAACTGTCAAGCTGACTGTGGCGGGGAGAGAGAAGACAACTGACGTCCATGACACGCATGACATGAGAGTAAACATGATTGTGGTGTTATACCAAGACCAGCAGGGATAACAGAGATGCAATAGTATAGGCCTCTGGGGCAACAAGCAGACGACTGTGTTGAATGAGTGATTAGTTCCTTTGTATGCCATAGGCTGTGATTGGTGCCCAGCGAGTGACCCGTGTGGGCAACAGGAAGGGCTATCAAGCATCATGCAGACACAACCATAACCTCCTGATCAATACCTCAAACGTATTTAAAGACCTCAGCAGTCAAATGAATCCAGCCAGAAATCAATTCTAATTTTTTTGCTATTCCTGGCATCGCAGTGTTGACCCAGCAGTCTGAGTGCAAAGCTGTTTTGTTTTATAACTAAGAAAAGCATGAGCTGGTCTATATACGGAACTGGGGGCACTTAAATACTCCAGTAGTAAAAGAGACTCCGTAGAGACCTTACGAGAGTTATTCAAATAGTCCAAAGTAGACAAGATGGCAGACAGCAAGCCAATTAGCGCAAGATCAATGACAACACGACAGCAAGCCAAGCTTGTGCATCCATAGAGAGAACTTAATACTACAATAATTCATGGAATTTAGAAATAAAACTATAAAAAGAATTTATAATCTCTTTTAATGCTTGACTAATGAGAGGAGGTAGTAAGCGTGCAGCAATGCCATCCTAGCCTAAGTTCCTTACAAGACCTCCTACTCACCCCAATCAGCTGGCCTGGTTGAAACCGTAGTTCACCAGTGGAGCTGTTAAAGTCTCCGTTGCTCCTCACAGATCCATTGTTTATCAGTTCAACAATCTGCCAAGTCAGTGTTACAAATCCGGCATTACCGCGGGCTCGCCTTACAACACACGATAAGGATGCCCCCTCACTGCTTTCAGCGAATGGTTGGCAGGGACCCTCAAAACCAAATAATCCGTTTGCATAGTCACTTTTTAGTACTACAACAAATATAATCATATACATGGTATAAGTGAGTAAAATCTGCAATGATACAGCATCTGCCAATGTTTAACATGACATACTGCAATGATACTGCACGCGCCAGTGTTTGACATGAGACACTGCAATGATACTGCACCTGCCAGGATTTGACATAACACACTGCGATGATACTGCACCTGCCAATGTTTAACATGACATACTGCAATGATACTGCACTCGCCTGTGTTTGACATGACACACTGCAATGATACTGCACCTCCTAGTGTTTGACATGACACACTGCAATGATACTGCACCAGCCAATGTTGAACACGACACACTGCCACGATACTGCACCTGCCAGCCCTTGACATGACACACTGCAATGATACTGCACTTGCCAGTGTTTGACATGACACACTGCAATGATACTGCACCAGCCAATGTTGAACACGACACACTGCCACGATACTGCACCTGCCAGCCCTTGACATGACACACTGCAATGATACTGCACTTGCCAGTGTTTGACATGACACACTGCAATGATACTGCACCAGCCAGTGTTCGACACGACACACTGCCACGATACTGCACCTGCCAGCCCTTGACATGACACACTGCAATGATACTGCACTTGCCAGTGTTTGACATGACACACTGCAATGATACTGTACCAGCCAGTGTTTGACCCGACACATTGCAACGATACTGCACCTGCCAGCCCTTGACATGACACACTGCAACGATACTGCACTTGCCAGTGTTTGACATGACACACTGCAATGATACTGCACCTGCTAGTGTTTGACATGACACACTGCAATGATACTGAACCTGCCAGTGTTTGACATGACACGCTGCAATGATAATGCACCTGCTAGTGTTTGACATGACACACTGCAATGATACTGAACCTGCCAGTGTTTGACATGACATCCTGCAATGATAATGCACCTGCTAGTGTTTGACACGACACGCTGCAATGATAATGCACCTGCTAGTGTTTGACATGACATACTGCAATGATACTGCACCTGCCAGCGCTTGACATGACATACTGCAATGATATTTCACCTGCCAGTCTTAGACACTTAATAGCATTTTAACAGCTGGGACCCTGCAATAAACTCACCGGTAAGTCTCGCCATCGCTCCTTCATCAGATATTCTCCCGCCTCCTCTACAGCCTATCAGTTTTACCGATAAGACCTCATTGCTTTCAGTCTCAACATCTTGTACAGATGCAACAGTAAAGCTAGTAATCTCTTCGCCGTCTGGTAAATGCGAGACTCCTGACACAGGTGCGACATCAGTTAAGGATGGGCGTAGTAGGATTTCAGAAATCTCACTAAAAATCAACCATATCTCCTCAAATCAGCGAATAGAACAATCCTATAGAGTTATACACGGGCATCAAATAGAGTTATACACGGGCATCAAATAGAGTTATACACAAGCATCAAATAGAGTTATACATGGGCATCAAATAGAGTTATACATGGGCATCAAATAGAGTTATACACAGGCATCAAATAGAGTTATACACGAGCATCAAATAGAGTTATACATGGGCATCAAATAGAGTTATACACGGGCATCAAATAGAGTTATACACAAGCATCAAATAGAGTTATACATGGGCATCAAATAGAGTTATACATGGGCATCAAATAGAGTTATACATGGGCATCAAATAGAGTTATACATGGGCATCAAATAGAGTTATACACGGGCATCAAATAGAGTTATACACGGGCATCAAATAGAGTTATACACAGGCATCAAATAGAGTTATACACGAGCATCAAATAGAGTTATACACGGGCATCAAATAGAGTTATACATGGGCATCAAATAGAGTTATACATGGGCATCAAATAGAGTTATACATGGGCATCAAATAGAGTTATACATGGGCATCAAATAGAGTTATACACGGGCATCAAATAGAGTTATACACGGGCATCAAATAGAGTTATACACAGGCATCAAATAGAGTTATACACGAGCATCAAATAGAGTTATACACGGGCATCAAATAGAGTTATACATGGGCATCAAATAGAGTTATACATGGGCATCAAATAGAGTTATACATGGGCATCAAATAGAGTTATACACGGGCATCAAATAGAGTTATACACGGGCATCAAATAGAGTTATACACGGGCATCAAATAGAGTTATACACAGGCATCAAATAGAGTTATACATGGGCATCAAATAGAGTTATACATGGGCATCAAATAGAGTTATACATGAGCATCAAATAGAGTTATACACGGGCATCAAATAGAGTTATACACGGGCATCAAATAGAGTTATACACAGGCATCAAATAGAGTTATACATGGGCATCAAATAGAGTTATACATGGGCATCAAATAGAGTTATACATGGGCATCAAATAGAGTTATACACAGGCATCAAATAGAGTTATACATGGGCATCAAATAGAGTTATACACAAGCATCAAATAGAGTTATACATGGGCATCAAATAGAGTTATACATGGGCATCAAATAGAGTTATACACGGGCATCAAATAGAGTTATACATGGGCATCAAATAGAGTTATACACAGGCATCAAATAGAGTTATACACGGGCATCAAATAGAGTTATACACAGGCATCAAATAGAGTTATACACGGGCATCAAATAGAGTTATACATGGGCATCAAATAGAGTTATACACGGGCATCAAATAGAGTTATACACGGGCATCAAATAGAGTTATACACGGGCATCAAATAGAGTTATACACAGGCATCAAATAGAGTTATACATGGGCATCAAATAGAGTTATACATGGGCATCAAATAGAGTTATACACGAGCATCAAATAGAGTTATACATGGGCATCAAATAGAGTTATACATGGGCATCAAATAGAGTTATACACAAGCATCAAATAGAGTTATACATGGGCATCAAATAGAGTTATACACAGGCATCAAATAGAGTTATACACGAGCATCAAATAGAGTTATACATGGGCATCAAATAGAGTTATACACAAGCATCAAATAGAGTTATACATGGGCATCAAATAGAGTTATACACGGGCATCAAATAGAGTTATACATGGGCATCAAATAGAGTTATACACGGGCATCAAATAGAGTTATACATGGGCATCAAATAGAGTTATACACAAGCATCAAATAGAGTTATACACGGGCATCAAATAGAGTTATACACGGGCATCAAATAGAGTTATACACAGGCATCAAATAGAGTTATACATGAGCATCATGTAGAGTTATACACAAGCATCAAATAGAGTTATACATAGGCATCAAATAGAGTTATACATGGGCATCAAATAGAGTTATACACGGGCATCACATAGAGTTATACACAGGCATCAAATAGAGTTATACACGGGCATCAAATAGAGTTATACATGGGCATCAAATAGAGTTATACATGAGCATCAAATAGAGTTATACACGAGCATCAAATAGAGTTATACATGGGCATCAAATAGAGTTATACACGGGCATCAAATAGAGTTATACACGGGCATCAAATAGAGTTATACACGGGCATCAAATAGAGTTATACACAGGCATCAAATAGAGTTATACACAGGCATCAAATAGAGTTATACACGGGCATCAAATAGAGTTATACATGGGCATCAAATAGAGTTATACATGGGCATCAAATAGAGTTATACACAAGCATCAAATAGAGTTATACACGGGCATCAAATAGAGTTATACACGAGCATCAAATAGAGTTATACATGGGCATCAAATAGAGTTATACACGGGCATCAAATAGAGTTATACATGGGCATCAAATAGAGTTATACATGAGCATCAAATAGAGTTATACACGGGCATCAAATAGAGTTATACATGGGCATCAAATAGAGTTATACATGGGCATCAAATAGAGTTATACACAAGCATCAAATAGAGTTATACATGGGCATCAAATAGAGTTATACATGGGCATCAAATAGAGTTATACATGGGCATCAAATAGAGTTATACACGGGCATCAAATAGAGTTATACATGGGCATCAAATAGAGTTATACACAAGCATCAAATAGAGTTATACACGAGCATCATGTAGAGTTATACACGGGCATCAAATAGAGTTATACATGAGCATCAAATAGAGTTATACACGGGCATCAAATAGAGTTATACACAGGCATCAAATAGAGTTATACATGAGCATCATGTAGAGTTATACACAAGCATCAAATAGAGTTATACATAGGCATCAAATAGAGTTATACATAGGCATCAAATAGAGTTATACATGGGCATCAAATAGAGTTATACACAGGCATCAAATAGAGTTATACACGGGCATCAAATAGAGTTATACATGGGCATCAAATAGAGTTATACATGAGCATCAAATAGAGTTATACACGAGCATCAAATAGAGTTATACATGGGCATCAAATAGAGTTATACACGGGCATCAAATAGAGTTATACACGGGCATCAAATAGAGTTATACACAGGCATCAAATAGAGTTATACATGGGCATCAAATAGAGTTATACATGGGCATCAAATAGAGTTATACATGAGCATCAAATAGAGTTATACACGGGCATCAAATAGAGTTATACACGGGCATCAAATAGAGTTATACACAGGCATCAAATAGAGTTATACACGGGCATCAAATAGAGTTATACATGGGCATCAAATAGAGTTATACATGGGCATCAAATAGAGTTATACACAAGCATCAAATAGAGTTATACACGGGCATCAAATAGAGTTATACACGGGCATCAAATAGAGTTATACACGGGCATCAAATAGAGTTATACATGGGCATCAAATAGAGTTATACACGAGCATCAAATAGAGTTATACACGGGCATCAAATAGAGTTATACACGGGCATCAAATAGAGTTATACATGGGCATCAAATAGAGTTATACATGAGCATCAAATAGAGTTATACACGGGCATCAAATAGAGTTATACATGAGCATCAAATAGAGTTATACACAGGCATCAAATAGAGTTATACACGGGCATCAAATAGAGTTATACACGAGCATCAAATAGAGTTATACACGGGCATCAAATAGAGTTATACACGGGCATCAAATAGAGTTATACACAGGCATCAAATAGAGTTATACATGGGCATCAAATAGAGTTATACATGGGCATCAAATAGAGTTATACATGGGCATCAAATAGAGTTATACACAGGCATCAAATAGAGTTATACACGAGCATCAAATAGAGTTATACATGGGCATCAAATAGAGTTATACACAAGCATCAAATAGAGTTATACACGAGCATCAAATAGAGTTATACACGAGCATCAAATAGAGTTATACACGAGCATCAAATAGAGTTATACATGGGCATCAAATAGAGTTATACACGGGCATCAAATAGAGTTATACACGGGCATCAAATAGAGTTATACACAAGCATCAAATAGAGTTATACACAAGCATCAAATAGAGTTATACACGGGCATCAAATAGAGTTATACACGGGCATCAAATAGAGTTATACACGGGCATCAAATAGAGTTATACATGGGCATCAAATAGAGTTATACACAAGCATCAAATAGAGTTATACACGAGCATCAAATAGAGTTATACACGGGCATCAAATAGAGTTATACACGAGCATCAAATAGAGTTATACACGGGCATCAAATAGAGTTATACACAGGCATCAAATAGAGTTATACATGGGCATCAAATAGAGTTATACATGAGCATCAAATAGAGTTATACACAAGCATCAAATAGAGTTATACACGGGCATCAAATAGAGTTATACACGGGCATCAAATAGAGTTATACACGGGCATCAAATAGAGTTATACACGGGCATCAAATAGAGTTATACACGGGCATCAAATAGAGTTATACACGGGCATCAAATAGAGTTATACATGGGCATCAAATAGAGTTATACACAAGCATCAAATAGAGTTATACATGGGCATCAAATAGAGTTATACATGGGCATCAAATAGAGTTATACATGGGCATCAAATAGAGTTATACACGGGCATCAAATAGAGTTATACACAGGCATCAAATAGAGTTATACATGGGCATCAAATAGAGTTATACATGAGCATCAAATAGAGTTATACACAAGCATCAAATAGAGTTATACATGGGCATCAAATAGAGTTATACATGAGCATCAAATAGAGTTATACACGGGCATCAAATAGAGTTATACACAGGCATCAAATAGAGTTATACACGGGCATCAAATAGAGTTATACACGGGCATCAAATAGAGTTATACACAGGCATCAAATAGAGTTATACATGGGCATCAAATAGAGTTATACATGAGCATCAAATAGAGTTATACACAGGCATCAAATAGAGTTATACATGGGCATCAAATAGAGTTATACACGGGCATCAAATAGAGTTATACATGAGCATCAAATAGAGTTATACACAGGCATCAAATAGAGTTATACATGGGCATCAAATAGAGTTATACACGGGCATCAAATAGAGTTATACATGAGCATCAAATAGAGTTATACACAGGCATCAAATAGAGTTATACACGGGCATCAAATAGAGTTATACATGGGCATCAAATAGAGTTATACACGGGCATCAAATAGAGTTATACACAGGCATCAAATAGAGTTATACATGGGCATCAAATAGAGTTATACACGAGCATCAAATAGAGTTATACACAAGCATCAAATAGAGTTATACACGGGCATCAAATAGAGTTATACACGGGCATCAAATAGAGTTATACACGGGCATCAAATAGAGTTATACATGAGCATCATGTAGAGTTATACACAGGCATCACATAGAGTTATACGTAGGCATTCAGGAGAGTTGTACATGATTCAAGTAACATTATGAGTGTATTTAACACGGTTACATCTGAACATCTGATAGCGCACATATGTGATTATTTCATTAAATTAAAATGCAGACGTTCAAATGTAGCTCCTTTTTAAAAATTTTATTTTTGTATAAACCAAATTACCAAATTACTTCATTATATGTATTACAAATACAATTATTATAGGTACTTGTGCATGTATATGCAAAAAGGTGTGTTTGTTTACTTGTCAGGTTGCTGTAGGTATATTGACAAACAGTAGCAGGTAGTTCTTGATATACGTATGTAAGTGCTGATATATGTAGGTACTCACACTGGAGAAAGGTTTCTATTAAACATTCGACACTGTTGCATCAGTCCTACATAATGACCGCCTGATGCCGTAGAGCCGAGATAGAGATCTCCTGGAATATCTATTCTCTGTGTCGGTATTCTGTTGGAGTAGAAAGTGCGTTTGAAACACTAAGTTGAGAAGACAACAATGATAGAGAGTTCAAAGGCTGATAAATCTGCGAAGAGAGAGGAAGTGTTTATGTAAAGAGATGCACAAGGTATTTGCTTAAAAGAAGAATAAAATTGAGATGAGAACAGCTCATAATTCTTCTATTCAAAAGCAAATGTTCAGGATTTGGTTTGCTTATGAATGCTACGATCATTGATAGAACTATGGAAGGGGTAAAGTATGTTGTGACGGATTCGACTCTTTCTGCTTTATTCTCCATCAGAATGTACTCAACAGACCTGCAGCTGCAAAAACACCGCTCTAGCTCCTCTCTACGCGCGATTACCTCTTAAAATATTGAGGAAATCCTGGGTGATTAGTTTTAGAGAAGCTCTTATAATGACTAGTTGTTTTTATAGACACGCTAGGGCTGCCGTTACAACAGCATTGCATCTAATCAGACGGTCTGACACGCGCGGCAATGGCCTACAAGGTTACAAACACAACTCACCCTACAGTATAGTTTACCAGTTATTGCACTCGTATATAATGCACTATTAACAATGACAATGGCTCATTCTGCAC
Organism: Watersipora subatra; assembly: GCF_963576615.1. NCBI lineage: Eukaryota > Metazoa > Bryozoa > Gymnolaemata > Cheilostomatida > Watersiporidae > Watersipora > Watersipora subatra. Next base: position 74,808,564 of record NC_088710.1, read on the forward strand.
GAGTACAACCAACTCTGGCTGTAAATATAGTTCATTGTTATCTGCATGCAGTAGTTACATGTAGACATGAATAAGATCAATATATATTATTATTTAATTGACTTAACTAATGACTTTCCTCTTACAACAACCACTCAGATAGCCATTCAAGGTGGTCTCCACTTGAAGCAACTTTTTAATTTTATTTGACAGTTGAACTGTAGGACTATTATAAGACATGTCTGTCTGTGGCGAGGAGATCAAGTAAAACAGTTTAGCTTGACTGGCGGCAGCGCTCGTTGCGAACAGGGCTGCACTTTGCAGTTAGGATATAAAGAAATATCTGTTAGCCAATGGGAACATACAGCAGCGTACTAGTCATGAGCTCTTCCGAGTGTAAGAAAGAAAAGAGATGACGACTGCCTGTCTACTTGCTCAGGAATAAAATACAAAATACTCGCTCACATTCTTTGAATGGCAGCAGCTCCATTAAGTATGAAGTCAGCTCTATCATCAACGACATTAATAAGCAGGTGCTGCCATTGAGGCTCTTCATCTTCCATCCACTCTACTTCCACTTTTTCCAAAACCTACGAGTGTACAAAACGACGAGCTGTGACTCTCATCAAATAATAGGTAATCACTCCTCTTTGATCATAATTATAATAAAGGTAGAGTCATCCCACCCAAGAGGCAGCGAGTAAATTACACCAAAATAAAGCATCGATGACTAGAGCACTGTTGAAAGGAATGGAAATATTCAAGTGAAAATGCAGATGCAGACCACAACAGGCAGCACTGTAGCCTATTTCACTCATGAATATGTACTTCCCTTCCCATACAATGACTAGCAGGCAGGTATAGATAGGTAATTTAGCTCAAGTCAGATGTTTAAGTAGGAAAGGCATAAAGTTTCACAGCCTCTGATGAATTGAGCAGATATTGCTGTGGTTCAGAATGGCCAAAGAGCAATTAGAATGTTTATGCATAAATAATAATAAAGTATAAATAACTAAACATAAATTCAATATACTGTAACTTCATACCAAAAGAGGATTATAAATAACCTTTTGGCAACTTACAAAAACAATATGACCAGTTAACATAATTTATCATAATAAGTTAATGATCCAGAGATGCCATTAACTTGAATGTGTTGCAAATATGTAGGGCATCCTTGAACTTGAAGTGAGATTCTGAGATAAAAATAAACTGTTAACAACTTGTGAAATTAAAAATTATAAAATTCAAATTGCATTTACTATATTATTTTTAGAGAAGCAAAAAGAAGTTTGGATGTCATGTCTCTGTATAGATTCGATGTCTGTTTTCAACTTATGTCATTGCCAATATAAACAGTCTTAGTATAGTCTAGTTTCATCTACGATTTCATCTTGTCTTAGTATTCTGGATAAAAAACAGAACGTGTGATATATCAAAAGAATTATATCTAAGTCGTGTCTAAATAATTTAGAATAATGTCTTGCTGCCGTAACTTGCTGCTGAAACTAGAGCTTGTGTAAAGACTCCGTATAAAAACTCCTCATGACACTAAAATATATTATCAAACACTTGTTGTCTTTCGGAAAAGTAATGTAAAATTTATCTACAGCTTATAAATATTTTTGGGTACTGTTACTTAAAATTTGTGTTTTAACAGCAAAAATTCACTTGAGCAAAACAATACATTGTGAAGTCATAGATGCTGAATTTGTCAAGGCAGCAGAGCAAAGTATATCATTGACCCTTTGGCAGCAGTACAGGTTAAGCAAGAAACCCCAGAAGGTCTCAAATGAGCGCATGTACTCCGCTGCCTTCTTCGCCTAAACAGTACCTCTCGAATCTCCCAGTCTCACATCACAGATAATTCGCCTATTTAAATCCACTATATGACACTTGTCACTCTTGCCACTATACGATACTGGTCACTCTTACCACTAAGTGACACTTGTCACTCTTACCACTATATGACACTTGTCACTCTTGTCACTATATGACACAAATCAGTTTTAGCAACAAATGACACACGCCACTTCTAGAAAACTTGAGAAGAGTCACTCTCATGATAACATGACACATAGTACTTCTCCCCAGTACGTATGCCATGATAACATGGCACATAGCACTTCTCCCCAGTACGTATGCCATGATAACATGACACATAGCACTTCTCCCCAGTATGTATGCCATGATAACATGACACATAGCACTTCTCTTCAGTTCGTATGCCATGAAAAGAACATTCAGTCTGGCTGTGCACTATAAGCCTCTCTGAAAAGCAGGAGTTTTTTAACTTTTTATAAACTGTGAAAAATAAGACTTTGGTACAACCAAGTATTTTTACATCTTCGAGTTTAATTTTCATGAAAAAAAATAAACAGAATCAATAACTCCATGTTTATCTGCTTTAAGGGAAAGACTACAAGTTGTTCAAGCAGGTTGTTCGAGCAGGTGGTTCGAGCGAGTTAGCTCAGTTAATCTCACCATGGACTCTTCATCCAAAACAGAAAAGATGACACTTTTAGGAACTCCGCTAAGACCTGTTACGAGATCAATAGAGTAGTAAATGAGCCCTGGAGTCAGACTTGAGCTCTTTGTCAGTATTGGGGCAGTGGCGTTAGAGTGAGGAAAGAGCCAGATGCTGATGGCAAAGTCTCTCGTCACCCAGTCTGTTTGGTAAGTGAGGGACACAGTCACATGACTCTCTGAAACACATTGGTCAGTGAATAGTGACTCTACTTGCTAACATAGACTCGTAAAAGATAATATACTCATCATTATAACAAAAAGTGATACTTTCAAAATTGCAGGAAGTTTGGTGAATATGGGAGAGCAAGCGTAATAAGGTCAGATGGTCAGAACTAGCAGACTAATATTATGACATAGGTACTTAATGGCCAGCTATATAAGCACTGCGTACCTTCAGTTCCTGTGAAGTTGTAGATGAACGAGCCAGTAGAATCAGTGTATTGCATGAGGAAGTCAGCATTTGATGAGAAAAGCAAGTCATTAAGCTCAGGCATGATGCCGGCAACCTGAGCAGAATAGATCTCCCACAACACCTAAAAATCGAATGAAATTACAGAAACTCCTGTCCAAAATTCAAAACCCACTAAAATTTATGATCAAAATTTTTTTTACATCTTATTGGCACCACCATAGAAATGCATAGAGCAGAGTGATAAGAGATGATAATTCCCCTGCAATTGGAGCGACTTGTAAAAAAAACAATAGTACTGGACCAACAAGCGCAAATCAATAGAATAATTGGAGTTGTTTTATCTTATTCTCTGAACAGGAAGATGACTACTTGTTGACTCAAATGTATTCTGATGGCACAGATGAACAGTAAGTTACCTGAAGATCGTTAAAGAGACCCTGAGCTCTGATGACGATGAACTTTGCTTCAGATGAATTTGCTCTGCCGGGTAAGAAGTCTTCGGCAACTGCTAGTTCAGTAGAGACAGAATCGAAGAGAATGACACCATTAGGATCATCGTTTGTTGGCACAGTAATGCTGATGACCGCGAGGCTTGTAGATATAAGTGGCTGATCCAGTCCTGCAGGGTGCAAAAAATTATGCTAATATCATTCTAAATATACACATCAACTACTGACAAGCTTCAGCCAGCATGAGCAGGAAGGGGCCTATGGCTGTAAGATCCTATGTACTGGACGAACACTAGTGATACTTACCTGTCACATTTAATCCAAACACTAATAATACCTACCTGTCACATTAAATATCTCAGCAGTGTAGGTCTCCTCATACTCGGGGACGCCATCAGCTATGACTAGGATTTCCAAGGTTTGTTCAGACTGACCATCAGCAAATACCAGATATCCACTGACTGGATCGAACTCGCTAGCGATATTGACCTGTGAGTCATTAGCTAGCAGCCTCCATTCCAGCACAACGCTACCAAAGCTTCCTCCACTCCGTAACACCCTGCATATTATGTTACTCTGTACTTCCACATAAACTAATACAAAATACAATATATCATATGCTACATCATATGCTACATCATATGTTGCATCATATGCTACATCATATGCTACATCATGCATGTATAACATGCATGTGATACTAAATAGTGCTGTGTTTAGTTTACTCTAGCATGTCATACAAGTGACACCATATCATGCCCTGTAAATAAAATAATGCTGTGCATGGTTTATTATAATGTTACCTGTAAGATATGTTACATGTAGGACATGCTGTAGTGTTACATGTAGGACATGCTGTAGTGTTATATACATGACATGCTGTAGTGTTATATGCAGGACAAGCTGTAGTGTTACATGTATGACATGCTGTAGTGTTACATGTTTGACATGCTGTAGTGTTATATACATGACACGCTGTAGTGTTATATACATGACACGCTGCAATGTTATATGCAGGACATGCTGTAGTGTTATATGCAGGACATGCTGTAGTGTTATATAGTGTACATGACACGCTGTAGTGTTATATGCATCATATGTTGTAGTGTTATATACATGACATGCTGTAGTATTATATACAGGATATGCCGCAGTCTGATAGTGTGTTACTGTTGCACACATATGTTAAGCACGCTGAAGATCAACAGGAAATGCTGTGAAGAGCATTCTAGTAATTCTATATGACACGGCAGAAGGGAAGAGCTAGCAGAAGGGAAGAGCTAGCAGAAGGAAAGAGCTAGCAGAAGGGAAGAGCTAGCAGAAGGAAAGAGCTAGCAGACAAAGTACTGCATATGCTGGACCGTAAGCCATGGAAAGTAAGAGCAAGAGTAAGTAGTCTCATGAATGAACAATGAAGGTAGATTTATAAGTATCAAAAATTAGAGTCAGCCAACAACTACATCTGCATAGCCAGCTTGAGTACCTGCAGTTCGTCAACTGGTGTTCATCCTATAACAGAGATATATGTTGAACAACTTGTTACACAGGCCAATGGCTAAACACGACGTGTCTTATTCAACAGGTATAACTGAAAGGTCTTCTTTTAAATCTTTTCATGGTATAGAAAAAAGCGTTACAACAAAGTAAACATCCTGAAACCTTACCCTAAAACTATAGGCTGTCCCTCTTGCATCTCAATGCTATATGGGCCAACAAACTGGAATATTCCATTAGCATTGTCATTGGCTTCGATCATGACAATTGCACGAGAGCTATTGTAAAGTACCGCATCACCTGTCAATAGAGCCAGTTAGTAACGGCTAGTGAAGGGGTCATTATTGACACATAAACAACTGACAAATTCTTGTACTCAAAAAGGAAATAAAGCCATTTGGTCATTGTAATAATACGTGCACTGTAAGATGAAACGCAGACTGAAGAGTCAATGTTGACATTCCCACGGTTACAAGTCGCTTGTCGCCAGTTCATTTTCTTATTATGCCCTTCTAATGCAAAATAAAAACACCTGAGTCACATTTTATTCAACAATTACTCACCCCTCGCATCAAATAGCTCTACATAGAAATCTTCCAACGCTTCAGGAATTGCATCATCTATTGTCACAACTGTTATCCTAGCTTCTGACTGGCCGATATCAAAGTGAAGTAGACCAATGGCCTGTCAAAATAATAACAAGCGCATGTACATTCACTCTGTCCATGGCACCTTGTTTGGCAAAAAATTTAAAAACAAGCAAAAATCTGCCTAGAAACAAACCACCCACCTCTTCACAGTCATCAGTTCAAATCACCCACCTGTTCACAGTCATCAGTTCAAATCAACCACCTGTTCACAGTCTTCAGTTCAAATCACCCACCTGTTCAGAGTCATCAGTTCAAATCACCCACCTGTTCACAGTCATCAGTTCAAATCACCCACCTGTTTACAGTCATCAGTTCAAATCACCCACCTGTTTACAGTCATCAGTTCAAATCAACCACCTGTTCACAGTGATCAGTTCAAATCAACCACCTGTTCACAGTCATCAGTTCAAATCACCCACCTGTTTACAGTCATCAGTTCAAATCACCCACCTGTTCACAGTCATCAGTTCAAATCACCCACCTCTTCACAGTCATCAGTTCAAATCACCCACCTGTTCGCAGTCATCAGTTCAAATCAACCACCTGTTCACAGTCTTCAGTTCAAATCACCCACCTGTTCAGAGTCATCAGTTCAAATCACCCACCTGTTCACAGTCATCAGTTCAAATCACCCACCTGTTTACAGTCATCAGTTCAAATCACTCACCTGTTCACAGTGATCAGTTCAAATCACCCACCTGTTCATAGTCATCCAGCTGTGCTGAGCCATTGACAGTTTTGTAGCTAATGGAAGCAACGCTACTCAACTCTGTCCTTGTAACGACTAACTCAACTGTTGCACCCTCATCCACAGTAATCACAGCTGGATCTGCAACCAGTAGGCAGTTGGTATCTATTGTTCATACATAGCTTACAAGTATACTACAGAACTGTAAATGTGGGGAGGCTTGTCAACTACCCTACATTTTCCAGCCTAATTTTATACAATGTTATAGAGAAAGATCTATAAAACAGTAGGTTAAAGACAATTAAAAACCTGGGTAAGCTAATGTGATCCTCAGTGTTAATACTTTGAAAAGCAGATGAAACAAGATGACATAAATGCAATCTCATTAGAAACTACAAGACATTCTAACGGTTCAGCAGACCAACTTGTGTTTGTACACATAGACATTGTACTTGTATACATAGACATTGCGCTTGAACACATATGCACTGTACCTGTACACACGTACATCATGCTTTTACACGCACACAGTGTGCTTGTGCACATCGATATACACTAATGAATGTACACAAACAAGATGACCAATGAATGAGCGATATCAAGCTAGACTAAAATATCTCACATTTAAAAAATACGGCAGCATCATTTCTAGATATAGTGATCCTTGTAGAGTTAGGTGAAGTGATCTCAGCAGTCAAGGATGCAGACAATAAAAATATAGAGAATTCTTCTTGAGTCTCGGGTATCTGCAAAATGAACAAGCACAGAGACTTTGGTGACTCAAAGACTCCAAACAGTATAATCCCAATATGATTATCAGGGTAAAGTTTGGATGTGAAACTCTTCTCAGCTATTTTGAAAATGAATAGCTTTCATGTTTGATCATTATAAAAATAAACGCACACCATCAGCCTCTAATCAAATCTAATCAGCAGAAAAACTATAGAAAACCTTAGTTAAACAATATGAAGTTAGTATGACTCAAGTACAAACATACATCATCAGCTATGGAACAACTTAGTTAAACAATATGAAGTTAGTATGACTCAAGTACACACATACATCATCAGCTATGGAACAACTTAGTTAAACAATATGAAGTTAGTATGATTCAAGTACACACATACATCATCAGCTATGGAACAACTTAGTCAAACAATATGAAGTTAGTATGACTCAAGTACACACATACATCATCAGCTATGGAACAACTTAGTTAAACAATATGAAGTTAGTATGACTCAAGTACACACATGCATCATCAGCTATGGAATAACTTAGTTAAACAATATGAAGTTAGTATGATTCAAGTACACACATACATCATCAGCTATGGAATAACTTAGTTAAACAATATGAAGTTAGTATGACTCAAGTACACACATACATCATCAGCTATGGAATAACTTAGTTAAACAATATGAAGTTAGTATGACTCAAGTACACACATACATCATCAGCTATGGAACAACTTAGTTAAACAATATGAAGTTAGTATGACTCAAGTACAAACATACATCATCAGCTATGGAACAACTTAGTTAAACAATATGAAGTTAGTATGACTCAAGTACAAACATACATCATCAGCTATGGAATAACTTAGTTAAACAATATGAAGTTAGTATGACTCAAGTACACACATACATCATCAGCTATGGAACAACTTAGTTAAACAATATGAAGTTAGTATGACTCAAGTACACACATACATCATCAGCTATGGAACAACTTAGTTAAACAATATGAAGTTAGTATGATTCAAGTACACACATACATCATCAGCTATGGAACAACTTAGTTAAACAATATGAAGTTAGTATGACTCAAGTACACACACACATCATCAGCTATGGAACAACTTAGTTAAACAATATGAAGTTAGTATGACTCAAGTACACACATACATCATCAGCTATGGAATAACTTAGTTAAACAATATGAAGTTAGTATGATTCAAGTACACACATACATCATCAGCTATGGAACAACTTAGTTAAACAATATGAAGTTAGTATGATTCAAGTACACACATACATCATCAGCTATGGAACAACTTAGTTAAACAATATGAAGTTAGTATGACTCAAGTACACACATACATCATCAGCTATGGAACAACTTAGTTAAACAATATGAAGTTAGTATGACTCTAGTACACACATACATCATCAGCTATGGAATAACTTAGTTAAACAATATGAAGTTAGTATGATTCAAGTACACACATACATCATCAGCTATAGAAGAAAGCTCTATGAAGGCTTGTATTTGCCCAGGTAAAAATGTGAGCTCGCCGAAAGCAGGTGTTAGATCAGCTGATGCTTCAATAGCTGCACTCCATTCAATCGTAACTGTATCGAATGTTCCCTTGTCTCTCACCACTTCTACCTGGACTGTAGATGTGTTGCCTTGTTTGCTTTCAACTACAAAGCATGTAGTTTGGGAGTAAATCTAAACACCTAAGCAAGAGTACCTAAACAAGATCCCAGTTAAATCTCTAATAGATAGTAGAAACCACTTATACATTTGTTAACAGTACTACTCACAGAGGGCGTAAACTGGTTCGGGTAGAAAATAAAACTGGCCATGTGGAGAGTCATTGGCCAGAATGAGAATATCAACATAAGTGTGTGATCCGAGGACAGACGCAGGCTTGCCATGGCTCTTTAATGAAAGTCGGAATGTTTCATTCAACTGCAATATGAGTGTGAAAGTTTGAGGTCATGCAAAAGTACAATAGCTGTCCAGCAGTTATGATTGTCACAGAAAACCTAGCAAAGGTGTATAAAAAGGTTATCACTTATTCTTACATTGTACACAGAATATTATACAGCAAATAATCTTATAGTTTGTAGAAAAAACCAGAGAACAGACAGTCTTATAGTATGTAAAGACTACTAGAGAATAGATAGTCTTATAGTATGTAGAGAAAACCAGAGAACAGACAGTCTTATAGTATGTACATGTAAAGACTACTAGAGAATAGATAGTTTTATAGTATGTAGAGAATACTGGAGAACAGACAGTCTTATAGTATGTAAAGAATATTACAGAATAGATAGTCTTATAGTATGTAGAGAATACTAGAGTACAGATAGCCTTATATTATGTAGAGAATGTTAGAGAACAGATATTCTTATAGTATGTAGAGAATATAAGAGTACAGACAGTCTTATATTATGTAGAGAATACTAGAGAACAGACAGTCCTATAGTATGTAGAAAATATTAGAGAATAGATAGTCTTATAGTATGTAGAGAATATTAGAGAATAGATAGTCTTATAGTATGTAAAGAATATTAGAGAACAGATAGTCTTATAGTATGTAGAGAATACTAGAGAACAGACAGTCTTATATTATGTAGAGAATACTGGATAACAGACAGTCTTATAGTATGTAGAGAATACTAGAGAACAGACAGTCTTATAGTATGTAGAAAATATTAGAGAATAGATAGTCTTATAGTATGTAGAGAATACTACAGAACAGATAGTCTTATAGTATGTAGAGAATACTAGAGAACAGATAGTCTTATAGTATGTAGAGAATACTAGAGAACAGATAGTCTTATAGTAAGTAGAGAATACTAGAGAACAGAGAGTCTTATATTATGTAGAGAATATTAGAGAACAGACAGTCTTATATTATGTAGAGAATATAAGAGTACAGACAGTCTTATAGTATGTAGAGAATATTAGAGAATGGATAGTCTTATAGTATGTAGAGAATATTAGAGAATAGATAGTCTTATAGTATGTAGAGAATACTAGAGAACAGAGAGTCTTATAGTATGTAGAGAATACTGGAGTACAGACAGTCTTATAGTATGTAGAGAATATTAGAGAACAGATAGTTTTATAGTATGTAGAGAATACTAGAGAACAGACAGTCTTATATTATGTAGAGAATACTGGAGAACAGACAGTCTTATAGTATGTAGAGAATACTAGAGAACAGACAGTCTTATAGTATGTAGAAAATATTAGAGAATAGATAGTCTTATAGTATGTAAAGAATACTAGAGAACAGACAGTCTTATAGTATGTAGAGAATACTGGAGAACAGACAGTCTTATAGTATGTAGAGAATACTAGAGAACAGACAGTCTTATAGTATGTAGAAAATATTAGAGAATAGATAGTCTTATAGTATGTAAAGAATAATATAGAACAGTTTGACACATAGTATGTACGGAATAGGAAAAAGCCGGCTGGCCATCCTATAATGATAACTAGATGTTCTGGTGAATTATTTACTGATATAAAAACTAACTACAAGTAGATAATTAATGCATCTAGTAGCACCTTGCCTTACCTCTGGAATATCATCATCTACAACGACTAACTGGATGACCTTCTCCGTTTTGTTCGCTTCAAATATGACAAGACCGGTTGCGCCAAAAAATTCATTATCACCACCAGGAGCAATATTATAGACTATGGTCCTAGACACCAGAGCTCCTCCAGTCCGCACTATGGATAATGAGAAACTTTCTCCCTCTCGCTAAACAAAGTGAATATTAGAGTTGAAGTACCGAATGGTTGCATAATATTTACTAGAGATATAGTCTCAATTTGCTACTTCTATGTACTACTATTTTATGTTTAGACTCTAGTCACTCTACATAGAGCAATAAAGATCAATGCTATCACTGTGACTTTGTTTGTGCAATGTTAAATATACTTAGCGAACACTAGATATAGGCATAGAATGGAAACTGGTATCTAATTAATGTCCATTAGGGTATTAATGTATTTCATTATTGCTGATATGCCAAAGAAATATTTAGTGACACATTGGGTTTCATGTTTTACTTTTATTCAACAATGATTTGAAAAGGCATAACATCTAGTTGAGTGCTAGTCGAGTGCTAGTCGAGTGCTAGTCGAGCCCTAATCGAGCGCTAGTTGAGTGCTAGTCAAGCGCTAGTCGAGTGCTAGGGAGTGCTAGTCGAGTGCTAGTCGAGCGCTAGTCGAGGGCTAGTCGAGTGCTAGTGGAGTGCTAGTCGAGTGCTAGTTGAGCGCTAGTCAAGTGCTAGTCGAGCGCTAATGGAGTGCTAGTCGAATGCTAGTTGAGTGCTAGTGGAGTGCTAGTGGAGTACTAGTTGAGCGCTAGTCGAGGGCTAGTCGAGCCCTAATCGAGCGCTAGTTGAGTGCTAGTCGAGCGCTAGTCTAGGGCTAGTGGAATTCCATTAAAGCACATAAATTACATACTTTTTTTATTATATATTTCAATACATCAGAGTCTTGGCTTTCGAATGAGCCTATATTCAATACACAAAGAATAATAAAACTATGAAAAACGGGGTGTCAAAAGTACGTCCTGCAAAAAAAAAACGCTTGGTTCAGGTACTCAAAATGTGGCATCATAATTCTCATTTAGCCTTAGGTCGTCAATCCCTTTCGCTGCCATTGAGGCTGCGTTTTTCTGTGACAATCGGTGCTGTTAAACCCGGAGAGCGCTAATAATAAACTAAGATTCTAGATAATCAACAATGCCCGCAATCGTGCTAACGCCCGACCAATACAAACACATGTTCTGGGTTAATTAACTATGTTTCAATAAATGTACTGTCATTGATAAAGGTAATGAAATCACATCGATTAAATTATGACCTGCGGTTGCGTGGCCCTAGGACTAAATGTCAATCGCACTTTCGCGAGATCACGCAATGCTTGAAATTAATTAGTTTCAGTCGTCACCCTTAACATCGCATTAAAAATATAGAGCTAGTGCATAATATCATCGGGAAAATATAGTATGGTTCTTGGAGTCTGAGGTACTTATCATAGAAATAATATGTACATGGAGAACTAATGACACTGATTCCTTTGTCATCTTCATTCGTTTTCCGGAGTTGTCCTACCTTCGCCTGCCACTAGCGTCATTATCGTCACTTTCATAGTTGATAAATAAGCGGTGAGAGCACATAACAACGAATATGAGAATTGTGACGTCACAATTTTCGAGACTATGCCAGTAAACTTTTTCGCGGTAGAGCTCTGGGGAAATCCTATAAACACCAACCAATGTCTGTCTTACCATGGCAAACAATAGCTCATTCGAAAGCCAAGACTCTGATGTATTGAAACATACAATAAAAAAATTATGTAATTTATGTGCTAAAATAAACCTATCACCACCATTTATCAAGTAAGTCACGCCTTGAGTCATTTAAGCTAGACACCAAGACTCATCTCAGCTAAAGAACTAGGCACTATGACTCATCTCGACTAACAAACCAGACACCATGATATATCCTAGCTAAAAAAACAGACGCAATGACATACCTTTGAAAGGAGACTAGTAACATTTCCCGCAAACGAGAACACTCCTCCTGGATTGTCATTTTCTTTGATAATGAGTGTCACCTGCGGAGGAGTACAACATGTCGTAGGTGTTTTACATGAGATTGCTGCTATATATTCATACAATCTATCTGTTGCATATGCACATTAGCAGGCTGCAGCAAGTTTATATGACATATCTAAAATATAAATACATAACTTCACTACTTAATGTACGCCAAGACTTACACCCGCAGGTGTATATGGTATTACCACTACATACATGACACCACTGCTATATACATACATACATACATACATACATACATGACATCACTACTATATATAAACATGGCATCACTATTACGTACATACATGACATCACTACTATATACACACACATGACATCACTACTATATATGCATGACATCAATACTATATACACACATGACATCACTACTATATATAAACATGACATCACTATTACGTACATACATGACATCATTACTATATATACACACATGACATCACTACTATATATGCATGACATCAATACTATATACACACACATGACATCACTACTATATATAAACATGACATCACTACTATATATGCATGACATCAATACTATATACACACATGACATCACTACTATGTATATATGATATCACTACTATGTATACACATAACAACACTACTATGTACACACATGACACCACTACTATGTATATGCGACATGACTACTATGTATATACGACATCACTACTATATACACACATGACAACACTACTATATACATTTTCATACATGACACTATTACTATATGCACACATGACATCACTACTATATATGCATGACATCACTACTATATACATGTACATACATGACACTATTACTATATGCACACATGACATCACTACTATATATATACGTACAGTGTAAAAGACCTTAACACTAAATATGTAAACACTTTTCTGACTGCTCTGCTGCCTGTAACCTCTAAGTGCTGCCAAGTTAGACTAACACCGATGTAACTAGAACAAGACTGCAAAAATGCAAGTCAGAAATGACAATTAATTGTCTAGCTGAAGAAATAGGAAAGACTCTTACTTGTGTAAAATTCTGCCTAAGCCTGTGAAGACCCGTTGGCAGCACATCCTCTAGATCCAAAATCATCATCTCGTCCATTTCACTCAGGTCATCAGCCATAACCTCCACCTCAATGATGGCAACAGAACTTCCTGCCAGAAACACTATCTGACCTGAGAGGTTGCCGATATCAGATGAGTCGACCGGTGATATGGGTCCAGGCAGAATTCTCCAGTGGACAGTAGCGGTACCGCTTGTTCCCTCTCGAGATACTAACATGGAGGCCTGCGAGCATACAATCTCTATAACTAACCATCCTTACCAGATATACAGGCTTAGCAAATGAACGAGCTAAGCAGAAATTTGGTGATATGCTACTCATAGAAATGAGCATATGATATGCTACTTATAGACATGAACATATGATATGCTACTCCTAGACATGAGCATATGATATGCTACTCATAGACATGAGCATATGATATGCTACTCATAGACATGAGCATATGATATGCTACTCATAGACATGAGCATATGATATGCTACTCATAGACATGAGCATATGATATGCTACTCATAGACATGAGCATATGATATGTTACTCATAGACATGAGCATATGATATGCTACTCAGAGACATGAGCATATGCTATGCTACTCATAGACATGACCATATGATATGCCACTCATAGACATGAGCATATGATATGCTACTCATAGACATGAGCATATGATATGCTACTCATAGACATGATCATATGATATGTTACTCACAGACATGACCATAAAATATGTTGAGTAAGAAGAAGGATCAAATACCTTATTTGTACCAATGTTTGGCTCGGTTACATATACATCTGACGTGTCTGCAAACCCAATCTCACCATTGGCATTGCCTGTGCCTACCACTACTTTGTCAGAACTAAGTTCTCCTATGTAAGGGCTGTTATATGACGGTGGTTCTGTCTCTGCAAAGAGTGTTTGCGGCTTTAGATTTAGCAAATCAAACACGGCAGTTCTCAGAATGAATGCTGTCATGCGATGTACTGATGATAAAGAACTCTAGTTATGCTATATATGTGATATATACATGTACATGTATTAATAGACATGATCACATACATGTACATGTATAACACATACATGTACATGTATGTGTTATACATGATGCTCTTACCCGTCACAAGTCTGACCTCTTCTATCTGAATTTCAAATATTCCACCAACGTTGAGGAATGTAGAGTTGCTTATGAATACGGACACGCTGGCAAGACTCGCACCATCAAATATAACCACCTGTTGCTCTTGGTCTGTCATGAGGCTGGCGGGAAACACGATGCCAGAAAAGGAATAGCTGCATTGAAATGCCACAACTACATCACCAATAGTGCCTCCTTTTCGTTCTATTGTCCAGGAGACATATCTTGGCAAACTCAGCTAGTAACAAAAAGAAACTGTAAAAATTGCGGATAACCAGCTCACCCAACATACTGCTCTAGTAACTCAGTAGAACTCCAGACACCACACGTGGGCAGATTTAAAAAGCAGAACATTACATTCAAGAGACCATCAGTAGATTATCAGGAAACTATCAGGAGCTTATCAGGAAACTATCAGGAGACTATTAGGAGACTATCAAGAGAATACTAGAGAATATATAGTATTATAGTATGTAGAGGATACTAGAAAACAGACAGTTTTATAGGTGTAAATAATACTACAGAACAGATAGTCTTATAGTATGTAGAGAATACTAGAGAATATATAGTCTTACAGTATGTAGAGAATACTGGAGTACAGATAGTCTTATAGTATGTAGAGAATACTGGAGTACAAACAGTCTTATAGTATGTAGAGAATACTACAGAACAGATAGTCTTATAGTATGTAGAGAATATAAGAGTACAGACAGTCTTATAGTATGTAGAGAATACTAGAGAACAGATAGTCTTATAGTATGTAGAGAATACTAGAGAACAGATAGTCTTATAGTATGTAGAGAATACTAGAGAACAGATAGTCTTATAGTATGTAGAGATTACTAGAGAACAGATAGTCTTATAGTATGTAGAGAATACTAGAGAACAGATAGTTTTATAGTATGTAGAGAATACTAGAGAACAGATAGTCTCATAGGATGTAGAGAATACTGGAGTACAGACAGTCTTATAGTATGTAGAGAATACTGGAGTACAGACAGTCTTATAGTATGTAAAGAATATTAGAGAATAGACAGTCTTATAGTATTTAGAGAATACTAGAGAACAGATAGTTTTATAGTATGGAGAGAATACTGGAGTACAGACAGTCTTATAGTATGTAGAGAATACTACAGAACAGATAGTCTTATAGTATGTAGAGAATATAAGAGTACAGACAGTCTTATAGTATGTAGAGAATACTAGAGAACAGATAGTCTTATAGTATGTAGAGAATACTAGAGAACAGATAGTCTTATAGTATGTAGAGAATATAAGAGTACAGACAGTCTTATAGTATGTAGAGAATACTAGAGAACAGATAGTCTTATAGTATGTAGAGAATACTAGAGAACAGATAGTCTTATAGTATGTAGAGAATACTAGAGAACAGATAGTCTTATAGTATGTAGAGATTACTAGAGAACAGATAGTCTTATAGTATGTAGAGAATACTAGAGAACAGATAGTTTTATAGTATGTAGAGAATACTAGAGAACAGATAGTCTTATAGGATGTAGAGAATACTGGAGTACAGACAGTCTTATAGTATGTAGAGAATACTGGAGTACAGACAGTCTTATAGTATGTAAAGAATATTAGAGAATAGACAGTCTTATAGTATTTAGAGAATACTAGAGAACAGATAGTTTTATAGTATGGAGAGAATACTGGAGTACAGACAGTCTTATAGTATGTAGAGAATACTACAGAACAGATAGTCTTATAGTATGTAGAGAATATAAGAGTACAGACAGTCTTATAGTATGTAGAGAATACTAGAGAACAGATAGTCTTATAGGATGTAGAGAATACTGGAGTACAGACAGTCTTATAGTATGTAGAGAATACTGGAGTACAGACAGTCTTATAGTATGTAAAGAATATTAGAGAATAGACAGTCTTATAGTATTTAGAGAATACTAGAGAACAGATAGTCTTATAGTATGGAGAGAATACTGGAGTACAGACAGTCTTATAGTATGTAGAGAATACTAGAGAACAGATAGTCTTATAGTATGTAGAGAATATAAGAGTACAGACAGTCTTATAGTATGTAGAGAATACTAGAGAACAGATAGTCTTATAGTATGTAGAGAATACTAGAGAACAGATAGTCTTATAGTATGTAGAGAATACTAGAGAACAGATAGTCTTATAGTATGTAGAGAATACTAGAGAACAGATAGTTTTATAGTATGTAGAGAATACTAGAGAACAGATAGTCTTATAGTATGTAGAGAATACTAGAGAACAGATAGTCTTATAGTATGTAGAAAATATTAGAGAATAGATAGTCTTATAGTATGTAGAGAATACTAGAGAACAGATAGTCTTATAGTATGTAGAGAATACTAGAGAACAGATAGTCTTATAGTATGTAGAGAATACTAGAGAACAGATAGTCTTACAGTATGTAGAGAATACTAGAGAACAAATAATTTAAAGTGGGTAAAGACCGCTAGAGAAAAAACAACTTTATACCTGAATAATAGAGAATGCTGACTTACAGTGTGTAGAGAATGCCCGCCAGGTCTCCATTGCACAGCCCCATGCGCTCTGTCGCTATCCTTCACAATTATGGCCCTCTGCAGCTCCACTCCCAGCAAGGCCCCACCTCTCACCTCTATCAGACTGAATGTGTACCGCTGGCTGACCTAATCACAATGCGATAGTCAATTTTTAATAGTGAATAACCGGCACGTATCTAATGCATATATCCCACATGATCGGTCTTGATAATATTTAGGGTGATGACATTTCCATATTTATCAAATAGTCGGTTAAATAGAGAAACCTTACTTATGATGGCCTACTTTTCTCCTCACTCACCTCCGGTATGCTATCATCAAGGACCTGCAGAGCAATCGTGGTAGTATCAGCTCCATCTGCGAAAAGAATCGTGCCTGAGAGGGGAGCTAAACCATTTTGAGTAGAACCACTTGTGGATACATTGAAGTCAACCTCAATCTAGAAAAGAAAATAAGTTAACTGTAACAGACATCGGTTACAATATGCTGAAAAAACAAGTAGACGTTTGAGTTGATCGCAGAGTACTAAATATTAAGGAAGTGAACTACCTTATAACTTCAAGCAGCACCACTGCACTTCTGAGTCGTAGTGCGTGAAATACAATTTCTGTTCTTTACGTAGTGCCGTACTTTTATACGTATAAAACATACACTGTATTGAAGCATACACTGTATTGAAACATACACTGTATTGAAACATACACTGTATTGAAACATACACTGTATTGAAACATACACTGTATTGAAACATACACTGTATTGAAACATACACTGTATTGAAACATACACTGTATTGAAACATACACTGTATTGAAACATATACTGTATTGAAACATACACTGTATTGAAACATACACTGTATTGAAACATACACTGTATTGAAACATATACTGTATTGAAACATACACTGTATTGAAACATACACTGTATTGAAACATACACTGTATTGAAACATACACTGTATTGAAACATACACTGTATTGAAACATACACTGTATTGAAACATACACTGTATTGAAACATACACTGTATTGAAACATATACTGTATTGAAACATATACTGTATTGAAACATACACTGTATTGAAACATACACTGTATTGAAACATACACTGTATTGAAACATACACTGTATTGAAACATACACTGTATTGAAACATACACTGTATTGAAACATACACTGTATTGAAACATACACTGTATTGAAACATATACTGTATTGAAACATATACTGTATTGAAACATACACTGTATTGAAACATACACTGTATTGAAACATACACTGTATTGAAACATACACTGTATTGAAACATATACTGTATTGAAACATACACTGTATTGAAACATACACTGTATTGAAACATATACTGTATTGAAAGGATTGTTTCCACATCTGAGTGAAATGAAAAAGAGTTTTAACAAAGTAGAATAAAACTGTAAGGTTATTGTGCAAAGTGGTCAGTAACTTGCATTACCTGGCCAAATAAACCTCCGTCTCTTTTCAAAGTCAGGTTTAGAAAAGGTTGAGACTGGTCCTCATCTATGTACACAGGGTTGTCTTCACTCGTATCGAGAGACACAACTCCATTGTGGTCATCATTGGCAAATATAATAATAGTTGCGATACTGGGATACACCAACAGCGAATCAACATCTGATGTTGAGAGAGTAACAGTAAATTCTTCAGCTAACTCAGGTATCTCATCCGGCTTAATCTAGAAACAAACAAAAGCTTTAGAACATATTCTCATACCGTGCTCAGAAGTGGTACATTTGCATGTTCATACTGAATGTGGTACAGTAATACTTCAACTTACGAGTGCTCCAACGTACGAGAAACTTGAGATACGAGCCAGCTTTTAAGCAAGTTTTAGCACTAACACACGAGTCATGTTTGAGATACGAGCACTTGAGTCAGTTGCCAAGTATGCCGGAGGTGTTTTATGAGAACAGCATCACTCTGTATTTTTCAACTGCTCAGGTTATACTTTTGTATCGTGTTTTTTTTGTGCGCGATTTTCAGTGCAGAATTATGTGAATTAAAAGTACTGTGCGTTGACCGAAGGTTTGCCAGTAAAATGAAAAATAATGCAAAGAAAAAGCGAATGATAACAGTTAATATTAAACGGGAAATTATTGAAAAATATGCGAAATGTGTATGCGTGATTGAGCTAGCTCGGCAATATGACAGAAATACATTCATAATTATCAAACAGAAGGATTATATTCAGGGCATTTAGTTCGCAAAAGGACTAACCATAGTTTCTAAGCGGTGCAGCGATCTTCACGACCGTTGGTGGCATTGGACAAACAACTGGCCGGTGACAGTGTAACTGAAACGATGCAATGTGAAAAGGCCGGCGCTATCTATCCAAACTGTTTAATAGACATTCGGACAAGCTGGCTAGTAGTCGTGCATTAACCATTTGTGACGACACCTGTGTTCGTCCTAATCGCAACATGTTGCAAGGGCGACAAAGGCAAACGTCCTTAGATAGGTTTATCTTAAAACGGCCGGCTAGTCGTGAGAGCGAAAAATTTCTCGCTAACCAGCGAGAAACTTCAAACTATGAACGTCGAAGAAATTTTAATTACGTTTAGTTGAAAATGAAAGTTTGCTTTTAGGTTTGCTTCTAAGTTTGTCTTTTAACACTTTGATAAAATCCAAATTTATCAAAGTCAAATGTTGTAACGAAGGATAACTTATATCTCCCTCCCTGGCAAATGCGAGTGTTAACTGCTATTGTATGTATTTAATTTTACATTTTAATTAATCACATTTCCTTGCATTATTTTTTATTTGTTGCTTTTTGAAAGCATGTAGTACGTAAGAACAATAACCAACATGTTCTTTCTGTTACAATATCTTGTTTTGAGTGTTTTATTTGTTTTTCTAGAGTAAGGAAACCAATCAATGTATATTTAATTGTTCTATATATAAATAAATTGCACCAACATGCGAGTAAATTGACATACGAGCTCAGTCTCGGAACGCATTAAGCTCGTAAGTTGAAGTATGACTGTAAACATACTTACCACTACACTAATGTTCATGAGGCTTTCATTCGCAGCAAATACAATAGTGCCGTTGTCTAGCAAAAAGTCGACAGATGAGGTTGCACTGCCACTAGATACTATATAATCCACAAAAAGTTTCGTGTCCACAGGTCCTGTCACTTCCCCTCCAACTACTTCCTGTCCACGCAGCACCTGTAGCTGTAGTTCTGTCTGTGTATCTCCCTCAAATGTATAATACACTTCCTATAAGAATTGCAATGATAACATTTAGTCAGAGTGAAAGTAAAATTTTCAACGACAGTCAGTCGGTCGGTCCAATAATCAAACACTAATTCACCAATAAATCATCAACTAGTCTGTACCTTTACAGTCCTAGTCAATTAGTCTATACCTTCACAGCCCTAGTCAACTAGTTTATACCTTCACAGCCCTAGTCAACTAGTCTACCTCCACAGCCATAATTTATAGCTTTAGAGTCCTTTCAATAAATGAAAAACATTTAAGTAATATCCTGAGATCAACTAATTTAGGTTAAACTAGCTTCTTGACTTTATTATGTTTACTTGTGTAAATAATAAAATATATGATGAGTTTATTACAATATATGCTCATGTAGAATGGTTATATATCAATATATGCTCATGTAGAATGGTTATATATCAATATATACTCACGTAGAATGGTTATATATCAATATATACTCATGTAGAATGGTTATATATCAACATATACTCATGTAGAATGGTTATATATCAAGATATGCTCATAAATATTTGCAAAGTGCATGTAAATCACACATACATACATATATAACATATATATATAACATATATATATATATATATATATATATATATATATATATATATATATATATATATATATATATATATAACATATTGAAATGTATTCTTCTTAGAACTAAAATCAGAGTGCTCAACATAGGATGGAGCAGTATAAATTAGAAAATCAAATAGTTCACTTATCTTTCAGCTACTGACAGTTTCCTGCTAGTGCATTCTTCAGGCTGTAGACTTCAGTTGAAGTCTACAGCCTGAAGAATGCACTAGCAGGAAACTGTCAGTAGCTGAAAGATAAGTGAACTATTTGATTTTCTAATTTATATATATATAACATATAGATATATATACATATAACATATATATATGTATAGCATATGTATATAACTATATAACATATATATATATATTATATATATACAGCTAGTATATACCTATATATATACACATATTAGCTGCCTAACAGGGATATCAAGGAGAAAGACAACTCAGAAATCCAAGGATTTGTCAAAAACAGCTACTACCTCCGTCACGTCAGCAGCAGAGGTGAAGGCCAGGCAAGCCAATTGCTATAATTAAGCAGGATAAAGAGCACCTTGTTAGACTTCATGTAATGGTCACTCTAGTATCCATAGAATACGGCCTCTACTACTGGCTCCTATCATTTATAGAAAATCATTGCTCAGCAGCCGACACAACCCTTTATGGAACTGACTAGCTGACAGATAGTAGCATAATATCAGAGATATTTAGGGTGAAAGTTTTTGAATAAGTGACAAAACATTTTTAGATATTTATGTGTTATGACACTGTGTCCAAATATGTTAACAGCCATGATTAAGAATAATGAAGTTTAACTTTCTTTCAGCAGTTATCCTCTCACGTTAGCAAATTGAATTAAAACAACTCTGAAATCTCATTGCGTATCAACATCACAATAAATTGAATTAACTATGGTTAAACAATTGTTTAAAAAGAGTGACTATATCAATTAATATAATTTATGTAGCAATGCTATTCCAATAAATGTTCATGCTGTGAATGATAATATAGTGGCTTATAGTTGTATATGAATATGTAAATAATACCCACATAACTGTGTGCAGGAAATAGCTATGAGAATCATAGGTAAGACATACATGAAGCATCTATCTTAATGACAGCCCTTGTTTATGACTCATACTCATGGTTAGTCTTTCATACAAAGTGTCTGCAACAGCGCAGGAGTCTTTTGCAGGTTATCGTATTTAGTTGACTATCTCTCCTATGTAATCGAATAATACAGGTAGCTGAGCCTTGTATTGGTGAGATCACAAACTGATAGATTAGGATACAAACAGCTACTGAGATCTGGTGAGGCTGTACAAACTATATAAACAACTATGGGATCAATATCAGACAAAACTGACTTCAATGAATACAAATATTCATCCAAGCAGTTCCTCTATATAATGACCAACATTTATTGATCTCTACATCACTTTCCCTTGTTTTAGTAATGGTTCATTAATAATTAGGTAAGATCAGACTTCTTTGTCGCTAGAAAGTGTATCAACGAAAAACCATTGTTTTAACAGTTGAAATTGGTATTACTTATAGAAGTGAGGGAATGCTATCTTGAGCAGAAGACAGAAGTATTAAAAGCTATGAATGGTCTCACAGGAAGTTCATTACTCAAATATGGGCCATAAACCGGGAATGTTGGGGAGTTGAAGGGGAACAGCCCTCAATGCTTTAACCCCAATTACAAAGGAACATCATAAAGACACTTACGTACTATATATGTACATACAAAGGTACTTAATTGTGTATCACATGTTACCTTACATGATCTGAGTTGTGATATTTTACACATCCGTATGGTGTAAGTGTATACTAGTGTATACCAATAGTACATTCGAGTTATGATATTCTACCCACACACAAATGCACGCACACATGTATGATCTAAGAGTATACAAGTGTTTCCCAATATCAAGTATATGTCGTGATATTTACTCATACATATGATTTAAGCGAGTGCGCTAGTGTATTCCTATAAATATCATATTTCACACTGTGTTGGCAAAATAAACTGCTTTGAGCGCATGGTAATAAAAAGGTAACCTCAGATGAGAAGAGACAAAGGTCTGTACAACAGCAGCAATTGTATGTATAATGCTCTAACGATCACATCACAAAACTACCTGGGTAAAGCGTAGGGCAGCATCGTTCTTGAGGACAGTGAGTTGCCTTGTAACAAGACCCAATGCAGCTTGTGGGTGGTCCAGCGTCAACTTCATTGTGTAAGTTTTGTCGTTCTCAGGAATTCTGTCTTGCACTGCAGTCGCACGTACTCTTTGCAGAGTCTCCATAGCCCCAAACTCAATGCTACCATTGTTACTAATGTGAATATCATTAGTACCACCTTCCACCGTAACTCTAACGCTGACACTATAGAAGGCACCTGCAGCTCTGGAAATATTTAACTGAATGGTCTCGCCTTCTAGAATCACCAATCTGCCAGCCTCCTGAACAAGACAATACACTTTTTGTACTAGGTGTAGAGAAATGAAGTAGAGAGTGTGGAGTAGAGAGTGTAGAGTAGAGAGTGTAGAGTATAGAGTAGAGAGTGTAGAGAGCGTAGAGTAGAGAGCGTAGAGTAGAGAGCGTAGAGTTGAGAGTGTAGAGTAGAGAGTGTAGAATATAGAATGTAGAGTAGAGAGTGTAGAGTAGAGAGTGTAGAGTAGAGAGTGTAGAGTAGAGAGTGTAGAGTAGAGAGTGTAGAGTAGAGAGTGTAGAGTAGAGAGTGTAGAGTAGAGAGTGTAGAGTAGAGAGTGTAGAGTAGAGAGTGTCGAGTAGAGAGTGTGGAGTAGAGAGTGTAGAGTAGAGAGTGTAGAGTAGGGAGTGTAGAGTAGAGAGCGTAGAGTAGAGTGTGTAGAGTAGAGAGTGTAGAGTAGAGAGTAGAGAGCACAGAGTAAAGAGTGTAAAATAGAGAGCACAGAAGAGAGATATTTCATTGCTCAAAGAAGTTAGCTACCTGAAAACTAAATATTCCTGCAGCAAAGTCACTGGCAGCAACAGTAAGAACAGCTGAGTCTTGACTTCCTATTATAACGGCTGTCGATGTGGACATGAGGTAAATTTCAAATTCCTCTGCCGGTTCTGGAAGGTCGTCATCAATGGTTGCAAATATGACTTGAGATGTTAAAGCAGTTGGCTGAAAAACAGCAACCTGACTAGCTCCTCTAAAATCGTCAGTGCCATTCTAAAAGCATATTATAGATGTAGATGCATTAGGATCTGTTCCTTAAAGTGCAGTTGCGTAGGTAAGCAGGTCAATATGCATTTCTTAACAAACATCCTATGTGACATTGCGCTTCACTAATAAAAATAAAAAGTCAAACATCTAATGTTTATTTTTTGGAATATCAACTTTTACTTGAAATCAGTAGTAGAATTTTGGATTTCTATTACTTACTCTATGTTTACATAAAGCCATTTATACGTACCTGTAGAACCACAATTACGGTCTGTTGCACTACATCTGTAGAATTCCGTTGAACAGTAATAACAACCAAATCCCCTTCCTTTACTAAATATGACGCTGACTCGAAACTGTACAGTATTTGTGTATTACCGACAGCTAATGCTACCAGAACCACCAGACTTGCATTCCAAACTCTGTATTTCATAGCCATCTAGAAATGTACCATTTACTAATTATGCTACAAATACTTTATCGGCGCAACCAGATATTGACTCCAAATTAAAAATAATAGTACACCAGCTATAATATCCATGAAGCCTTAGCTTTAATTTATAGTATGAAGAAAGTTAAAGGGCCAACAGTATCACAACAACACTAAAAAATATGTCATCCACTTGCACAACAGTGGAACCATTAACAGATTCTGGTAGCCTCTCACACAGAACCACAAGAAAACGATTTGGTTTTTATTGGTAAGGTTTCTAGCATTGAGTACAAAGAACTGCTATTTCATATAATTGCCTCAGATAAAGTTGATCGCAATAGCATTTATGTTGCGTTCACAACTAATTTGCACTATGTATCATATAAATATACAGCCTTATTTTCACTCTCGCCTGCACTGAACACCTTTATATCTGCACCCAATGACCTACTCATAGTCAAATGATAGCCAATAAACTTGTTACATTAGATGTCATGATGTCCAAATATAAAGACTTTCATGAATTTATAAATTTAACTAGTTTAACTACTAGTAATATTTAACTAGTAAGTTTGTGTTAACTTGAGAACCAAAACTTGCTAAACTAAACGGAGCAATGACCTTGACGCTTGACAACTCATATGTTCAATTTTAAATGTTATGTTATGTTTTTAAGTAATGCTGAATATGTGTGTAGAGCATTGAAGTCTAGTTTTCATATGAAGACTATGCAATAAATGAATTAAAACAAAAATGACAACTAATAAAATACAACGGTGTATTTTATTATTAAGTGGATGATTGCACGCAGTTTTCTAGCTACTATTAAAAATATTCAGGTGTTATTTACTTTAATTGAGGACCTACCAAACGCAGAATAATTTTCTGTAATAGATAACCATAGATATATATACCATAGGTATATATATCTATGTAGATAACACTGAATGACAACTTCTACCTAAGAG
This sequence comes from Watersipora subatra, assembly GCF_963576615.1. NCBI lineage: Eukaryota > Metazoa > Bryozoa > Gymnolaemata > Cheilostomatida > Watersiporidae > Watersipora > Watersipora subatra. The sequence goes on from NC_088710.1 coordinate 74,834,333, forward strand.
ACTACAATACCCTTTAGCAGCAAATCTTGTTATGGCAGTTCAGTAGTAGTATAGCAAGAATATGTAAAATAAATCTCTTACACACTGTGATGGTGAACATACAACCGAGGGCACTGTGATGCAGCATTCATTTACAGAATTTTAATCATAAAGTAAGGCCTTTTATTTGAAAATAAATCTTTTTGCCTCAACAACTTGCACTCAGAAATGACAAAAACAAAAGTTACAGCCAAATTTTACAGTTATTTCTATAAGCCGATTGGCAGTGTATAATAACCATAGATTTTAGAAAAAGACTTGTCCTATCTAGATTGAATGATAAAAAATAAAACACTCTTGTCGTGTAATTTGCACATGATACAGAAGCTTCCTACAAAAAGAATGATAAATAAAATTTCCTTTTTATGATCACTAAACCAACAAGACCAACTACTTGACTACTACAGTTAACATAAAAAGCCAATGAATATTTTTAAATTGTCAACGTTAAACCAACAGTTAGTGTTAAACAGATTCTTCGTTTAAAAGCTTGAGAAATTTAGGTCATAAGAGTAAGTTGTGTCATTGTTACCAGACAAGATTTTCACTCAATACAGTTTTTAGTTTAGTTAGCCCTAATACAAAAATATTTATACTGGTTGCGTTGATGATTTAGTAGTTACGGCATTAAAAAAATTAATCAGTAGGCACTTGGTTTGGTAAAACTCCGTATTCTAACAAAATTACGTTAGTTACCAAATAGAAACAGTAAAGTAATAAGCATATGATGTCAAAGTAATATTTACCTTTATGAAAAAGTAGTCTTTATTCTCCGCAATATTTTGAGCTGAAAAAACCCATCGAATAGTACTTTTTCATAACGTTTATTGAAAATAATGGAACGGTTGAGAAGGACGCTTTTTTCAATGCCAGCAATTAGCTCGCAATGCCGCGTGTGCATTAGTCCGACTTTTGAAATCGCACAAGCAACATATTGCGTGACGATTATTCACACTAGGAATTCGGTTTGTGTGCTTCACTTTTTCGGGAGTACTCGATCTCACAGTTGAACTCCTCATTGGCTCATTAATTATTAAGATCGTAACGGGTCTTATAAAAAGAGTCGTTTCTCGCGTGTCATGCCAAGTTGGCCTGACTATAGAACTATTTTAATGGTAATATAAAACAATATATCATTTTTCAAAAGGCATTCAATTATCTAATAATATTGTGTGTATTTAAATTTTTTACTAGATGATAATGCAGATTTCTATTTCGTAGACAGAAAGGGGTAATTATCGTATAATTCAAGTCCTAGTTTATCGCGTCTTCAAATTGGTTATGCAAAGGGTGTTGTCGGTGTTATTCTCAATCGATAAACATGCTTTAATGTATGCTGGACTAGTGGTACTTTTTTCTTAGTAACACATATGCTGGCATCGAAGTTAAATTTGTCGGTAGTTTGTATGGCTGCTTAAACTGGTACCTTGTTCAATAAAGCTTCTTCGTCCAGAGTGGTTATAGCAATCTCAGCCATGCTGCTTTTGTACAGTGGGTTTGAGTTTTTTATTCTGGAAGTATTTGTTTCTTTTGGCTACTGATATGTCTCCTAGATATTTTAAATTCGTAGCAACATGGATCGTGAATTATATGGTAACAGATTCACGAAATGAGTAGATAGATAGCCTATATGCCATCTGATGGGATTTTTGTAACTAAATATATGTTAGTTGATGGGTTTCTGTAACTAGGTGTATGCTATCTAATGGACTCATGTAACTAAGGTCTGTTGTGCCTTTGACATAATAATGTTATGTATTTCTAACAGACGTGAAAATGTATTTGTCTTTGCCATCAATATATACACAACAAATGGATTTTAACAATTTTTGTTGTGGAAATTGGTGTCTCGAGTCTTATTTCAGTTGCTACATTTTAGGTGTGAACTGTATTTGCAGACATGTTACTATTTTTCCACCTACAAATCCAACTATTTCCAAAGTCAATACTCTGTTATTCAGGGTTAGTTGTGAATTGTGAGTTGCTGCAGTAACAATTTTGTACACACTGTTAATGCTGTCTTTAGCTGGTCCGCTTATGGTCACCTCAGACACCAGATCTCAGGCAATCCACAAATTTAGTAAAATCTTTCATTGGGCACCCTACATAATTGACAAGAGTTGTCCATATAATTGCTAATAAACTATTCATCTCATGAATCTGTAGATTGTAGGTTAGTACGCTTTCGACTGATACATACATGTACAAAAATAAAAGGTCGGGCAGCATTGCTATTTCCACAGTTTGTTACACACTGCCCAATCCAACTGATTCAAATTGTTTGTTTTGGCAGTCTAAAATTGGCACCCTAGTGCCGCTGAAGCATTAAAAACAGCTCTATAATTTTCAGTTATATAAGTAGGTTTGCACTGAGCTTATTTTTTATTCCAGTGTTATATCAGTGCAAACTCTTTTCCTAGTGAGTTTTTACTGAGGTCAAGTGTATAGCATTACCTATAACATAAAATATGTTGTATTTGTATCCAAATGAAAGTTTTGAACAAAAAAGAAATACAGAATTGGACGCTGGTTGATAAAAACGATTTTATTTACCAAAGGCATGTACAATTTGTCGTACATGAAGTGATCCAGGGGAAATCGTCGTTCATCTGGCCCGCTCAGTTCTATTAAGCATTTCAATGTGAACCGGCTTCCTTTTCAGTGACTCGTGTAACAAGGGTGAAAGCACTCATGTACTGTAGACACCCTGTTCTGGTAATGTTTACGTTATAGGGATTTTATGTCTGGGGTCTATGGGATTAGGGAAATACATGTAAATTGTCTTACCCGTTCTAAGATCTTCCCAAGCTCGCCCCTATGGCCCTTCAAAAAGGAAAAAAGCTAGACTTAACTTTTTAATTCTTTTTAATTTTAATTACTTAGTTTAAGGTCCAATACAGTAATTAATGATTACAGTAATTTTACGATAAGTTCAGGGGCCACACATTTTCAATGTCAGGTTCCATCAATTCCTTTTCTAGACAGCAGGTTCTATGCGGAAAAAATAAATATTTTATATGTTTAAAATAAAGTAAAACAAAAATATATCTTTTCTATAATAATGTTGTCATCTATCCATACATCAACTCGTCACCAGGGTTAGAGGTTGAATAAAAAATAGCTTTCGACGAAACTCCCAACTCATGGTGTTCAGTTTTCTAGACTGACACTGTAACACTTGGACCTGTCAGCCACCTGGGAGTTTTTCTAAATACTTGCGCAGCTACTTATTCTTTGTTTTATCGGCATGACTGACAATTTCTCATGGCACTCTCAACTGCCAGAGCGCTAGTACTCTGTATATATAATAGAGATATCACTATACATTGTTTTTCTCATAAGTGTGGCAGGAGAGAAAACAATATTTCTGAGGCTATCCACAAGATTTTTGTAATTCAATTCGAATTTGGGAACTTGCTCCGACTCGACACTTCACGTTATATGGAATTTTTTCATAGTGCGAAGCAAATATTGTACATAAACTTTGTTTTAAGTGGAGTTTACATTATATGAAGTTTACATTATAAGAGTATTTACTGTACTTGAGTTATAAGTAGGTCGATATTATTGTTACTTGTACCCTGGAGTCCGGTGCGCTGTGAGAGATTGTCAGGTGTAATAACTAACTGAACAATGATCCTGAAATTTGGTAGTGCGTTGGTATACAAAACCGAAGGTCGCGAGTTCGAATCCCGCTTGAAGATATATTTTCCTAAACTCTAAGCGTGGTTTCAGACGGGCAGACATACACGGCTCTTATTATAGTAACAATTTTATTCTTTTTATTCCTAAAACAGGGAGGGATTAGTAAAAGATACCAGTTTAGCAGATATTATAAAAAGACCACGGCGATTATGTAATATCATTGATTAGCTAATACGTCATGAAATAGTCAGCATCTAATAATATGACATCAATTTGTGGTAGTCACAAAGTTTGCCATTGGTTTGCAGGATGACGGCTAATGCGGGGAAATGAAACTATCATAGTATTTGGTATGGAGCAGGATGTTGTAATAACACCAGAAGAACAAGTCTTTAATGGCAATGTTCGAGAGTGGATAGTAAGTATGGCCAATGTGTTGTAGTAGCTGTAGAGCAATGCTAGATGTTGACAAAGGTAGGACACTGTCAAGAATAGATGTTAGTAAAGCTTGGTCACGTGTTTGACATTGCTAAGGAGGTTTAGATCAGGGTGTTGTCAGGGATTAGAGGGAGAGCAGTATCAGTGGTAAACAGTGAACAGTAAAAATATAGCCATAAACCGGCATCCCATAAGCAATGATCAACAAAATTTGAATTATCACAATGGCATCGATACAATTTGAAAGATTGATCTTGTCGAAAAAAACGTTGTTCATTTAAAAAAGTTGGCCCTGAAAATGCCGTTAATGTCACAAAGCAATAACCATGGCCGAACTTGGTGATGCTTTCAAAATTTTGGTCTAGACAAGTTCTCGGTCTAATTTGAAGTTTTTTTCATGTGTCCTGTTCACCATGGAAGTCTGTGAATAATGAAATCCCTTAGATCTGATTTTCTTACTGATCGAGTTGAGCATTATTTTCGCACAAAATTTTGAGATGACTTGAATGCAAGCAAAACATCTCTCACATCAAGAATGCAAGTAAAACATCTCTCACACCAGGAATGCAAGTAGAACATCTCTCGCACCAAGAAAGCAAGTAAAACATCTCTCACACCAATAATGCAAGTAGAACATCTCTCACACCAAGAAAGCAAGTAAAACATCTCTCACACCAAGAATGCAAGGAGAACATCTCTCACACCAAGAAAGCAAGTAAAACATCTCTCACACCAAGAATGCAAGTAAAACATCACTCATACCAAGAATACAGGTGGTTTTTGCATGTCGTAAATATTTAATCTCTGATGGAATATTGAAAGCACTTTTACCACATCCAGTAGCATTGGTAGAGCTGGTACCAACATAGTCCTAATGTGCTAAGCTACTCCTTACACCCTATAAACCTTAGCTTCACCTTTTATTAACGTAATTGAAACTTATTTAAATATTTCAAGTTTTCCTGTAAAGCACATTGATAAGCAAGCAGCTAAGAAGTTAGCAATGATCTAATCAGAGGCTAGCAAACAAGTTTTGAAGAGGAAACACGAACAGCTTGCACATTCAACTACCCGTTTCCAGTGATCTTTAAAGGTTGACTTGCAACAAAATTCACATTACAGTTATTTGGTATCAAACGATTCACCATGTCTTACTCTGTTGTGTTGTGTTGTAGATGCCAAATATGTGGAAATGTGATTACAAGCTCGTAAAAGCTCAAAAACGAAAAGCGGCCGTAGATTGGAATCTCTTTATTTCGATGACGTAACCACGAAATTTGGTTATCGTCTTGTCACGTATGTTCTCACGTGAATTGAAAGGCCAATACAAAGCTCAATATAAAACTTATCGTAGTACTAGTTTATGACAAACACTTCGGGTTTTACCGAAGACCCGTATCAAATATAGATGCTCGCTACTTTACAGTTTTGTTTCGGCATTATTCAATCGTCAAGTCGTTCTCTGATCATGTGACCCAATACTTCGCAAATAATTTTTGCAGCACTTTTTGATTATCACAAGTGACCAACAGGCTCATCATGATTATCAGACAATGATATGTACTCCTTCGAGCTAAGGTTAAAAAGTTTAACGATTTTTTATGGTAAATTATAAGATATCAGTGCTAAAAGTGACAGCATTACAATGACGATAAAAAAGACGCGTAAGAACAATAGACATAGTTTTATTGAATGCGTGAAGTATATTTGTGAAAATATTTCAATGAATAAGGTTGCAAGAAAGTGTAAACAGAAACCATCTCTCACAACTACATCACATTCGAGCCGTTTTGGAAAGGGAATCCAAACTACGGCGGTCTCATGTGGCTGCGATTTTCTGTTCGTTTTTGAGCTTTCAAGAGCTTGCAATCACCTTTCCACATATTTTGCACCTACAACACAACATAGTAAGACATGGCGAATCTTTTCATATCAATTAACGGTAATGTGAATTTTGTTGCAAGTCAACCTTTAAAGAAGGTACAACTGCGGCAAGTCTACATTTTTGCGAACATGGTTGAGGTAAGAGAGACAATTTGACTTTACCCCAAGGTAAATTCCTCAGAAAATGATAGTTCAGCAAACTCGCACGTGACTAGTAATGCAGGTTGGTGATGACTAGTAATGCAGGTCGGTGATGACTAGTAATGCAGGTCGGTAATGACTAGTAATGCAGGTCGGTGATGACTAGTAATGCAGGTCGGTGATGACTAGTAATGCAGGTCGGTGATGACTAGTAATGCAGGTCGGTGATGATTAGTAATGCAGGTCGGTGATGACTAGTAATGCAGGTCGGTGATGACTAGTAATGCAGGTCGGTGATGACTAGTAATGCAGGTCGGGGATGACTCGTAATGCAGGTCGGTGATGACTAGTAATGCAGGTCGGTGATGACTAGTAATGCAGGTCGGTGATGACTAGTAATGCAGGTCGGTGATGACTAGTAATGCAGGTCGGTGATGACTAGTAATGCAGGTCGGTGATGACTAGTAATGCAGGTCGGTGATGACTAGTAATGCAGGTCGGTGATGACTAGTAATGCAGGTCGGGGATGACTAGTAATGCAGGTCGGTGATGACTAGTAATGCAGGTCGGTGATGACTAGGAATGCAGGTCGGTGATGACTAGTAATGCAGGTCGGTGATGACTAGTAATGCAGGTCGGTGATGACTAGTAATGCAGGTAAGTGACAAACAAAGTTTAGTCGTTACCGCTATGTATCTGACTTTCTACTTGACAGACTAAAAGTATAAAGTTCTAGTAAACCCATTATTACTGAGTTGTTTTTAGCTAATCGAAGCTTTGGATAATTTAGTTTAAGGTAGGGCTTCTGTTGAAAAAAAACATGTAACCTCTATTATAATTATGGGTAGGTTGTTGTTTCAACCAATGCTTCGATATATCACTCTCTATCGATACAAGCAATATTATATCACTATTGTGTTAAATTTAAATTTAACAGCTAAATTTAACATTTGTTGAATTTTTTTCTATTAAACTTACATAGTTAAACGTTACAAAAACAGCACATGTAAATTCCTATAATTTTAGCCGCACTAAATATATCAAAACAAACGCTTTTGGTTATATACGCTTACATAAATTATGTGTACCCATTAATTAAAATGGGTAGTTGTCAACATTCTAACAGTTAATCTGCGCATAAAGCAGGTCAAGGGAGATAAATCTAGAATTGGTTTGTGCCTATTCCAAGCATGGCTAAGTGCTGCAACGTGGTACTGCCAACTGTGTCTGTGAGTTCAGCTCATAGCTTTAATTACTGAATGCACTGTATGAATGTATTTATGCCTATAAAAGCTTTACATCTGATGAAACCAAATGATGCATTAGATTTAGATGTTTTGTATAACAATGTTTATTCTCAGATGATGTTCAAAAGCTAAACCGTTGAGTAGTTATCTTGTTAACAGGACCACAGTCTAGTTAGATGACTTTATAGATCTATAGAATAGAGGGCATCACTATGATGCTCTCTTTTCTATAGTATATGATATAATACCTGATATATTCTGATATAATATAAAAATGATATAATACCTGATATATTCTTATATAATATAAAGATAATATAATACCTGATATATTCTGATATACTATAGAAATGATATAATACTATAGATCATACACTCAGGGCCTAATCATTTGAGTAGTTACATTCAAAGCTATAGGTTTAGATGTGTTGCTGGTGGATTCTAGAAACAGCGCTGCTGTAGTATGCAATCAGCTGATGTTCTGTTTTATCAATTTCTTATACACGCTTCTCTCTTCCCGTGATTATCTGCTGTACTTTCAACTTTGCTTGGTCCAAAGGTTAACCTTAGGCGTAATTTGTAGAATGTGTGTGACAGGGTCAGTGTCAAGTATTGTAATCACAATCTTGTGTAATGAATGACTCCATACGCTACACCCTGGGTCTCCATCATTACAGTTACGCTGCAAATTTACAGCTAAAATGGCAGATTGTCGTAGATGGCATTAGCCAGTGTCTCTCAGTAACACACTGTATTGTCACTTTCCATACTTGTCACTTGGTTCATTGATGTTCTAGCAGAGTTCTCATTAGCCTCCATATGCTTGGCACTTAATTGTGCTGCCTATGTTTTTATCACGGCAGTATTTGTGGTGCAGCAGCAATATTCAGACTAATTATTGTTTGTCTCACTCCGCAACTCAGTTATGAGGCAGCGCAGTTATTTCATTACTTGTAGCTTAGCGCTTAGGAATAAGACACCTGTCACCTCTTGTCATCTCTTTTAGATAACCATGATCCTTTCTGTACTTCTCGGAGGTTTCGCATTTCTTCTGCTCAGTCACTACAGGAAAAGGCGGGACAGGGAAGAGCTTTGTGGAGGTATTATTGACTACTAGGACTTGATGTGTTTGCGTAGCTAATGCTTCCAAGTGTGGCAGTGTGATATGTTTAGCTAGTATCAGCGTTCGACTGTAACATCAGGCTTGAGGCATGTTGTGTCACAGGTTAAAACATCATAAGATCAGTTGGAATGCTGGTGACTATCAGCTTGCAGAAAAGCTAGTACTGTTAGCTAGTACTAGTAACTGTTCATTATTCTTGCTTAGTCTGTTGAGCCCCTCTAGTCAACTAAATAATAAACACTTGATAGGTCTTATGGGAACTTATACTAAAGATTTATAGCGATTGTACCGCCAACTCTTTAAATGTCAAAATATCTCTCATGGACTGGAGTATACGACAGCCATTCGTGTAGCTCCACACGTATCTACATACTTTGTGTCATCCTTTACATGCTGCTTGCAGTGATGCGACTGACAGCAGTCACCCACAATCCAATCTAATAAAATCTTTTTGGAATGTACCCAATGCTTTCGTTTATCATGGCCTTAAAACATTACAATATTTGTAAGGATCTCAAGCTACGATGTATTATTAATACTACAAGCTATTAATGGTACATCGCCCGTATGTACCTATAGTATATATCGTCAACAGCCCCTATTGACTCAGTTATCATACACTATCATCCACTCCAACCAAGGTAACAATTCTCATAATTCTCTACTTATCCGAAAACTAGAGGGTAAGTGAACGGAATTCGAGCACCTTATGTGTGCTCAATCACATTCCCCCTACGCTTGGGGAATCTGTAAACAAGCATAGCTTAAAGCCTGCTATTATAGCGAAGTAATTGGTGACCAGCATCACCTCTCGCTGACCTACAATAGCCCCCTACCACGGCTGAAAGGATAACACTCCATACGATACTCATCACGACTTGCAGCTGCAGAGCAGTGGATGTTTGATTGATATGTTTTGGCCAACCCTCCTCTCAGCTATTTCTGAGCTGACTGATTTGGTTTGCTTCATGCGCTGTGAGCTGTTGAGTTATCTATAAATGAGCTCTGGCTATTTGCTAACCATCTAGTGGCAAATGGTAGAGGAGATAGCCATGTGTTTACATTTAATCAGCTGTTACAATTACTGCAATGGCTTTAGAGTGTGGCTTTCAGCCAACTATTCCCTGTACTGTGGTGATAAAACTTGTACTCTTCATCTCTCTCCGCTTGTTTACAGGTGATAGAGAAGATGAATGTGTTTATAGAATCTCGTAAGTATGCCTCCGTATCTTCCCATCTTCCCATAGCGCAGCTGATTTGGAGATCCCTATACGAGTTTAAGCCTGGGAGCCAGAAGGCTGCTATGATTTGTGCAGCTGATAGTTTCTATAATAGAGCTGTTGCATTTTCAAACCTTGGAAGTCTGGCTTCGATGACTGCCTCATTTAGTACTTCTTTCTTCCTAGCAGTTTTCTTTGCCTGTCTCAGGTTGCTGAGTTTGTTTTTCATCTCATTGTATGAGCTTAGCTCTCACTTTGCCATCTCTTGGCAGCACTCATGTTTAGTCCTAAAGCTATGTGTAATTCAATGTCATGGTTCGTTTCATTGCGCATTCGGTCAATGCTGACCAATAACTTTCAAGTTATTGAACAAGTTATTGTGAACAGTTATTTTTAACTTTACAAGGGGTAAATTTTTACATATCTCAATCTTTTGGTCGGCTAACAAAGACTTTTACTTCTGCACACGAGGCAGGCTGTTTGTCTCAGCGTTTATGAGTTAGGATGCTAGACAAAAGAGCGTGTCAATGTTTAGCCACCAGATACGCTTCTTGACATAACTAGCTAGATGGTAACCCTTGTTATGTCTCATTTCGTATATCGTTTTAGAGTGGCCATGTGTACATTCTCTCTCGCCTCCTCATTCGCCGCCATCCTATTACTGCCAGGTTCTGTCATTGGCAATGAAGTTATTCACCTGCATTCAGACAACTATTACTTCAAGTGGCTCACCAACTCCCTCGTCCAAGGTATGTTGTCAGTTCACATCACCCGACTTTCCTCAACCAGCATCAACTTGACATCAACAGAAAGGGCCCTCTCTATCACTCTGAGCCCTTCTAGCAATGAAGCGCATACACTCGGCAGGCGGCTCTTGCATGCCCATGTTTTTGCCACTCGGTTTTCTACGCACCCACTATGTTTTAATAATGTATTTGGTTTCTGTACGTTGTACATTGGCAACATATGGCAAACAGGCAAATGAAGTTTCCTGTTTGCCGATCTTTTTTCAATTTGTCATAAAAGCCTTGAGACCACCAACTCATAAGCTGCCTCAGCCTTTGTAGCTCCACCTTAATTCTCTTGCTTAAAGGTTGACTTGCAACAAAATTCACATTACAGTTATTTGGTATCAAAAGATTCACTATGCCTTACTTTGCTGTGTTGTAGGTGCAAAATATGTGGAAATGTGATTACAAGCTTTTAAAAGCTAAAAAACGAACAGTTAATCGCTGCCACATGGGACCGCCGTAGTTTGGAATCTCTTTCCAAAACGGCTCAAATGGGACGTAGTTGTACAAGATGGCTTCTGTTTACATTTTCATGCAACCTCATTTGTCGAAATAGTTTCACAAATATACTTCACGCATTCAATAAAACCATGTCTATTGTTCTTACACGTCTGTTTTATTGTCATTGTAATGCTGTCATTTTCAGCACTGATATCCTAAAAAATTCATTTAAATTTTTAACCTTAGCTCGAAGAAGTACATTGTCTGATAAACATGACGAGCCTGTTGGTCACCTTTGATAATCAAAAAATGCTGCAAAAATTATTCGTGAAGTATGGGTCACATGATCAGATCACGACTAGACGATTAGACCAAGCCGAAACAACACTGTAAAGTAGCAAGCATCTATATTTGATACTGGGTTTTCGGTAGAACCCGAAATGTTGGTCATAAACTAGTGTTACGAGAAGTTTTATATTGAGCCTTTTATTTGCCTTTCAATTCACGTGAGAACATCACATGACAAAACAATAACCAAATATTTAATGACAACGTCAGAGAAATAAACTGATTCCAATCTACGGCAGCTTTTTGTTTTTGAGCTTTTAAGAGCTTGTAATCACATTCCCACATATTTTGCACCTACAACGCAGCAGAGTAGGGCATGGTGAATCTTTTGATACCAAATGACTGTAATGTGAATTTTGTTGCAAGTCAACCTTTAAGTTGTACTGGCTGCCTTCTACCTCTGATATATGTACTTCGATATCATCAGTCCTTTTGGGAGGCTAGCGAGGCTGATCATGTCATTCTCCTTTGCAGGATTGTGGAACAAAGTATTTCTCTGCACCAATTTGTCTCTCTTCATCTTTTTACCTTTTACATATTTATTTATGGAGTCGTCAGGATTCTCAGGTTCTCGACAGGTAAGTAGTATATCTGGACATAGTGGTATATACATCAGGAGTAAGTAGTATAAACCTGTAGATTCTATAGATGGTTCTAGATGTTTTGCTTTTTCGCTTAAGGATGTTGTATTGTTTATATATCTGTATGATTAAAAGATTTACATAAGGATAGATACGTAGGTCACCTTACTCTGTTTGTACAATGTGCCTTTTCCAGTTTCACACTTTTAACAAATCTCTTGTAGCAGTGTTACTAGTCCGTATTTAATCAGTGTTACCAGTCAGTATTTAATCAGTGTTACCAGTCAGTATTTAATCAGTGTTACCAGTCAGTATTTAATCAGTGTTACCAGTCAGTACTTAGCAGTGTTACCAGTCAGTATTGAAGCAGTGTTACAAGTCAGTATTTAAGCAGTGTTACCAGTCAGTATTGAAGCAGTGTTACCAGTCAGTATTGAAGCAGTGTTACCAGTCAGTATTGAAGCAGTGTTACCAGTCAGTATTGAAGCAGTGTTACAAGTCAGTATTGAAGCAGTGTTACCAGTCAGCATTGAAGCAGTGTTACCAGTCAGTATTTAAGCAGTATTACCAGTCAGTATTGAAGCAGTGTTACAAGTCAGTATTGAAGCAGTGTTACAAGTCAGTATTGAAGCAGTGTTACAAGTCAGTATTGAAGCAGTGTTACAAGTCAGTATTGAAGCAGTGTTACCAGTCAGTATTTAAGCAGTGTTACCAGTCAGTAATGAAGCAGTGTTACAAGTCAGTACTGAAGCAGTGTTACAAGTCAGTATTGAAGCAGTGTTACAAGTCAGTATTGAAGCAGTGTTACCAGTCAGTATTGAAGCAGTGTTACCAGTCAGTACTTAAGCAGTGTTACCAGTCAGTATTGAAGCAGTGTTAAATAGGTAGACAAACCTCTTTGTTCATGTGCTGTTTGTTATTACCTTTACTCACATCCATGCTCCAAAGTCCTAGTATGCAATTTTTTGCTATAAACATGTCATACAAACATTGACAAGTTCTAAAAACAAAACAGGTTTTACTCTCTTTTCAACAGAATGGGTGTCTGTTGGATTTACCTTGTGCGCTAATTGTTAGAAAACACTAACAATTATTGAAGTTCAGTTTTGATCAACTTATTCCCAGCTGCAGCGTCAACTTTGTCCTCAAAATTTTTTTTTCTGTTCAAATAACACTGTTTTTGTATTAAACTTTTATGCTTGTGATTTATTAGTATCTGGTGACAGGCTGTGTCCAGTGGCTGTGTCCAGTGGCTGTGTCCAGTGGCTGTGTCCAGTGGCTGTGTCCAGTGGCTGTGTCCAGTGGCTGTGTCCAGTGGCTGTGTCCAGTGGCTGTGTCCAGTGGCTGTGTCCAGTGGCTGTGTCCAGTGGCTGTGTCCAGTGGCTGTGTCCAGTGGCTGTGTCCAGTGGCTGTGTCCAGTGGCTGTGTCCAGTGGCTGTGTCCAGTGGCTGTGTCCAGTGGCTGTGTCCAGTGGCTGTGTCCAGTGGCTGTGTCCAGTGGCTGTGTCCAGTGGCTGTGTCCAGTGGCTGTGTCCAGTGGCTGTGTCCAGTGGCTGTGTCCAGTGGCTGTGTCCAGTGGCTGTGTCCAGTGGCTGTGTCCAGTGGCTGTGTCCAGTGGCTGTGTCCAGTGGCTGTGTCCAGTGGCTGTGTCCAGTGGCTGTGTCCAGTGGCTGTGTCCAGTGGCTGTGTCCAGTGGCTGTGTCCAGTGGCTGTGTCCAGTGGCTGTGTCCAGTGGCTGTGTCCAGTGGCTGTGTCCAGTGGCTGTGTCCAGTGGCTGTGTCCAGTGGCTGTGTCCAGTGGCTGTGTCCAGTGGCTGTGTCCAGTGGCTGTGTCCAGTGGCTGTGTCCAGTGGCTGTGTCCAGTGGCTGTGTCCAGTGGCTGTGTCCAGTGGCTGTGTCCAGTGGCTGTGTCCAGTGGCTGTGTCCAGTGGCTGTGTCCAGTGGCTGTGTCCAGTGGCTGTGTCCAGTGGCTGTGTCCAGTGGCTGTGTCCAGTGGCTGTGTCCAGTGGCTGTGTCCAGTGGCTGTGTCCAGTGGCTGTGTCCAGTGGCTGTGTCCAGTGGCTGTGTCCAGTGGCTGTGTCCAGTGGCTGTGTCCAGTGGCTGTGTCCAGTGGCTGTGTCCAGTGGCTGTGTCCAGTGGCTGTGTCCAGTGGCTGTGTCCAGTGGCTGTGTCCAGTGGCTGTGTCCAGTGGCTGTGTCCAGTGGCTGTGTCCAGTGGCTGTGTCCAGTGGCTGTGTCCAGTGGCTGTGTCCAGTGGCTGTGTCCAGTGGCTGTGTCCAGTGGCTGTGTCCAGTGTCTGTGTCCAGTGTCTGTGTCCAGTGTCTGTGTCCAGTGTCTGTGTCCAGTGTCTGTGTCCAGTGTCTGTGTCCAGTGTCTGTGTCCAGTGTCTGTGTCCAGTGTCTGTGTCCAGTGTCTGTGTCCAGTGTGGGGGCAGGCCAGTCAACTTGTGAATGAGCTGAGGCAATGTCCTCAATGTCCTCAATGGCGCACTCAGCAAAGCCAATCCTTATTACCTACCTTTGTATTTAACAGTAATTTTGCTCTAACAAAGAGATCATTGCCCCTATGTTGCTCCCATGTATTTTACCGACCTCTGATAGGCTCACAACTTATTTCATTCCTGGCCATTCTAGGTCATCTCTATTTCATTGAGGGAGTAATAACTCCTGTATTTGATAAGAACTGGTGTTCATATTTTTAGGGCTTGATGTCGCGTATAAAAGAAACAGTTGTCATGCTGTTTCTGTTGGGGGTACTTGTCAACTGTCTCGCTTGGCTTTTCTCTTCCATGTTTGGGGATGGGCAGCGATTGAGTCAGCAGAATATATCAGGTCTGTCATCATTTCTATATTATTATTATCATTATTATTTCTGTATTATACTAGGATATATCAGATACACTCTCCTTTCTATATTATATCAGAATATATCAGGTATTATATCATCTTTATATTATATCAGAATATATCAGGTATTATATTAATTTTATATTATATCAGAATATATCAGATATTATATCATTTCTATATTATATCAGAATATATCAGATATTATATCATTTCTATATTATATCAGAATATATCAGGTATTATATTATTTCTATAATATATCAGAATATATCAGGTATTATATCATTTCTATATTATATCAGAATATATCAGGTATTATATTATTTCTATATTATATCAGAATATATCAGGTATTATATCATTTCTATATATCAGAATATATCAGGTATTATATTATTTCTATAGTATATCAGAATATATCAGGTATTATATTATTTCTATATTATATCAGAGAATATCAGATATTATATCATTTCTATAGTATATCAGAATATATCAGATATTATATCATTTCTAAATTATATCAGAATATATCAGGTATTATATCATTTCTATGTTATATCAGAATATATCAGGTATTATATTATTTCTATAGTATATCAGAATATATCAGGTATTATATTATTTCTATATTATATCAGAGAATATCAGATATTATATCATTTCTATAGTATATCAGAATATATCAGATATTATATCATTTCTAAATTATATCAGAATATATCAGGTATTATATCATTTCTATAATATATCAGAATATATCAGATATTATATCATTTCTATATTATATCAGAATATATCAGGTATTATATCATTTCTATATTATATCAGAATATATCAGGTATATCATTTTTATATTATATCAGAATATATCAGATATTATATCATTTCTAAATTATATCAGAATATATCAGATATTATATCATTTCTATAGTATATTAGAATATATCAGGTATTGTAATATTTCTATAGTATATCAGATTATATCAGGTATTATATCATTTCTATAGTATATCAGAATATATCAGGTATGCTATCAGTCCTGTAGTTTTTAGAGCTGCTAAATAAACCTACCTGCGATATTACAGTTAATGTATATGAATGAATAAAACCTCAATACAGATATTAATATCTATATCAGGTATAATACAGATGTTATTATCTATATCAGGTATAATACAGATGTTAATATCTATATCAGGTATAATACAGATGTTAATATCTATATCAGGTATAATACAGATGTTAATATCTATATCAGGTATAATACAGATGTTATTATCTATATCAGGTATAATACAGATGTTAATATCTATATCAGGTATAATACAGATGTTAATATCTATATCAGGTATAATACAGATGTTAATATCTATATCAGGTATAATACAGATGTTATTATCTATATCAGGTATAATACAGATATTATTATCTATATCAGGTATAATACAGATGTTAATATCTATATCAGGTATAATACAGATGTTAATATCTATATCAGGTATAATACAGATGTTAATATCTATATCAGGTATAATACAGATGTTATTATCTATATCAGGTATAATACAGATGTTAATATCTATATCAGGTATAATACAGATGTTAATATCTATATCAGGTATAATACAGATGTTATTATCTATATCAGGTATAATACAGATATTATTATCTATATCAGGTATAATACAGATGTTACTATCTATATCAGGTATAATACAGATGTTAATATCTATATCAGGTATAATACAAATGTTATTATCTATATCAGGTATAATACAGATATTATTATCTATATCAGGTATAATACAGATGTTAATATCTATATCAGGTATAATACAGATATTATTATCTATATCAGGTATAATACAGATGTTAATATCTATATCAGGTATAATACAGATGTTATTATCTATATCAGGTATAATACAGATGTTAATATCTATATCAGGTATAATACAGATGTTAATATCTATATCAGGTATAATACAGGTGTTAATATCTATATCAGGTATAATACAGATGTTATTATCTATATCAGGTATAATACAGATGTTAATATCTATATCAGGTATAATACAGATGTTAATATCTATATCAGGTATAATACAGATGTTAATATCTATATCAGGTATAATACAGATGTTAATATCTATATCAGGTATAATACAGATGTTAATATCTATATCAGGTATAATACAGATGTTATTATCTATATCAGGTATAATACAGATGTTAATATCTATATCAGGTATAATACAGATGTTATTATCTATATCAGGTATAATACAGATGTTAATATCTATATCAGGTATAATACAGATGTTATTATCTATATCAGGTATAATACAGATGTTATTATCTATATCAGGTATAATACAGATGTTAATATCTATATCAGGTATAATACAGATGTTAATATCTATATCAGTTATAATACAGATGTTAATATCTATATCAGGTATAATACAGATGTTAATATCTATATCAGGTATAATACAGATATATCTATATCAAGAAGCTCATGTTCGAAGCCTTTTCAGAAGGTTACTCAACGTGACTTTCCACAAAGACACGATAATCATTGCATTGTCTTTGAATTGTAGATGCTTGGCATTTTTACTTGCCTTACATCTACTCCTTGATATCAATGTTTGGAGTGTCCATATTGTTGGGTAAGTGTTTTCATTGTTCGCAAAGGCAAGAAAGGTTTGTTGAAGGTTTACCGATTGCATGTTGGTGACCGCCCTCAAAACAATTACTATGTATAGTTATGTCTACATTTAGTGTGATTGGAGTGGTCTTCTCTTGTCACACACCAATAGCCATTAGCAGGAAGCAGTCTCTTGCATGCAGCGTAACGATTCTTAGGGTTGTTTGCATTATCAAGTTTTGTAAAAATATATTGTGCATATTGGCATGTGATTTACCTATTTATAACCGTAATATGTGATCTTGTCACTGTTGAAATTTGTCTATAGACTTCATAATGAAACTGCTTATGATGATGTAACCCATGTAGCATAGTAATTATAGTATAGCAATTATCAAGGAACTGAAAACTACAAAAAATAAAAATTGTCAAACGATAGCGCTAATTAATAAATCCAACATCGCTAACAAGCATTCATAATCTGATAATCAGCGCAAAACTGCTGACCAATGTGAGTCAGAGTTTCACTTGTGGCAGTAGACCGCTGCTCAGCCTGAATACATGTACTGATAAGTACTGCTGACCAATGTGAGTCAGAGTTTCACTTGTGGCAGTAGACCGCTGCTCAGCCTGAATACATGTACTGATAAGTACTGCTGACCAATGTGAGTCAGAGTTTCACTTGTGGCAGTAGACCGCTGCTCAGCCTGAATACATGTACTAATAAGTACTGCTGACCAATGTGAGTCAGAGTTTCACTTGTGGCAGTAGACCGCTGCTCAGCCTGAATACATGTACTAATAAGTACTGCTGACCAATGTGAGTCAGAGTTTCACTTGTGGCAGTAGACCGCTGCTCAGCCTGAATACATGTACCAATAAGTATGTTTTCTTTAGTTCATCAAATCTCGCACATGAATTCCTTATTTGCCTGACACCGTCGCTCCTTTAGCAGGAGTTACACTCAGGCAGCTGATAATTGTAGAACAATGTATTGAATGTTCCCATGTTTAACAACGGCTAGTAGTTCTTAGGACTTAACTCATTAGCGCAGTGTAAAAAGCGTGTCAGTCCAAGGATTTTCGATAGATCGCTAAATCGACGTATTAGACCATCAGTTAAGGTTAGCGAGTTACCAAAATGCTCTCGTTAGTGTAAAGACCTGGTTAGCAAGAATAGATTTTGTGAATAATTGCAAACAAATGAAATTGGTTTGCTTCTGTCACGGAGAACAGGAACAACTTTGTGGTAGGTTACAGTAGCTCTTGACAAAAACAGAGTCTAACCGCTCTATACCAACATTGGCTCCATGTTTACCTCAGCTCCCCTTTCATCTCCAGCTTGTCTTGCAGTCTTCACGCCAGTCGGATTCACAATCCTATTTACGGAAGTCGGACGATTCGTTATGAAACCTCAGGTGAGTTCAGTGATGCGGTTCCTGTCTATCGTATCTTGTAGGTAAGCCATACTACTGTATGGCTCTACGAGGTATGGCTACTGGTGGGTTCATGTCAATCATCAGGTCTCGCATGCACCTCCTCTCCTTTCTACCAGTCAGACAAGCTTATAGCTTGCTTTGTTGTCAACTTCCATATCTTGAACCATAACTGCCACATACAACTTTTATTGTGTTTTCTAGGTAAATCAAACACGCTGATTCCGATCTTGCACTCAAAATAAAGATTGGTCCACTAACTTTCAAAGTCATGAAGGTTTTTTACAGCATTTCAATATCCGTCTCGAAAACAACACAATCGACACAACAAGCTCCGCCCATAAATATGTGACATACGCTAGCTTTTCAGGAATGGAAGTTAGGGATGTTTAGTCCGATTTAGAATGATAGAGATGGGTGTCTTCAAACCCATTATTATCTAAATTCAGCCTTCAAAATCTTCTCAGTCTTTCATGAAAGATAGATAAACTATTTAAAATTGCATATTTAAAAATGAGCTCAAAAAAGCGCGATAACAATGCTAGCTTGTGATAAGGTCGCGCTTTTTTTAGCTCATTTTTCTCGGCGTTCAGCCTATTAAATATTCTGTAACAAACTACGAGCAATTTTAAATAGTTTATCTATCTTTCATGAAAGACTGAGAAGATTTTGAAGGCTGAATTTAGATAATAATGGGTTTCAAGACACCCATCTCTATCATTCTAAATCGGACTAAACATCCCTACCTTCCGTTCCTGAAAAGCTAGTGTATGTCACATATTTATGGGCGGAGCTTGTTGTGTTGATTGTGTTGTTTTCGAGACGGATATTGAAACGCTGTAAAAAACCTTCATGACTTTGAAAGTTAATGGACCAATCTTTATTTTGAGTGCAAGATCGGAATCAGCGTGTTTGATTTACCTAGAAAATACGATAAAAGCTATATGTGGCAGTTATGGTTTAATTAATTTGCTTATCAATTCACCCTCCATGTGCACTCAACACACTTGCAGGTTATATATCCTTGTGCTACACGCGCATGAGCCATCTGAGCTTACTTATATATATATATATATATATATTAAACATGTACTTATTGCATATGAGTGTACAATCACTGTACATGCATGTATATAGACTTGAAGGTCAACTGACAGCTTGCAAAGCTTGCAAAATGAATGCATTATCAATAGCACATATATGTAACATTATAAATTTAGGTTTCAATAATATCTTTGCACAATTTCTATTGAATATTTAGTCTTTAGAAACATTTTCAACTATCAAAAATGGACACAAGAGTTTTAGCTAGAGTATTTAAAAATTGTCTGTACAAAATCCTTATTCAGGGAAGCAGAGCATGCATCGATAAGGTTTTTAAAAGATCGCATTTGAGAATAGCTAATTTTAATGTCCTGTACTGTTTAATTTCCAGTTTGTGTAAAGGAGGAATTTAATGCTAGCACAATTCACAAGCTGATGTGTGCAATGCTATAACCGCTCTATGAAAACCAATACATACAAGATTTATAAATACGATACGGAGTGTGTTCAGTATTTGTGTAATCTGTTTTGATCTTTCTCTTTGACCTTGCTCACTTGTGCAGAAGATTGTTTTATGAAGTGATAAGCTAATCATCAGTCTAACTAATGGTCGATACCTTATAACAGTAAGTATAGTAAGCTCGCTAAGTATTATTAGTGCTATTACTAACGGTCGATACCTTATAACAGTAAGTATAGTAAGCTCCCTAAGTATTATTAGTGCTATTACTAATGGTCGATACCTTATAACAGTAAGTATAGTAAGCTCGCTAAGTATTATTAGTACTATTACTAATGGTCGATACCTTATAACAGTAAGTATAGTAAGCTTGCTAAGTATTATTAGTACTATTACTAATGGTCGATACCTTATAACAGTAAGTATAGTAAGCTTGCTAAGTATTATTAGTACTATTACTAATGGTCGATACCTTATAACAGTAAGTATAGTAAGCTTGCTAAGTATTATTAGTACTATTACTAATGGTCGATACCTTATAACAGTAAGTATAGTAAGCTCGCTAAGTATTATTAGTACTATTACTAATGGTCGATACCTTATAACAGTAAATATAGTAAGCTCGCTAAGTATTATTAGTACTATTACTAATGGTCGATACCTTATAACAGTAAGTATAGTAAGCTCGCTAAGTATTATTAGTACTATTACTAATGGTCGATACCTTATAACAGTAAGTATAGTAAGCTCGCTAAGTATTATTAGTACTATTACTAATGGTCGATACCTTATAACAGTAAGTATAGTAAGCTCGCTAAGTATTATTAGTACTATTACTAATGGTCGATACCTTATAACAGTAAGTATAGTAAGCTCGCTAAGTATTATTAGTACTATTACTAATGGTCGATACCTTATAACAGTAAGTATAGTAAGCTTGCTAAGTATTATTAGTACTATTACTAATGGTCGATACCTTATAACAGTAAGTATAGTAAGCTCGCTAAGTTTTATTAGTGCTATTACTATTGTTATTGTTTATTAATCTATTTATAAGCTATTGAAATGCTTGTTATGATGCGTTACAAGTAATTGGATAGTCTATGGCATTGACGCCGGCACTGTAGATGTCCGTACTTGCAGAAAAAAATGACCTCTTTTCATCACATTCTAAAGCTTCCCTCGCAAGTGTTTTTTTTAAAACACTTGCGGGTTTCTGTTCTACTAACATCAAAATAATTGATGAAAAATTTAAAATTATAATTATATTGCTGTAGCTTTTTGTATTTCTAAAATGCTTTCAGTTAGCCTTCAACGTATGTGTAGGTCATGAAGACACTTGTGTATCAAACCTGCACTTTGAGCGTATGAGCACATGTATGTATAACCTACAGGCACATGAGCCATATATTATATGAAGTACTATGTATACGCGAGCAGGCAGTCTCTCATACAAGGTCAAACAACTCCCAATATTATTCTCTATAGTTGATCAGCTAACTTTCTCTAAAAAAACTTATGCAATTTCTATAGTTTATATGTAGTTATTTTAGACTTATATTTAATAGTGAAATCTTTATTAGCGGGTACACATCTGTAGACTATTGTGTCTAGACTAGCTAGGTCTGTCAGTGACTGGTGACTCGTATACATCTATGGACTGTTGTGTCTAGACTAGCTAGGTCTGTCAGTGACTGGTGACTCATATACATCTATGGACTGTTGTGTCTAGACTAGCTAGGTCTGTCAGTGACTGGTGACTCGTATACATCTATGGACTCTTGTGTCTAGACTAGCTAGGTCTGTCAGTGACTGGTGACTCATATACATCTATGGACTGTTGTGTCTAGATTAGCTAGGTCTGTCAGTGACTGGTGACTCGTATACATCTATGAACTGTTGTGTCTAGACTAGCTAGGTCTGTCAGTGACTGGTGACTCATATACATCTATGGACTGTTGTGTCTAGACTAGCTAGGTCTGTCAGTGACTGGTGACTCATATACATCTATGGACTGTTGTGTCTAGACTAGCTAGGTCTGTCAGTGACTGGTGACTCGTATACATCTATGAACTGTTGTGTCTAGACTAGCTAGGTCTGTCAGTGACTGGTGACTCGTATACATCTATGGACTGTTGTGTCTAGACTAGCTAGGTCTGTCAGTGACTGGTGACTCATATACATCTGTAGACTATTGTGTCTAGACTAGCTAGGTCTGTCAGTGACTGGTGACTCATATACATCTATGGACTGTTGTGTCTAGACTAGCTAGGTCTGTCAGTCACTGGTGACTCATAAACATCTATATACTGTTGTGTCTAGACTAGCTAGGATGTCAGTGACTGGTCACTCCTTATAGTCTGTGTTGCAGCTCTTCCGGAGCCTTGATGATGAGTTGTTGACAGCTCAGTTCGAAGAGGCAAATCTGCAACGAAAACTTCGAGGTGAGTCGACTTTGTAGAGGTGACAGACGATATAGTGTAGCACAGTGTAGCCTACACATACTCCTTGTTTTCTGTAATTATTTGGTTCAGATAAAATAATTTATTTAACAGCTCACCTGCCTCCTGATGGCAATGGGCTATTACTAAATGGGGCAGTAGTCATTCACAGGAAGCTTGGAGAAGTTCAAAAAGACAAAGCCAAATTAGGTGAGTGACTAATATAACATGTCATAAATTCTATACAAAAGACTTCAGTTACTAATATAACATGTCATAAACTCCATACAAAAGACTTCAGTTACTAATATAACATGTCATAAACTCCATACAAAATACTACAGTTACTAATATAACATGTCATAAATTCTATACAAGCGACTCATTAATTACCTTGTTGTTAATTGCAGAAGAAAAGAAGAGGACGTCTTCCATTATGAGAATTTTGAGTTATCCTCTCGTCATGTTGCTCCTTTCAGCTCTCACAGCCATGTCTATTATTATGGTCGGGCTCAATATTCTCGAGATTGTCTTTGATAGGAAGGCTCTTCCTGCCGAAAGCCATGTATGTGTTTACGTCTATAGACTGTGTATTTATGTGTATGGATGTGTGCTTAGCTTGCCGATGTTTGGGTCATGCTGTAGAGCCCAGCTCTTATTCTACAGCTAATCCTTGAGCTATAATCCTTGAGCTATAATCTTCTTTACCTCTGAATTTACAACTGGCAATGGGAAGTTTGAGCAAATAATTGTCTCACAAGAAGTATATGAGGTGCATTTGAAAGGTACATATGAGGTATATTTGAAGGTACATATGAGGTATATTTTAAGGTACATATGAGGTATATTTGAAGGTACATATGAGGTATATTTGAAGGTACATATGAGATATATTTGAAGGTACATATGAGGTATATTTGAAGGTACATATGAGGTATATTTGAAGGTACATATGAGGTATATTTGAAGGTACATATGAGGTATATTTTAAGGTACATATGAGGTATATTTTAAGGTACATATGAGATATATTTGAAGGTACATATGAGGTATATTTTAAGGTACATATGAGATATATTTGAAGGTACATATGAGGTATATTTGAAGGTACATATGAGGTATATTTGAAGGTACATATGAGGTATATTTGAAGGTACATATGAGGTATATTTGAAGGTACATATGAGGTATATTTGAAGGTACATATGAAGTATATTTGAAGGTACATATGAGGTATATTTGAAGGTACATATGAGGTATATTTGAAGGTACATTTGAGGTATATTTGAAGGTACATATGAGGTATATTTGAAGGTACATATGAGGTATATTTGAAGGTACATATGACATACTTTTCGGACTATAAACCGCACCCCTATATAAGCCACATCTGCTTTATTTCCAAAAAACGATAATAAAACAATACATAGGCTGCATCTTTGTATAGGCCGCAGAACTCAGAAATGTGCTTTTTAACGCGGAAGCAACTTTGCTGTTTAAAACGGAACAGTGTCTAACGGTACGTTTCGTATTAACCGACGCTTTTTAACCTAGTGCCTAATGGAACAGTACCGTTAGGCATTGTTTCGTTGTTTTTCACAGCTAGAGGCGCACTAACCGGAGATTCTGGTTAATGTGCCTTAGCGGTCAATGAAAAAGCCACAGAATAGCCGCACCATTATATAAGCCGCATGGTTCAAACCATCAAAAAAATGTAGCGGCTAATAGTCCGAAAAGTACGGCATATTTGAAGGTACATACGAAGTATATACCCTACAGGATGAAAATATTCGTTGGTTATAAAAATTCACGATTTCGTGAACAGTCAATTTTGCAAATTATTAAATTCCGTGAATACTTATTTCTATTTTTAATCACAAAGGAGAATAACTACTACATCAAATTAAAAACTAGCCGTTAGGCTAGTTTTTAATTTGACTGTGTGCTGACTTTAGCATTAATCCTAGCCCGTGTGCTGACTTTAGCATTATTCCTAGCCTGTGTGCTGACTTTAGCATTAATCTTAGCCTGTGTGCTGACTTTAGCATTAATCTTAGCCTGTGTGCTGACTTTAAACAAATCTCCCAAGCTAATCATTGTTGTATTTTCAACATTTGTTCATTCTTGCATAATTTTTAATAGGAAGTGGTACTCGGCAAAACCTCTCTGTCAACGTTTGGGTTATACGGAGCTCTTTGGGAGATAGTGATTATATTCTACATACTAATAGCTTCATTGGCTGGACTCTACTCCGTTTGTCCTTGTCTCCGGCCCCTTAAACAGGACACAGATATGACCAAAATCGTCTACAATTGTGCAGTTCTACTCATCCTCAGCTCTGCACTGCCTGTTCTCTGCAGAATACTAGGCAAGTCTCTTCAATTCCTTAATTACTATTCTGTTCATTCTTTTCATTCCTTCACTCCTCACTCATGGGCCATAGTCTAGGTCACTAATGTAGGTCACTAATGTAGGTCACTTATGTAGGTCACTTATGTAGGTCACTAATGTAGGTCACTAATGTAGGTCGATGGCAACACCAAGTCACCAAGTGCTATCTTTATCTTAACTGTATCAACTTTTTCATCTACATGTACTTAGTAAAAACTTTATGCTTTGGACATGGCACTATTACCGTGTCATTTCCTGTTGTGTGAGACTTGAAAAAGTTTGTTTAAAGATAGTCTATTATTTCTTACAAAACAGATCTCATCATGAATATGATTATAGGTGCCATTCCAGCTAATTCTTGGTTCTAAGGAGTTGCTTCGGTGTTTAAGTCTATTGCTTGCTAATTCTAGTACTGTTAGGAGTATATCGCTACCACTGCTTTAACTTTTCTGTTGTTTTATCAAATTTATTTAAATATTTAAAACTATTACAGCTACATGTGTATAAGTATATACGAACTATTACAGCTACATGTGTATAAGTATATACGAACTATTGCAGCTACATGTGTATAAGTATATACGAATTATTACAGCTACATGTGTATAAGTATATACGAACTATTACAGCTACATGTGTATAAGTATATACGAACTATTACAGCTACATGTGTATAAGTATATACGAACTATTACAGCTACACGTGTATAAGTATATACGAACTATTACAGCTACACGTGTATAAGTATATACGAACTATTACAGCTACATGTGTATAAGTATATACGAACTATTACAGCTACATGTGTATAAGTATATATGAACTATTACAGCTACATGTGTATAAGTATATACGAACTATTACAGCTACATGTGTATAAGTATATACGAACTATTACAGCTACGTGTGTAGTTATTATGTGTGGTTAGTCATCAGCAGTTCAACATCTTACTACAAAGCACAGATCAAGGGAGGCAAATCTATAGTTGGTTTAAACGCAAATCCAATCATGAATAAGTTAGCGCTGTATATTACAATCGTTATATTAAATTTAATTTTCAGCGATGTCAAGGACACATAGCATCCTCAGTTTCTATGGAACCAAAGCTAGTATTTGTGTTTCATAATGCCTTCTATGTCACGCCCCCCTATGTTCTTCAGCCTTTGTTCCTTTAAACTAGAGATGCCCCGATTCTAAATTCACCAGCCGATTCAGATACCGATCCGATATACCGATCCTAATTGAAAAATAATCCGATTCAGATACCGATTCAGATCTTTCGTGTTGCATAGATAGTAGCTCATTTTATTATGCAAATACAAACATAATGCAAAGAAAACATGAATATTATTGTATTTATTTGTTTGCATTTATGGAAAAAAATATATACATATTCACATACTGACATACCGTGCATGTAGTAACAAAACAGTCCATGTTTCTTGTAATTTGTAAATAAAGGTAATTACTGTTAGTGGTACAGTTCTATCTGTGATAACGAAGTCCCTCTTCTATTGTTGGATGAACTGCTGTGCCTGTACAAGTTTAGAGCAAATCAATGTTTCTTTTAAAAACCGTTAGTGATTCAATTATCTCAGTAAGACGTCTCTTTTCTTCCATCATTATCAATGTAGCCGAGCGTACTGAAGGGGGATTCCCTTGCAACAGATGTTGGAGGACAGGCTACATACCAATACGCCACTGGGGTTACCGTTTTTTGTACAATACAAACGATCCATTGTATCGTCAGGATCAAGAGAGTGATGGATAACTTTATGCGTCGACTGTTTAAATTACTTTCGTAATGCTAGTAAATAGAAATATTACACTGCGTTCTTGTTTCCCACTTTTGTTATCTTGTTCGTGATTGCTTGCAATAAAACCTATCGCTGTAATTGGGAAATATCACACTTTTTGTTTACGTTCTGGCTAAAAAGTTTCCTTCGCTGTGTTGATCAGGTTATAGACATGAAATAAATTGTGTGGCAGGCCTGAAATTCATTAAGTAAAAGTAAGAAGCTTACAGCTGATGATTTTTTATTAGTATAGCAGGCTAAAATACAGTTTTCTGCTAAATGGTTGATCTGTAAAAAGTATCGGAAGGTTCAGATTTTTTAAGAAAAGATCGGCCGATACCGATTCAGATACTTGACACTCATATCGGCACCGATACCGATTCCGATTCCGATACCAAAATCGGGGCAACTCTACTTTAAACTGCTGACACAAGCATTGCTTATCAAAAGGATTTGAAGCAAGCATTGGGAGGCAATTTTTGCTGAGTTTATAAGAACCATAAAGAAATTAAATCTTAACTCAAGTCTTAAGTTTTCCTTGACCCGCTCGTATTACAAGGGTAGCTGTTTATCAGACTAATTGCTTATTACTGACCATTAAATTATGAATTGCTTTTCCTTTCATCTTAGTTAAGATTAAGGAAAGAGTAGACAACCTTTCATATCTATGCGCTCTATTTTATTGTTCTTGGTTGCCCACACCTGAATGCTAGTTCACACAAACATTTTAACAATCAATTAGTATTAGCCCTCAGTCAGTTTGGTGCCTTCCTAAACAATGCAGTATTTCATTTCCATTCGTATCTATCAAATTACATTCATTGATCTTTTAAATCAAGCTTTCTTTAGTTTACTGTTTCTGGATGTATCCATAATAGTAAAGCAGGTATTTCATTGTTTATCAAGTTGACTCATTGTAGTGATTAATAATGTGTACTTGTTAAGTTGCTGGGTCAAGTTTGCTGATATGAATCAGGAAACAATGAAAGGTCAAACATGCTGTCAGATATTCTACACAATAACTACTTGTTTAGTCCTATGCATGTGTACAAACTTAGAATTATCCTTTATGTGCCACTTTTAATTGTATCTATTGTTAACTCTATTTTTGACTTATGAGCGATTTCTACAAAAACATTATTTGCACCGAATGCGTTTGTTATAAGGTATGGTTTGGTTTTTGATACGACAGGATATGAAATTTGGTTACATTTCATTAGTATTATTTTTGTATATTTGTTATTTTGAACAAATGAAAATTGATTAACCATGTATTACATGTTTAGAGACCTTGGCTTGGCTCCCTGTACGTTAAAAAATTATTTTGTATTTGCAAATTTATATATAAACACACATGTATTTGCGAAGCTGCACAAGTCAACAATTTTCAAGACTATTATTCAAGACGCAGATTATTTTAATAGCACTCATATTGTGAGATATTGTTTCAGTTTTGACTGTTTACATATTTTTTATTATAATACTAGGTGCTTCCTTTTTTCTTGTAATAAGAAACTAGTATTATATAGTCTCAAATAGCTAACCCTTTTACCACTACATACAACTATCAACCATTTTATGATCGTCTTTTGCTAGGTATTTCCAACTTTGACCTACTCGGAGAATTTGGAAGACAGAAGTGGTTAGCTAATTTTCATCTTATCCTCGTGTATAATGTAATATTCTCATTCGCGGCTACCGCTTGTCTTGTCAACAAGTTCTCCGCTTCAATGAGGCAAGCCATATACAAAAAGGTGGTGCAAGCTTTCAAAGGGGATCCACGCACATCTTCTCCTCCAATGTCAGACTCGAGATACTTTGACTAAGTCTTCTTAGTCTCGTCTACACCGTATATGCACTCGTACATTAACGGAGGGTAGCTAGCGTGTAATGAAGCAAGCACTATATGGCAGCTGTCAGAGGTACTGTTGTTGCGGTTTATGGCTGCAACCAATTCTCAGTTTTATTCTATGCTATGCGCTATTCATATCATTTTCTCATTAGCAATCTACCTTCCTGCTCAAATAGTTGAAAGAAATATGGAGGCCAAGACATGTAATGTCTACCTCTTGCATTATTTGTTATGCTAGCGAGTACTGTAGA
Source organism: Watersipora subatra (assembly GCF_963576615.1). Classification (NCBI taxonomy): domain Eukaryota; kingdom Metazoa; phylum Bryozoa; class Gymnolaemata; order Cheilostomatida; family Watersiporidae; genus Watersipora; species Watersipora subatra. Next base: position 74,863,401 of record NC_088710.1, read on the forward strand.
CTAATATCATATTTATTTGTTGTACTATTCCTCCTGTTTGTGCATCAAACCTACCGCAAGTGTCTAAGTCATCTTGGCATCAACTGCCAATTTTGTAGTTTGATTATTTTAGAACAACATAGCTCATTAGTGTCGAGATACACATAGCATAATCAGTAAGTAATTTATTCTTTGTCTTTCTACATGTATATAAATTGTATCGATGTTGTAAATAACAGATTGTACACTTCTCATATTTTGGTACTATCGTCATATTTATTCTCAGACTTGGCAAGCTTGCTCATGTAATGTCAGTCTTTTACTCAAGTGATACCAATAAATGTGAACTTGCTCCTTGTCTACATATATATATAAATCTCAAAGTTTGTCATTCCGGCTATAGCGCACACTGATTATTTTACCGATTTTATTTTTGCCACGCGTCACGATGCCCCTGTTAAGAAATCTTTTTCGTAAGGCTCAATTACTATAGCTGGGGTTAAGGCCAATTCTTCTCATGCGGACAATTATATTGAAATATTTTGGGACCTAAGTATATGCAACACGATGCTTCATTTTTTTTCGTTAGGGCAAATTTGTTCGGCCCACGAAATCAACAATAATTTATCTTGTACTTGAAATTTGCTGATTAGTGTACCGATTATATACGTTATTAAAATATACACGTCGCTGAACTCGCCATGGCGAGTTATCCGGTATCTGTTATGATGAACACGATTCACTAACGCAAATAATAAAATTTCTGTTTAAAAGTTTGAATTTTACTAAAATACATGCTAAAACTTCCTTCAAGTATGTTTTTAGTAAATTATATTCATTTAAGTTAAATTCAGCGTTTAGGTTGCACGTCTGTCTCGAAGGTAAAAACTCTCCACATAGTACATTGTAATGTTATATCTTGAAGATCATAACCACAAAATGCACTAAAGTCATTGTAGGTACCTATAGTTACCAAGGTTAACATAGTATTTTGATACTATTTTTAATGATTTTTACCAGGAGGTGATTGCCTTAGATAATGACTATGAGTTTCTATACAACTCAACTGTACGTCTCTAACCTACAATATTTGTCCTGCACAAAACCTCATGATCTGAAGTTTGAAAGTTACAGTTGTTTGACAAAGTTTAAAAACCTTTACAGTTGCTTTTATTTTCTTGTAACTACACAAAACATTTCTCTCATGATATGTAGTTTGAAAGTTAGAATGGCAAATGATGTTATATGTTAAATACGAATCAATTTTTTTGTGTAAAGACTTATTACCCGTGCAATGCTGGGTAGCGCAGCTAGTCTTCATATAAATCTAAACATTTGTCGAGATGTCTAGCTGTAACTATTAAAGTTTTGGAATTTAATTTTCGCTTTTTGTTGGATTTGAACTCATGGAGATTGCAACCACAATTTTCAAATCACGCGTTTCACCACTGAGCTATACAGTCCTTAGCATTTCTTTGCTCATATCGTATACCGTATCGCTTTGCTGACGTATTAATTGGAACTCCATGAACTTTATTAACTCATTGAAACACGATGCTTTTTCGTCTTCGCCGTACTAGAGCAAATTTGTTTACTGCATAATGACATCAACAATAACTTCTCTCAAAATTAAAATTTGGCGATTATATTTCAGTTCAGCGTCATCTGTTATGGTAAAAACGGGTTTGCAAACAGATAAGTGATAGAATTTTAGTAAAGTTTACTAAAATGCATACTAAAACTTCCTTCAAGTATGTTTTTAGTAAGCTATATTCATATAAGTTAGATTCAGCGTTTATGTTACACATTTGTTTTGAAGGTAAGAACTCTGCACGTAGTACAGTGTAATGTTACATTTTCTTGCAGATCATAATACCCACAAAATGCACTAAAGTTATTGTAGGTAACTATAGTTACTAAGGTTAACATTGTTTTGTTACTCATTTTTTAATGAGTTGTTTGAAAAGGTTTGACAACCTTGAATTACTCATGGAAATTTTTATAATCTGTTTCGCAGTCAAACGAAGAATGTTTTTGCATGGTCTCTGTTGCGATTTTCTATTCTACTGTTTTGTGGTTCAATTAAATGCTTCGTCATTCGCTTCTTAACCAAAATGGATTAGGAGTATAATTATTTCACTGCGTAGTCACTCTGTGCAATTGACACCGTATGTCTATTACCCCCTCAAAAACAAATGCATACACATAATTATGATGATGATATATAAGATATATATAAGATGTATATACATTTACATAAGGGTAAATAGGAATGTCAAAGCTGGAGCTCAATCATAGATATACAGTATCGATTGCATAGAGTGGTTACACTGAAAAATAATTATATGAAAAGCTATGGTGTGTATCTACAAGCAACGTACGATGTAGCATATAATTAAAGTTTTTTTACAGCAAATGGCAGCATTAATTGAATCATGAAACAACAGAGCTGAGAATCGTAACATATACCGAGCAAAATTATTCTCCATTTGACTATGAAACTGATCTTTGCTCACATGTACACAAGTTTTTATTTTTCTAATATCCAATAGTCTACTACCAAATAGTGCCTCTTCAATTATTTGTTATTAGGTGTCACAAAATTTCAATGTTGAATTTTTGTGACCATTTCAGGTGTCATGCCATCAAAATGTTTTACTGTACTAGCTTTGAGGGTTTTACGGTGTTCAGTATTGTTATTCTGATAAGCTACTTCAATCTAACCAGGATATTTTTATCGTTTCGCTGTACTGTAAGCGCATTATCATGAACCAATTTGTGCTAGGCGGATGTTTTGCTATAATACATTCGTGGAGATATCGACAGTTGACAATAGGTTAGTTGCTCATAATTATAAGACATCGCAAACTTTTCTATACATAATATTGTCCTTTCCTTAGATATCATGTTACCAAAAAATAGAGGAGTCAATCTAACAAATCATTTTTCAATTTCTTGCACTTCAATTTGCACTGCAACACACAAATCACTCTGTACAGTCCAGTGGTTTGTATATTCCTGTGTCTTGGCATGACAAGGTTGTCAAACGGCAGCATTCAATGAAACGTGTACACAAGGCTTGTTGCTGGATGTCCTAAAAATAGGCCACTGGTAGCTAGCAACTAAATTGGGAGTTATCATCTTTGAATCTTAGCAAATTTTGATCATATGTAGCTGGTATTGCAAGCAACCATAATTGGAGTTGTTGTTTCTATATATTTTCACTCTATCTAACATACTTGGCTATTACTTGTGTTCTTTAAAGCTAAACTGAAATAACGATGCTGCCAATTAGCAATAAGTTATATTTTTAGGCTCTGAAACCATCCAATTTTTAGCATTTTACAAATTTTCTTCAATTTAATGTAGGCTATGCAACCATTAAAATTACATTCCCATTTTACTACAACACCATGGGTAATGCAGCTAGTATGTTATAACATTGTTTAGACGGGCTGTGTAAACAGCTGTTTCAATCCTAAACATCCTATCAATAACTGTTCCTGTATTAAATATTATATTAATAACTGTTCCTGTACTAAATACCAACTGTTCCATTATGAATAGCTGTCAAGTATGTATCAGTTTCTGACTACCACTACGAGATTAGTCGTGGGATGCTCATCATCTGTGAGCTCATCTTGGACAACATCATTCATGGCGGATGTGACCAGGCAGACATATTTGAATCTTTAGGTTTCAGGGAGCACATGCATAATGTGAGCAAATTATGCATGTGCTCACATTATGCATGTGCTCACATTATGCATGTGCTCACATTATGCATGTGGTCACATATTAGAGATTTTTATGATAATAGGAGCAGTGTCCGTCTGTCTGTCCAAATCCACGTTTATAAAGGTAGGGAAATAAGATTGCCCTGCACAGGGATGGAACCCAGTCTAGCATACTACCAGTACACCGTTCTGGCGTCTTACCACACCAAAGGATAACTCTCCATATATATATCTCCGTATACTGACTACTGATGATGATCTCTCACAGTGCACGGGACTGAAAAGGATAATAGTTATAATAATAACAGCATTCTTTGTTTACTTGGGCTCTAGCACTGCCCACAGACAATGATACAGACAAGAAAAGTTGGAGTGACATATATTTACTATTAACAAATCATATTGAAATACAAGGAAGAATTCAGATGTTTATAACACGGCTCAGCTTCTGTACACGATTAAGGAGTAAATCGCCTTGCTTAATAACGTCCTGCAATGAAAGGTACACATGGCATCAGTGAACTGCGCTAGAAAAGAAATGGTATGAAAAGAAAAGAGAGAAACCCACTAGATATAAAAAGGTTAAGAAATTTACCTGGTACTGATAATTTTTAGAATCGGGACGATTGGTCTCCACGATGCCCCCAACTTTATCTATCTTCGCATGTAGCCTACCGGCAGCTATTAACCTGGAGAGCTCTCTGCAATAAGACACGTTAAATTTGAGGATTAGACATTAAAAATTTTCTTTTAAAATATTAGTCCTTGTGACAATATATTTTGTTGTATTTTACTTAGCGGTAGTTAAAATGCTACAGTCAAACCAGCCAACTTCTTATCAACAAAAAGCTGAAAGACAAAACAAACGAAGAATGAATCAATAGGAGCAAAGCATTAATTCAACTAATACAAATGGTAGAGTTAACCAACTCCATCTCGACTGATACCCACATTCGTTCTATAGCACAATATGAAGTTTCCCCAAATATTGTTGTAAAATTGATCTACTTGAAGGGTGTTAAAAATGTGATGAAATATACAATATTTAGCAAAGAATTGATTACAAGAAATTTAATATTAATAAATATATACTAGAAATATGCGAGAACCAATTAATCTTATATGGAGAAGTTCCTCTGTTTGTGCTGTATGAATTATACAGTTAGATGGTACACTTGATATGACCATATAACAGACCAAAATGACTATGGCTGAAGTATACCTTAAACCATAGTCACAGCAATATTGTTAATGGTAGACTTGCAACAAAATTAACATTACAATTATTTGGTATTAAAATATTCACCATGTCTTACGCTGCTGTGTTGTAGGTGCCAAATATGTGGGAATGTGATTACAAGCTCTTAAAAGCTCAAAAACAAACAGTTAATCGCAGCCATCACGAAAACGCCTGTAGGTTGGAATCCCTATCAAAAACGGCTCAAATGGGATGTAGCTGAACACGATGTGCCTCTGTTACACTTTCATGCAACCTCATTCGTCAAAATATTTTCACAAATATACTTCACACATTCAATAAAACCATGTTTATTGTCCTTACGCGTCTATTTCATCATCATTGTAATGCTGTCACTTTGAGCACTGATATCTCAAAACCTAGCCTAAAAATTAGTTTAATTTTTTAACCTTAGCTTGAAGGAGTGCATATCATCTTCTGATAAACACGAGGAGCGTGTTAGTCACCTGTGATAGTGGAAAAATGCTGCAGAAATTGTTCACGCTGTTTGGCAGGAAGTATGGGTCACATGATCAGATTACGACTAGATGATTAGACCAAACTGAAACGAAACTGTAAAGTAGTGAGCATCTATATTAGATATGGGCTTTCCGGTAGAACCCGAAGTGTTTGTCATAAACTAGTGCTATGAGACGTTTTATATTGAGCCTTTTATTGGCCTTTCAATTCACGTGATAACATCACGTGACAAAACAATAACCACGTCGAATTGAGTACATCATCGAAATAAAGGGATTTCAACCTACGGCATTTTCGTGATGGCTGCGATTAACTGTTTGTTTTCGAGCTTTTAAAAGCTTGTAATCACATTTCTACATATTTTGCACCTACAACACAGCAGAGTAAGACACGGTGAAGCCTTTGATACCAAATAACTATAATGTGAATTTTGTTGCAAATCTACCTTTAAATTTATAACAATTTCTAAATAGAGATGCTAATGGTACTCTCTAGGTGATATGTGTAGTATATTGCGTGCCCAAACTTAGCCTTACAATCCCAACATCCCGTCGCAGTTGATTGCATGGCAACACAAATACTAGTAAGTATGAACTATACTTCCTGCCGGTGCTCATACTAGTCAATAAGAAGGCTAGATAGGGGGGGGGGGGGCACCAGGGAAACACCCATATACATGTGTAGGGCAGTATATCAATCAGACAACACCCTTTATGAACCTTTTACTGTTAGCTCCTTTAGTTCTGGATAACTAATTGGTTGCTAACCCATTGTACCGATGACACTTTTACAAAATATTCATACTTTCTGTTTTCTAAAGCATCCTACTCCGAGGCAGATCAACTATTATTCACATATCTGCTGTTGCAGTGCAGCTGCAGATCTCTTTTATATGAACCAATCAATTACATTTAACAACACATTTTAGGATACTGACAGTATCAGACACCTAACCTCATGAAACAATGTCTTGGAATCAAATATAAAATAATTGACTGAAGAGTTATTCAAGATTCCTCCTTACGAATACATGATCAAAGCTTAATAAAATTTTCCGTGTCAAACTTTTGACTAAATGTTAAAACCTCTACTCTCTATAGAGTTACCTCTCCTAGAAATACACTCGAATCATGGTTTTAAAAAGAAAAACATTGAGCAACCTAATAAAAAGAAATTTAATGAACAGACCATTATTTCCGCAGGGTTATGGAAAAATCTTGGCATATACACATTTACTATATAGGTACATTTAGGAAGTCAAACAACAGCATAGTCATGAGCCACAGGACGTAAAGTTTTAGTAGAGAATTGAGAGCTGTAAGTGAAGTGATGATAACGAATGACTTACTGGTCTATGAAAGCGATTGTAACCCCAAAGGCTTTGGCCATGTACTCGAGTGTAAGACTATGATAGGACTGGAGGAGCTGGTTGTAAGCTAGAACCCTCATCTCCCTCACATAGTATCTGTAGTGCTTGTGCAGGTATCTATCGTACCTTAGTTTCTGTTCTATGCTGGCTACAATTAAAAACAAAATCATCAGTTAACAGTACGTCCTTATGGACCACATGGTATGAAGACCAGTGTGCAAGTCTAACAAGAGAAGTGGCGAACAAAGTTGCTTAAGGTTAACTGACAGCACAAACTTTGATTACATTAACAGCAGCAGCTAACATTATAGGTTGAGGTTTTAATAACATTTTTGAGCAATTCCAACCAAATACCAGGTTGAATCAACATCTTTAAGTTGTGCAAATGGACAGAAAGATTCGTGATTTTTGCAAAATATCGAATGGAAACAGCTTTGATAACATATAAATATACTAAAATCACTAATTATTTGAATCAGATTACCTACAAATTGCTGTTCAAAATCCTTATTAATGAAAGTAGAATCTGCATTGATAAACTTTAAACGATGATTTCCGAGAGTAGCTAATTTTTAGTGATTTTTTAAATTTTGTATTTGTGTGAACGAGGAATTTCTTGATAATTTCTTGCCACCGGTGTACCCACAAGCTGATCGGTGCAATTCTATAAGCAGTGCTCAAAAGTTAATGCGGGATGTATAAATACGGCGAAGACATTTCCGGCATTTGTGTAAAGTGCTTTGACCTTGCATCACAATTGTCTGTCATATCAGGTAACCATAACAATGTAGCATGGTGACTACATGGGGGATTTTTAATGGCGGCCAACACAAGTACACTATTTTTGGGTTCACATGTTGGCTAATCATCAGCGGGGACATCATAATTCATAAGTCTATGTTTTGCTATATGTCAAGCTTGGTGATTGCATCGCGAGTCTTTTTGTTTTTAAAGTGCTTGTTCCTTCTACCAATGATATACAGCCCCCAAGGATAGCCGACGGCTCTCATATGGGCGGGGGGTTCAATGATGGAGCTCTGATGGGATGAACCCGAACACGGCACCCGAACAAACAAATATGCTGAATAAAGCCCCTTGTAAATTTACAGATATTATGAACTATAGTGGTTATTTTACTTATTTGGTGAATTCACTTTGTTGTCAAATAAATATAGTATCCCAATATTGTCACCATTATGACCAGCCAGTTGCCATTCGCAAGCATTCGTGATATTAATAGTCACAATCGTAAAATAGCTCAAATTCGGTTTTGTATTTAGATTTTGAGTATGAAAACTACACTGCACAGCTTTGCCTGCTGTCCCATCTTATTGGTCAGGTAAAACAATGTGAAAACGATGAAAGACTTTGTCATTTTATATTAGGGGTGGCAAAATATTAATCACAAAATAGGAAAAAAGCCGTTGTTCGGGTAAATTATATTCAACTTTAAGCATATACTACAACCTTTACAAATTTTAAAATTACTAAAAGTAGGTAATTTGAAATGTCTTATTTTGTATGGATGCATTATTTTGGTTAGGTATCACCCCTACATTGTAGAAATTCAAGGTTTGCTATTGTGAACCGCGGGTCTACTGACTGAATGAGCTAATGAAACGATAACAGCTAGTCGTGTTTTTCAAAACCTAGCAAGGCAATGCGATCGCCCCGCGAGAGTTGTGTTAGCTCCGAAACCCAGGCTAGCATAATCCTAACAGAGCTCCATCATTAAACCCCGCCCATATGACAGCCATCGGCTATTCTTGGGGGGAGGGGGGGGCTGTATATCATTGCTTCTACCATCAAAACCATTGCTAAAAACGAAATATTATGATTATATCGGTATAACTACATGTAATTTTAAAATGCTCTCAATTAACCTTCAAACCTAATTGTGAAGACTTAGCTACACACAGGGATGCCTTATAGCTCATCGATGCATAGCTCGTCGATGCATAGCTCGTCGATGCATAGCTAGTCGATGCATAGCTCGTAGCTACAAATATGGCTGAGAAGAGCATTGTATCATCAAACTATTTAGAGAAACTAACACAAAAGCTGCAATGAGAGTTATCAGAGAGTTATACTATACGTAGTTAAAGAGATAAATCAGGAGTTATCATAGTAATGAAGATGAATCCGGGAGTAAATTAAGTATAATTTTAGAAATGACTCGGTGATCTATTAGAATCTTGTTCTTCGACTGAAGATGGATAAAGAGCTAGGTTGATGGATAGATAGCAGTAACGACGTCGCAGGAAAAACAACGATTAATTTATGTAATATTTGGTCTCTCACAAGCTATGACACCTACACCGTCAACCATCGGTTGTGTTTTGATTAGCAGTTGTGTATGGCAATTTGTACATGAATATCTTGAGATACGATGGATACAGAATGTACACATATTTTAGTACAAAATGACATAAATTTAAATGCTTATTTCCAAAGGTGAAAGTGATAATTTGATAGCAACAAACTAATTATACATATATTTGAGCATGTCAAGACAACGTCTGTATTTTTAGGTAGCATGGTTTGCTTAGACGATATCTAGGCCAATCTAGGTAAGAATAACTAATTGATGACATTATGGTCTAATCTGAACCAATGCCTGAACACAAATATCCCAAACAACAAAATTTAATGCCAGCACTACCCAGCAAATAAATATTAGATGCTACAGAGAAAGATAGCACATACCAAGACGTTTAAAAAACTCTGCGTATCTGCAGTTATACAAAGACATGAGGTATTCCTTCAAGTCAGGCTTTGAGTGTAAGACCTCAAGAATCTCTGCTCCTTGCACCACCTTGAAAATAAAACATGCAATTACCACTTTGGATTAATCCTCTGTTTAGTCCTATGATAGTTAATAATGATGGTCAACCAATCTTTCTGTCGAGGCAATTACCGTAAAACCTCTAATTGAATGCCATGATGCTCTATTTTTCAACCCTTCCTATATATTAGCGGGCAATTGGAGGTAGCGGTCAATTGGAGATAGCGGTCAATTAGAGGTAGCGGTCAATTGGAGGTAGCAGTCAATTGGAGGTGGCGGTAAAGTAGAGTCCTGCGTTGTATTTTTCAAATGACTTGTCAGAATTTTGAAAAAATAAATTTAGCCCTTTACGGGCGAAGTGAATTTCGTCTGTTTTGCCATGATTTATAATTATCTGATTTCTTTTTAAAAAAAGTTATAAGTGCGTTGTTATATAACTATTATAATTTGTTGTAGTCATGAAAACTTTTGTTGTGGGAAACTTTATTGTGAGGGAGTTGGCGGACTCCTCGTTTGAGACTATATCAATACCTGTTCTGACGTGGAGCGAGGCGTTACAATATATAACATCAGATTGGAAGGTTTCACGGTTCTATTATCTATGTTTATGTAGGGCCTGCAAAGTTTAGTAGGATTAATTATTCGGGTAGTTTAAAACAATGTAGGTTATATAGACCCAATAATGGTATTTTGGATGAGATAAATGACCCTTATAGGATACGGATGTTCAGAAATGACAATGAACGGGATACTAAGACGATTAGAGGGATGGCTGTGGTCGAGAACAGACTCATTGATTTCAATCTGGCTAGAAACATGGCAACCCCTTATATGCATAGGAGAATTTTCACTAAAAGGAACCACACATATAGATTCAGACCACAACTGTTGAGGGATGGTGTTCACCCAACGAGAGATATAACGAGAGATTGGGCCAGAGAAATAAGGAAAGTGAACGTAATTAATATGGAAAGATTAAGGAGGAGGTTCATCTAAATAGACGTGTACATATATGTATATAAAAAAATAATATAAAAAAAACAAAGTTACTGCTGGTTGTTTGTATTTATGTTGTAGAGAGGGTGTAAGGGCACCCCAGAAGGAGGCTTAAAGGGGAGGTGCAGGATATAGTAAGAACGGCATTGACCCTAACGGAAGGTACTGGTGAAGCTAGATGATAACTGACGGAGATATCGGAAAGGCCTTCTTGTCTAGGACGGTGAGCTTGCTGGACATGCTTTGGAAACTTATACAATACTTCTACCATTTAAGGTATAGCTTAATGTTAAGCATATACTACACTTTCCGGTGGAGCGATATTAGATTTTTTGGATACAATAAATCTGCTAACTTACCTCCAAATTGTCAAAGATCTCTTAATAAATATGTATTGAGAAACAGAGAAATATCTCTCTCTACCAGTTGATATCTATTGCTTGCAATTAACCTGGTATGATATTATAGCCTGTGTCCTTCTTTGCAATTTGTTGGTGCTTTCAATTTTTATTTCAATCTAAACTTGAAGAAATATTTATATTTTAGATCTATATTTACCAATGTTGCATAAAAGCTCATTGCACTCATTGATAGGTTTGCTAGTTTGCAGCGAGAACTGGCTTTTTATGTGCAATAGAAAAATGTTACGAACGTCGATCCAATGTAAGTCACGTTAAGATAACCACTATCAAATAATATGCAATTTTATAAGTTATATACAGTGCACCCTCAGGATACAATTTTAGTCCGTTCCGGGTTTGCATCGTATGGTGAAAAAATCACCCAGAGGGGTATAGAAACCATAGTAATTACATACTGCAAACATCCCCTGGTGAAAAACATCAAAATTTTATACAAGTACTGTACATATTAAAAATTAGTAACAAAATAGTATGTTAACCTTAGTAACTATAGCTGCCTACAGTAACTTGAATATATTAGTGTATTTATTGGTTATGATCTGCATTAATAGGTAACGTTGCAATGTGCTATGTGCATTACATACCGCTGAGAGTTCTTATCTTCAAGACAGACGTACATATACCCTAGGACACTTTTATTTCGCTAGAATTTAGTTTCGTGAGTAGTACACAGAGTAAAATTTAGCTGCAACTTAATTTCGCGGCTCTGATGGGTGCGAAAATATAGTGATGTGAAAATAAATGCAGTGGAACAAACAGATTAGATTCCTCAGGTCTAGTTCGCTAGTAAAAAAAAATTTTCAATTTGGGACTAGTTTGTATTTGTAAACCGCAGGTAGAAATGTGTGGGTGAGATCGATAATTCAATTTGATCGCTTGCTGCCAATTGTTTCTTGGACTATCAATGAAGTCTATGTCACTCCCGCCGTGACTTTCACACTCAAGTCCCAAGAAGAAGAAAATAGATAACAACCAACTTTACAACCAGAACTGTATAACATGGTTGGACCTGGTGAGGGTTGTTATTGTTTTTGGTTGGTAATAAAATTCATCACTATAATAATTATTACACAATTTTATGACTTTCCCTACCAGACTTTCATCCTCATCAATTACAAATTCGGTGACTAAACTGATATCATCATCTTCTTCATTTGTCTGTTCCAAAAAAACTTGTTATCTTAATTTGCTTTGCCATGCTGCTCAGTCGGTGTGTTAGTTATAACGAGTTTATCAGAAATTTCCCAATGAGCCCAGCCACACACAAAAATTACCTGCATTTCTAATATGACGATTTTATTGTGGACATCAATGTACAAAGCTATTTAATTTCGCATTTCCGCTCATTCGTTATGATAGTTTAGTTTCGCTCATGAAATTTTCGCGAGAGGATGACTCCGCGAAAATGCGAAAGTTAGATGACGCAAATACATTAGTGTCCTAGGGTAACATAAGCTTTGAAATTGACTTTAAAAAAGTTAGCTTACTAAACACACACACTTAAGGCTATGGTTTAGTACGGTATGTATTATCAACTATTTTACTGAATTCCAACTTTTTATCACTAAAATAATATCACCTATTAGTTTCGGGCTTCGATTTCAACATAATTTTAGCCGAAATCAGTAAAACCTTTTTAACCTAACTTAGCAAGAAATATAAAAGCTTGACCGATGCTGTTGTCGTAATGAAGTGGATTTTTGTTAGCAGGTTAAGAGAAGTTGTCTGACCATCGACTTTCTGTTTGATGAGATTGCAAAATCTAACAACTATAAATTGAGTGGGACTAGCCTTCGATTGAAATATCAACCAGTAATCAACATTTTCATCTTCATCGGTTTCAAAACAAAAATATTTCAATCTATAGAATGATCAATCTATAGAATGATCATTGTCAAACAATGAAGCAAAACTTAATCTTGTAAGCTGTTTAACCTCTTCAAACGCAATAGTGATGACAATTTAATCTCTTAAAAGTATTACAACAGCTTTCAGTTTAAAATATTATTAACATTAGGAGAGGTTTAAGAGAGTTTACACCCTTGAACACTAGGCATCGCTAGTCTTGGTAAGTTTCAAGGGCCTCTATCAGACAAAAATACAACAGTTGGCGAGCCAGAAGAGACAAGCCTACCTTTTCTCTGAGGACTGGTCGGGTAAGAGCCTCCATACCCAGTATAATAGTATAGACAATGAACTCTGAGTAGTCCATCAGCTCATATGAAGTGAATGTAGCGACAGCATCTAGACAGTACTCTGTAGCCTCCTACAACAGAAAGACAGCATCGAGACAGTACTCTGTGGCCTCCTACAACAGTAAGACAGCATCTAGACAGTACTCTGTAGCCTCCTACAACAGAAAGACAGCATCTAGACAGTACTCTGTAGCCTCGAACAACAGAAAGACAGCATCTAGACAGTACTCTGTGGCCTCCTACAACAGAAAGACAGCATCGAGACAGTACTCTGTAGCCTCCTACAACAGAAAGACAGCATCTAGACAGTACTCTGTAGCCTCCTACAACAGAAAGACAGCATCGAGACAGTACTCTGTAGCCTCATACAACAGAGAGACAGCATCGAGACAATACTCTCTAGACATTGAGTCATAGAGGGTCAATGATGTCAACGACAGTGTTGATATATAATCACCCCATTTAGGGCTGTTTAGTCAATTGCATAATACAGGAGTTACGGGATCACAAAGATTATTTGATATAGTCGGTACCCAAGACCTAACATCACAAATGGTGTTAAAAAGGTGTTTTACTGGTATTAGTTGAACATTTGATGTAAGGAGAATAAATCACCACACCTTGAACTGTCGATTAGCCATACAATTTACAGCCTTGTAGACTTTGAGTCGGTTTCTTCTGTCCCAATCTCCACCCTCATCTATCAGCCTATTATCAGAACAGGTATAAACTGCATGGTAGTCTCAGATGCAGCTATATTAAGTTAAGCTTAACATACTTGAACAAATCAAGGTAACTTGAGACGGAACACTGGAATATCATACGTTTGAGCTCGATCAATGTTCCTAGAAGTAAGATCGTGGTCAAAGTAGAAAAGACCGAGACGAATGAGATGAAACACTGTATCAAGCTTGCAGCCGATTGTGTGAATCTTTTCCTCTGCTTTACGAAATGCTTCCAAGCAAGCCTCCTGCAAACCACAACAAGGCTTGATCTAGAGATATTGTCAAAAGGTGCATTACCAACGGAAATGGAAAAATCATGATTTTTTCCGATTTTCACAATATGATTTTTTCGCTCATTTTTGCACATGCAAACGATCTGTGAATTACATTATACATTGAAACGCTGGTGAAGCCACTTGTCAGTATTAGTGACTTACATTTTTTAGTTTGAAAACTTCTTATATTTCTTGCATTCAAAAGCCATATGTGAATGCTTGCACTTAAGCTGATTGCAGTAAAGAGTTTGATGTCGCAATGTCATTTATTAAACAAAGCAATGAGGGAAAACTGTACTAGTTACGGTTACCACCTCACAATTAATCCTGCTTTGAGGATTGCTAAATAAACTCCTAACTTCAAAGGTCTTTCTGTAGCATTATAATAGACATGCAGTCAATTATCTCCATCACACTTGCTAATTCATGACAGTGATTGTTTACAGAATTGTTACACACACATCAACACAAGATTGTTTGCCAAGAAACACCAATTTTAAAAATTATTAAAAAGAAAGCAAAAAATAATTTAAAAAAAAAAAATCATGATTTATGTGACGATTTAAATTAAATTTGAGTTTTTGATCCAACCCTGATTACTACCAACATAAATAAATTTAGGTTCAATTGCAATAATACCTTGTCACCTATTCTTGAAAAATGTTCAGCTTTTTTTATCAACAAATCTCGAACTTCCGTTTCGCCTAAACTCTCCTCTGCATCCTTGATTGATTCTTCTATAGATGCTAGCGCAGTTGCATTTTGTTGTTTCATGCCCTCTAGCATTTTGGTATCTGCTGTCCAATCAAGGTCTGCACAAAGCTCCTCATAAAAAGGTGCCATGTCTACAAGACAACAGTAAGTGTGGCATGCAGGACTAAATTACTTACCGAGCAACTAAAAAATTTCTAGAAAACTTAACAGACAAAAATGTTTCCTTAAGACGAAGCTTCAAATGTATAGTCAAGCATATAGGCTACAAAATGGCACAATGTTGTACTAGCCTTTACAGGGATTTTAGACAAGTTCATGATTGATAATACGGATACAGACATGATATTTTCATGAATGACTGTTAGTGTGGGTGGAGTGATTGCAGCAAATGGTTAGTGGTAAATAAACAATTGTTTTCTGGTTCGAAACATGTTCACATTCATAAGAAGCTACCAGTATTTCTTTTAATCTTGAGAGTTTTAACGAACTATTTCTGTGACCTATTTCTGTTTCAAAATTACAAAGATCCATAAATTAATTGATGACTCATTAGTATACAATATCATTGCTCCACTAGTCTATGAGTGAATTCACCAGGTACTCTTACTCTTGTAAGTACAAGATAGCAAACAAGCATTTTATAGGTTCATTGGATTCAGTTAGCTATAAATTTGCAAAACATCTTGCTCCCGTTTTCCTTTGGTTACAAAACAAAATGGTGATGCACACTGCTCAAATACTTTAACACAGTTTATGTTTATTTAAGTTATAGATCTGTGAATTCAATATAGCAATCAATGACATGGTCATTTGCTCCCTTTAAACTATTCATCGTCACACCTACATCCAACTACAGAGATATCATATTGGAAACACAATTGCCATTATCATCTCCCAACTCTTCTTCTATCAATTAGCATCTCTATTCAACTACTTATTTTGATAATTTTTAGTAGCCAAAAATGTTATGTTTCAATTGTTTTTTAACGATGGTAAATAGCTATTTCTGATTCCCAGTCCAACTGCTGCCTTCCATTCCTACTGTCTTCTCTTGACATGTTTACAGCATTCAATACATATTTCATATAGTTTGTAAGCAACATATTCCAGTGTTCTGTCTGTTCCTACGCTAATTACAATTATGAATATGTTTTGTTTTGGTTACTAAACGTATTAAGCTGCCTATGTATACATCCTTAGTCATAGTAAGAAATTCCTAAACTTTTCTTAAAGAATGCTAAATGCGTATTCTCATGACATGTTATAATAAAACAGGTTCTGCGCTTGATTTCCTATTTGTGGCCATACTGATTCGCATTAATCTTCGCTATTTTTCTCCTCAACTACTCAATTACATTGCCGAACAATTTTGCATTAGGGTATATTAAATAATTGCAGAAACAATTTTATTTGAGCAACATATTATCAGAACATACAAATTTAAAATATATTGGAAAATATGGCACTTATGTAATCTAAGCCATTGACTAAATCAAGTTAACTAAACAAGTTTAGGTAGATAGGTTAGGGTTTAGGTCTGTTTTTTAACTGGGAGTTATCCCATCTTTGAATCCCGGGGTCATGGAGATGAAAACTTTAAATGAGTGTGCTGTTGCAAGTTGGAGAGCACTAGTTCCAAATCCTGCTATGCTACAGTGTATGTGGATATGACCGGAGGGACAAAACTGTCCAGCAGGTGCACTATAAAAGATTACCAATCATCTTAAGATTGTTTCCAAGTTAGAAAGCTTCAAGCTTTCAATCTGGTATTACGCACATAAATGAATAGTTACTACATCTACTTGTATGCACAGTGGAAGAGGTCGAGAATGTAAAAACTAGATGTATTTGCTAAATAAAATGCATAGCCCTGCCCAAGCAAAATACAGTCTATATTGTAATAAGCAGATAAAAACCTTTTTCAACATACAGTATCACAATTATTATACATTGTGATACTTGAGAGTTACCTTTATCTTTCATCTCCCCAAACTTCTACAAACTTACTTCTCACAGTGAAGCTAATTAAACACTAACATGAATATTCAGACGACAGTCAAGAATAAGTGCACTCCCAGATTTAAAACACTAACACTGAATTTGAAAAATAAATGGAAAGTCGATGTACAAAACTTCAATTCATCTACTAACTTATAAAACTCACATGATATGAACAAAACAATGTATGAAAGCAGAGCGCACAGTCTATTCATATGAAAGCCCTGTAAGAAAAAGTTGGTTGATGTCAGCAATACAACCAGAATCTCTTCCAACAATAGCTCGAAAAAAATTTTCAACTATAGAATGGAATCTGACCATCCTCATTCGTCTACAGAGACTTATCAATAAGTGCTTTCCGTCATTTTGCTATCCTGACACTAACTGATTCAAGAATATTTTGCGATGCCTTTACCTATTTGATTCTAGACCAATCATGCTTCACTGTTCAATTCTTGTTAATCTCTTACAGATTTCAGTATCGTATACAACATATTATGCAAGTACAAGGAATGTCGTATGTACGTAGAGACATGTATATAATTTACATGTATAACAATTATGAAAGTTTAGATGTTCCTAAGTATTAAAATCATGGCTCAGACTTGAATAAGCTATTCTTTTCAGAACACTTTCTGGTTTAAATATTTTTGTTTATTCTGTGATGTTCTAGAAATTCTGCTTTTTTCAATATCTGACACTTACATCGCGCCTTTCTTATGATTTATAAATATTGTTGGAGTTACATATTGTGGATATTGCCACAATCCATGTGCTCTCTAAACCAGTGGTTCTTAACCAGGGAGAAATTTTGGGATTTTAGGGGGAATTTGGCAGTTTGCCAAAGGGGATTTCCGTGGCACCAATTTTTCTTATATAAAGGGCAGCTAGGAGTGAATGAATTTCAGTAGTTTTAACAAAGCCAAGATCTAAAACTGTGGAAAAGGTAAGGATTGCTACACTACGTGCATATACATACCTGCAATATTAATTGTTCAGCTACCGATTTGGTTTGCATAAACGTATAACATTTTGACAATTTGCTCTGTAGCCTAACATATGTATGATGTTTTGCTCATGTAGATATTGAACGTATTCAAATATTTCGATTGCATATCCCATATTGTAGGTGTTAGAAATGTCAAAGACAAAAGGACGAACATATGATGATTCTTACCTTAACTATAGATTCACTTGTATGATTAAAAGCGGCATCGAAGTACCACAATGTGTTTTGTGCATGAAAGTGCTCGCTAACGACTCTATGAAACCACATCAACTTAAGCAACACTTAAGAAATAAACATGCAAAACACATGGATAAATCAAAGCCGTTCTTTGAAGCTAAAGAGAGAGGACTCAAGCGGGCAAAACTGGATTCCACTGGCAGCTTTCATATCCAGGCACAGGCCATTACCGAGGCATCCTATGCTCTGTCTTACCGTATCGCCAGAGACAAGAAGCCACACACCATTGGTGAAACATTAGTTAAACCTTGTCTGCTGGAGTGTACTAAGATTATTCTCGGAGACACAGCCGCTCAAAAGATAGCTGATTTATCCCTCTCAGACAGCACAGTGAAATCGAGGATCGATGATATGTTTGCGGACATAAAGAGGCAAGTAATTGAAAAGATCAAATCATCTCCCATATTCGCCATTCAACTTGATGAGTCCACTGATGTTGCTAGCATTTCACAGCTGATGGTGTTTGCACGCTATGTACACAGAGACAATTGAGGAAGAATTTCTGTTCTGCAGTCCTCTAACAGAGATCACCACAGCTGCTGATGTTATGAACCTGGTTTCCGACTTCTTCAGCAAAGAACATCTGGCCTGGGGCAAACTAATTGGAGTTTGCACTGATGGTGCTCCAGCTATGCTTTGCTGTCATGCTGGATTTGCACAGTTGGTAAAAGAAAAGAATCCTTTAGTGGTGAGTACCCATTGCTTCATTCACAGGCAAGCGCTAGCAGCAAAAACTCTTCCCAAAAGATTGCAGGAACACCTTTCTTCAGTGATTAAAGTAGTAAACTTTATCAAAGGCTCTGCCTTGCAAACACGTCTCTTCCACAAGTTATGCCATGATATGGATGCTGTGCACTCATCACTATTGTTCCACACCGAAGTTTGATGGTTATCAAAGGGTAACATGCTTTGCGTTTCTTCAATCTACGAGCAGAGGTCAATGAGTTCTTGAAAACTCATAACAAACCCAAACTACTGGCTTCAATGCAGGTAGAAGGCTTCCATCAGTGTCTTGCTTACCTGGTTGACATATTTGGTTCAATCAATGAAGAGAACACGAAGATGCAAGGTAGAGACAGAAATGTATTAAATGTAACTGATAGTATCAATGCATTCAAGGACAAGCTCAAACTCTGGGTGGAAAGACTGGCTACTGGGAATGTAAGAGTTTCATTTCCAGTTCTGCCTTCATTAGTTGACAAGAAAGCTCCTTCCGCTTCTTTGCTAACCGACAAAGCATCACTTGAACAGCTTGATAGCAGAGTTTGAGAGATATTTTCCAAAGTTAGATCCTAGGACAGAGCAATTGATGAGCCTGACCCAAGACCCTTTCAGGCGCAATATCCACGAGATTCCAGAACAGCTTCAGGAGTTTTTATAGCTGACAAACAACTCTGCATTAAAAGATGATTTCAAGGAGCTATCAATAGAGCACTTTTGGGTTCAGGCCCAAAGATTATGTCCCAACATAAGCCTGGCCGCTTTCAAGATGCTCATACCATTTGCTTCCACATATCTTTGCGAGTCAGAATTTCCAGCAATGCTAACCATAAAGAGCAAATCTAGAAACCGTCTGGAAGTAGAAGCTGACCTACGGTGTGCCCTATCTACAACTCCTAGCATCAAAATTCTGGTCAGCTCCAAACAAACACAGAAATTGCACTAGTCTGCTGACTGTCTTACAATGATAGATATATTGAGTTTCAATTTACATTTATTTTTAATATTCCATGTAAATATGACTGTAACAAATGCATATATACATGTCTATATATGTATATAAGTTATATATGTAAATAAAGTTCACTATCTAGTTGCAGTGCATTATTTGAAGGAGTTGGGAGGGGGAATTTCTGTCTTTAGGTTTGGAAAAGGGGAAATGGGACAAAAAAGGTTAAGAACCACTGCTCTAAACCAAACAAGCCTTTGGCTACCTAGTGCATTTGAGTTCTGAGCTAATTTCGCCTTCGTGATTTGATATTGCAGAATATTGAACATCTCAACAACCAGTAAAACCTATAACTAATCAGTTGGTTATTATTTTAATAAAATTAATTGGGATATATCATACATTACAAGAAAGTTCAACGCCTCCAATTTTGGTTAAACCAAAAACTATTCTTTTGTTATGTGGGCACAACAACGGCACCACTTTACAATTACACACGGTAAAACGTTGGTCAAGGCTAGTCTTAATAGGTAAATGCACTAGGACCTACTATTAAGAAGTCAAGACCTTCATTGTTTCTTAATAAGATATAACCTCGTCGCAGTTATCTTCGCACTAGACCACTTAATGTGGAAGTGGTGTGCCTCATATGATTTAATTTATTTCATCAGTGGTCTTCAATGTTCGAGTAATTGAGTTGAATTAGTCAGTAAGGCAAACTTAACTTGCTATATAAGTTTATAGTGCTTTTGCTGAGTGGTTATTTGTAGGATTTTTAATGTCTCTTATGGTTCTAAGTAAAAAGCTGTTAAATTACTTTTAGTGGCATGCACGGATGATGGTAATCCTTTACTGTTTGCTCGAGTTTGGTGTGAAGCTCGGATTGGTTAATCTAATCTAAAATTTTCCCACTACACCCTTCTAGAAAGAAGGAAAGGGGTGGGAACTCTTTTATTACAAAAGTTCTTTACTAAAAACCTCTCAGGTCTCGAGTTGTTCTTGGCCAAAAAGAATTAAAAAACGCATTTGTCCGGATTGTTGGCACAAACAGACCTGCTTTCTGTCGAGTGTTGTGGTGCTTGATAGTATTTTTAAAATCAGGGACCGTAAAGTTCCTTTCCACTGCTTTTAAATCAAATGTACACCTAATATCTTTTCGCCGTTTAGCTAAACTCTCGATCCCTGTATTTGCTCTTATTTCTGTAAAACTGACTTGCCCCTTTAGTTTAAAAATGAACCTTAAAGCGGTGTTCTGTATTTTCTCAAATCGTTTGATATCTTTTTCATAAACGGGTCCCATACCGTGCAACCGTACTCTAAAAGTGGCCTCACCAAAGAAAAATAAGCAATCTGCCGAGTTTTTGTGTCAGCATGCTTTAAAACTCTCCTTAGCATATGTAATGTTCTATTAGCTTTGCTTATTATTTTTACATAGTGAATTTCCCATTTCAGGTTATTTTGCAACTCAATGCCAAGATATGGATGTGAATCAACATTGTCTAAACGTTGGTCACATAAAAAATAACTTGCTTTTGAATTCGACTCTCCAACTGAAACAGCACATTTAGAAACATTAAAAGTCAATTGCCACTCATTAGAATAGTTTTGGAGTACCCTAAGGTCTTGTTGCAATACCGCTTTGTTGACGCGGAAATTAAATAAAAGAGTATCGTCAGCAAACAGTCGGCATTCTGACACCATAAGGTCTGGCAAGTCATTAACGTACAATAAAAAAAGAAGGGGTCCCATAACTGACCCTTGGGGCACTCCTGAGTTAATTGGACAAAATGGAGAGTTGGCATCTTCCACGGAAACAAATTGCCTTCGGTTCGATAAAAAATCCTCTATCCAAAAAATAAGATTTTCATTTATACCGTAATAGTTGAGTTTGAGTAAAAGTTTACGATGATTCACAGTATTAAATGCCTTAGAAAAATCTAATATGATTACATCTGTAATAATTCTATTATCCAGATTAGAAGCAAGATCGTTAATTGTATAAACAAGCTGGGAATCGCAAGATCTTCCATTTCTAAATCCATGCTGACTATCGTGCAAAATGTTATATGTGTTTAGATGATCATGAATTTTAGAAGATACAATATGTTCGAGAAGTTTACAAGTAATGCAAGTCAAAGACACTGGTCTGTAGTTAGTGGGTAATTCTTTACTTCCTTTTTTTATAAATAGGTATGACCCTAGCAACTTTCCAGATTGATGGTATTGTGTAACTGTCTAACGAGTATTGAAAAATCTCCGTAAGACATGGAGCTATAATGCGAGAAAACAGTTTTAAGACTTTACTAGACAAATAATCAGGTCCCCTAGTTTTACTTTCCTCTAGATTTCGCAACAGGTCAAATACTCCTTCTCTAGAAATTATCAAGTCAGTTTTATCTTTAGGTATATCCACTAATTTCATTTCAGGTGATTGGCCATCATCTTTGACAAAGACAGACTCAAAAAAGGAACCCAGAAACATAGCTTTCTCAGCTGGTGTTTGAGCCAAATTATCATCATATTTAAGATCTGGAATGATGTTGCTTGCATTGATTCTACTCTCTTTTAGGTAGTTGAAAAAAGGTTTACTATTGCCAGTGAGTAGTGGTTTGTATAGTCGTGTATGTAAATATGATCTCTTAGCTTGTTGCACTAACTTTTTATTGGATTTTTTCATACCTTTGTATTTTTTTATAGCATAGTATGTATTTTTACGTTTAATTTTTCTGTGAAGCATTTTTTGCTTATTCATATTTTTTTTATATTTGCAGTCATCCATTTTGGATCATTTTGCTGTGTTTTCAATTTTTTGGTAGGTATACATTTGTTTCTCAGCTCGTTGATACCGTTAATAAACAGGTCGTAGATATTACTTATGCTCTGTTTGTTTTTTATCATAGAAGAAAATTGTTCTTGATACTTGGGAAAAATTGATTCTACTTCTTCCATATTTGTTTTTAAATACAACCAAATAATATCTGTTTCTGATTTATAAATATCTGGAGTAAAATCAAGTTCCATAGAGATAATACTATGGTCACTATACAGTGGATCTGATACCTCAACCCTAAATACAAAAAGTGTTTGTAAGGACTAAATCTAAAATGTTTCCTTTAATGTGGGTAGACTGGTGACCATGTTGTTGCAAATTTAACTCTGTTAATTTATATAAGAATGGGTTACAGAGTGAGAAATTGCTATTACTCTTGTAATGATCCCAATCAATTTGGGGAAGGTTAAAGTCTCCGCAAATACAAAGTGGATCTTTCTTGCTACTCATTGCTTTCCCTATTTCTTCGAGTAAGCTTGGAATAAGCAATAAATCTTTATTATTAGGTGGTCTATAGACAACTGAAAAATAAAAAACCAATTTTGCCACCTTGCATTTCAACAAAAGAACCTCTGAAAGAGATTCCAAAGGAATAACCTCTACACGCACATCTGATCTTACATAAATAGCTACTCCTCCCCCTCTAACATCTCTATCTTTTCGAAACAAATTGAAACCATTAATTCTGACTTCTCCTGAGTTTATTTCAGATCCCAAAAAAGTTTCTGTAACACCAAAAACCAAAACGTTACAATGTTGTCCAATCTCCCATTCAATATATGGTACCTTGTTCCTAAGTGAATGTATATTGGTATATAGTATCATAGACCTACCATCTTGCTCATTTAGAAATTGTGGCTGATTAGCCCCATTTGCACACTTGTTTAGTTCCTATTTTTTCCTAATGACCACAGCCCCCTTCTTAATAATAACATCTTCCCCAAGTTGCTTTCTTGCTCTTAACTCTTTCCTAAGTTTGTACTGGTGATCCCTTTCTTGTTTAGTGAGGTCTGGGTTCACATAAATTCCTTTAAACCCCTCATCGGACATACATATGCCTCTTGCCTTAGCCACTAAATGCTATTTATCACTTGTCGATTCGAAAGTAGCAATGTAAATTTTATTCTCTGGCTTGCCAACTTTCACAACTTTTGAGGGTTGCTCAATACCAGCTTTGTCTACTATGATTTTTATTTGTGCCTCCGACACGTCTCCTGTGAAAACAGCACTAGCAGCCCTTTTCTCTCTCTCCCTTAACTCATTAGTCACAGTTAATAAGTTAGGTTAATAAGTTAATAGGTTAATAAGTTGTCGTATGAACTGTTCAGTGCTGAATGCTTATCCTTTTCACTAAGTATCCTCATTAAAAGTGTAGTCTGATGTCACGACGTCTCTTTTGTAGTAGCTAAAAACCAAACTTTTCTTTCGCTTCACTACTACTTTCTCGTCCTTTATGGTGGCTCATAAAACGTACAGCTTGATTTTGAATAGTTTCTATATCTGCTGTGTTTTTTTTAAATGGATCCCATATTGATGCAGCATATTCAAAATGTGGGCGACAAAGTGACTTGTATGCCAGCAACCGAGCAGATTGTGGAGCCCAGTATAAGGCTATTTTTAAAATGCCTAGTTGTCGCTTTGTAACTACTGTTTTTTTTAGAAATACGCTTGTCAAATCTTAAGTTAGATTGTAACTGGACACCAAGATAACGCGTATCTTCCACATGGTCTAGAACTTGATCACCAAGAGCGTATTTTGGTATTCATCTACTGCTGTTAAAGCCGATGACGTGACACTTAATTGCATTGAAGTTCATTTTCCATTTATCTGTCCATTGTTTTATTTGGTAATTTTATTTGGTACAGTACTGATAAATGTCAGCAGCTACAAGTGGAGCCATGTTATGCGCATTAATCCTGTCAATCAGGCCAAAAAGATTTTATATTGTGATATGGGAATATAAGAAATTCAACGACAAACCGTAGCTAGACGTGTATTTGTACTTACTGTCTGCTGTTATCGATGCCATAATCTGGCTCTTTATTTCTTTATCGTTCTTGTACTTTTTCGTGGTAAGCATAAACTTCCATTGTGCAAGTTGCAAATTGGGATTTTTCTCAAGACCTTCTTCTGCCATATTCTCTATAGGCATTTTGGAATTCTTAACGTTATAAAAGCATGAGAAAAGATTTTCAACGGTCTCTCATTAACGACCCCGCAACAATTTCTTCTAAACTGCCCAATCTTGCCGATTCATCGTCATTCAGATGAGAAAAACTAGCATTTTGATTTTGTTTAATTATCAATAATTTTAAACAAACTTAAAAAAAATTAAAATTTTGTGTTTTTTACTTTTTATAAAACGTTTTTGGTGTGTCATCTGTATCACCGGAAGCATTATTTTCCATAGATACCGAAATAAACCATTTGAGTAATTTTCATAGTCACGCAAAGCAGATTAAGCATTAGCTAGTTCGTCGAACACGTCGTACAAAAAGTAAGCTAGATATTTTTATTCAAAGTTTATACATTTAGTGAATCAAACAAAATTCGTTGTTTCGAATCTAAACACGGTTGTATTATAGCTTTTACAACTATAAGGTAACGATGTCATATGAAAAACCGATACAGCCGCAGTGGGTGAAAAAACCACGTGAGAAGCAACCACTGTGGAAAGAATGGGATTACAATGCAAACAAACGAGGAGTCAGACACACTGTGTATTCAGTAAAT
This sequence comes from Watersipora subatra, assembly GCF_963576615.1. Taxonomy (NCBI): domain Eukaryota; kingdom Metazoa; phylum Bryozoa; class Gymnolaemata; order Cheilostomatida; family Watersiporidae; genus Watersipora; species Watersipora subatra. The sequence continues at coordinate 74,888,792 of NC_088710.1, forward strand.
GGTGATGAGTACACTGGAGAATGGCTAGACAACCTCAAGCATGGAAAAGGAACATATACTTGGAAAGCAAATAAAGCCATGTATGATGGTGATTGGGCCAAAGGGAAAAGAAATGGATTTGGAACATACAGCTTGCCTAAAGGAACTAGTTATCGGAAAGTGTATGCAGGTGGATGGAAAAATGACAAGCGGCATGGGTATGGCACAAACTTTTACACAGATGAGGAGTACTATGAGGGTGAATGGTATGCTGGTAATCGAAGTGGTTGGGGTCGGATGTATTACGAAGACGGTAAGCATACCACAGCTACAATAGTTGATAATTATCAAAATTTCTGAGTTTTTACGCTATGATAATTAAATGATAGTGTAAATTAGAAATTATTCATTGTTCAAAGATCTTGTCACATGGCTCATTGTACTGAATGATAGTTATGAATGAGATGGTGAATAAATGTCTTTTTGTGTACTTTATGCAGGTACAATATATGAAGGAGAATGGTATGATGACAACCGTAGTGGACAAGGAATGCTACGTTTGCCTAATGAAAACAGGTATGAAGGATCCTTTAAAAATGACAAGAAAAATGGAGCAGGAAAGTTCTTCTATCTTGATAAGGGTCAGCTATACGAAGGGGTGTGGGTAGATGATATTGCCAAATGCGGTGAAATGAGAGATTTTGGTCGGGATACTGCCTCCGCCCCAACTCAATTTGAAATACCTCAAGTAGAACTTTATAACTCTAAGGCCGTTTTGGAAGAAGCTGAAAATACATTCTTACCTGAACAAGACTGATAGCGTTTCTGTTTACAGCCTGTTTTTAACATAATATTGTATTAAGCACATTTTGTAGTATCTTTACAATTTTCAGCATTAGGAAATTAAACTGGTATGAGATAAAGTGGATGAAGAGATCTTTGATGTCATACATGTATTGGCAAATAAAAAAGTAAGCGCAACGCAGTGTTCGAGCTGGACATTACGAGTACAAGCAGTACGACATGATAACACAACCATGATGGTAAGCGTGCAACTTATGCACATGTAAAATAAAAACTATATATCGCAGAAAAAGTCTCTGACAAACCTTCAAATACATTACAGGTTTTCCCCGATTATATAAACATATATGACAAAGGTTCATCCAAAACATAGCTCTACTGCATGATGAAATTAAAATAGACTGGTGAGTTAGTCAGGCACACTGAAAATGAAGGCGAGGCAAATGCCGGGCCACTCTATGTAGCCTGCAACCTCATCGTCATAAGCTATCATCGCTCTCATTGGCATGAAGCTGCTGCTGGGCCTCGTCCGAGTCCATGATAGATGCATCGGTACTGAGCGAGCCAGAGAGGGGTGTGTCCATTAATACTACAAGTAAAATATATGTAGAATATACATAGTGTATAGAGCGGGTAAAAAATTGACTAGCCAAGCCTAAACATATGTTAAAAAGTTTGACCTCTTGTTGAGTGCATCATCGCTAAAGCCAATCTTTTGAGCACCTCTTCAGTCTAACTACTCCAACTATCGATCGTCACTAAATTCTAACACTGATACACAAATATTCTAAGCACCTGCTACACAAGCACCTGCTACACAAATATTCTAAGCACCTGATACACAAGCACCTGATACACAAGCACCTGCTACACAAGCACCTGCTACACAAGCACCTGCTACACAAATATTCTAAGCGCCTGATACACAAGCACCTGATACAATAGCTGTGCAACTACAGCAAAAACATACATAGGCTGGAATCTGCTGATGGATCTTCATCTTCATCAGTGACGTAACGCCTATCGATGGCATCCTTTATGTGATTGTTAGCTCCCTTAGGGTCAAGGTCGGTGGCCCAAGAGAAGTTCAGCATAGAAAGGTGAGCATTGCCTAATTTTTTGTGTACCTAACCAACAATAAATAGAAATTAAAGAGCATGAACAGATAGGAGGGATATTTTGCACCCGACATACAGGTAGATATGAGAACTTAGTCTACACTGAGCAAACTTCCAGCACTATATTATTTACAAACCCTTTCGAAGTATTTCCTCATTTATCCTTCATATATGTATGTGTCTATTAGTAGTCTAACAATCCACTACACGTGTAGCCTCAGACTCTATAGAGGAGAAAAGGGGTGACTAAAAACCCACCTTTCCGATTAAAAAATAGACGAGACTCTCCTTAGGAGTAAGCGCTTTTAGCTCGTCAAGTTCCTTGAGGGCATCATTTAGCTTATCATTCGCTACAAGCATGGATGCTCTGTGAAAAAGACACATGGGATTCCGTGGGCTAAGTTCGACTGCCTGATTTAATGTCTTCAAGGCTAAACTGTTTTTATGTAGGGCCAGTTGAACCTGCAGAAAAAAAGCAGAGTATGACTACAGGTGGATATATACAGCTAAATAGATATCTTCGAGTAGATATAGTTTTACTAACATAGAAAGTAATCCTAATCACATAGACATCGATGAATAGAGGTAATTAAGCTGCTATAGCTACATATCTATATATATATAAATCACATAGACATCGATGAATAGAGGTAATTAAGCTGCTATAGCTACATATCTATATATATAAATCACATAGACATCGATGAATATAGGTAATTAAGCTGCTATAGCTACATATCTATATATATAAATCACATAGACATCGATGAATAGAGGTAATCAAGCTGCTATAGCTACATATCTATATATATAAATCACATAGACATCGATGAATAGAGGTAATTAAGCTGCTATAGCTACATATCTATATATATATAAATCACATAGACATCGATGAATAGAGGTAATTAAGCTGCTATAGTTACATATCTATATATATAAATCACATAGACATCGATGAATAGAGGTAATTAAGCTGCTATAGTTACATATCTATATATATAAATCACATAGACATCGATGAATAGAGGTAATTAAGCTGCTATAGTTACATATCTATATATATAAATCACATAGACATCGATGAATAGAGGTAATTAAGCTGCTATAGTTACATATCTATATATATAAATCACATAGACATCGATGAATAGAGGTAATTAAGCTGCTATAGTTACATATCTATATATATAAATCACATAGACATCGATGAATAGAGGTAATTAAGCTGCTATAGTTACATATCTATATATATAAATCACATAGACATCGATGAATAGAGGTAATTAAGCTGCTATAGTTACATATCTATATATATAAATCACATAGACATCGATGAATAGAGGTAATTAAGCTGCTATAGTTACATATCTATATATATAAATCACATAGACATCGATGAATAGAGGTAATTAAGCTGCTATAGTTACATATCTATATATATAAATCACATAGACATCGATGAATAGAGGTAATTAAGCTGCTATAGCTACATATCTATATATATAAATCACATAGACATCGATGAATAGAGGTAATTAAGCTGCTATAGTTACATATCTATATATATAAATCACATAGACATCGATGAATAGAGGTAATTAAGCTGCTATAGCTACATATCTATATATATAAATCACATAGACATCGATGAATAGAGGTAATTAAGCTGCTATAGTTACATATCTATATATATAAATCACATAGACATCGATGAATAGAGGTAATTAAGCTGCTATAGTTACATATCTATATATATAAATCACATAGACATCGATGAATAGAGGTAATTAAGCTGCTATAGTTACATATCTATATATATAAATCACATAGACATCGATGAATAGAGGTAATTAAGCTGCTATAGTTACATATCTATATATATAAATCACATAGACATCGATGAATAGAGGTAATTAAGCTGCTATAGCTACATATCTATATATATAAATCACATAGACATCGATGAATAGAGGTAATTAAGCTGCTATAGTTACATATCTATATATATAAATCACATAGACATCGATGAATAGAGGTAATTAAGCTGCTATAGTTACATATCTATATATATAAATCACATAGACATCGATGAATAGAGGTAATTAAGCTGCTATAGTTACATATCTATAATAAATCTCAAAGTTTGTTGTCTGTAAGGATGTCTGCCTGCCCAGGTAGCCGTCCTGTATACCCTTTTCTCGATTGTACAAGCTGAATGGCGTGACGTATCAATTGAAACTCTATTAACTTTAGGAAACGCGATGCCTTTTCGTGTTTTCATGAACTTTTATTTCCCGTTTTTTATAAAATTCAAATGCTAAACCGCGATTAAGGCTGATACTTTTCACACAAACAATAATTGTGTTATCTCGAGTAGGAATAGCCTCTTCATTCTCTGATTTCTCTCCCTGTTCAGTCAGACAAAGTACCAGACAAAGACAGTTCGATGTTTTATTTTTACACTTGTACCATAAGGTACCAGTATCGTCGTATTCAAAGTTTTGATGGATAACTTCTGCTGGAACAGCAACCTTTTTTTATACACACACACACACACTCCTATGCAAGAATTGCTACTATTAATTCAACATAATCAGGATTTTTATTTTGTTTTCTCAGTTCGTATTAATTGTATCATTACTGAATCATCTTTTATTGTAATCGTACTTTGCTTGCTAATTATTATCGTAATTACTTGCTAATTATTTCACATATTAACAAATTTATAGTTGTTTTATTTTGTTTCTTAATTTATTTGACTTGCACAAAACATTTTCCTCGTGATATGAAGTTTGAAAGTTACAGTTGTTTGACAATGTTTGAAAACCTTTACAGTTGTTTTATGTTTTCTCTTGATTTATTTAAACTGCACAAAACATGTTTCTCATAGGAAGTTTGAAAGATAGAATGGTAACTGTTATATGTTAAATAAAAATAGATTTTCTGTGCAAAGACTTTTATTAGCCAGGCATTCACCTAGTATATATCTACATGTATATGAAAATCTCAAAGTTTGTCTGTATGTATGTCTGTACTTCAGCACGTCCAGCTAAAGCTATTAAAATTTTGCAATTAAATCTCCGTTTCATGCTGGATTTGAACTCACGGATATTGCAACCTTAACTTCCTACCATTACAGTCCTTACCACTTTATCGCTCCGATCATATACCGTACACCCTTTTCTCAATTGTCTACGCTAAATAACATATTAATTGAAACTCTATTAACTCTATGAAACACGATGCTTTTTCTTCCTCGCTGTACTAGGGCTAATTTCTCTCACAATTAAAATTTGACGATTATACCCCAGTTCAGCATTATCCATTATGATGAAAACGGGTTCGCAAACAGATAAGTGATAAAATTTTGGTTAAAAGTTTACGAAAATGCATACTAAAGCTTTGTTGAAGTATGTTTTTAGTAAGCTAAAATCATATAAGTTACATTCAGAATATATGGTACACGTCTGTCTTGAAAGTAAGAACTCTGCAAGTAGTACATTGTAATGTTACATTTTCTTGCAGATCATAACCACAAAATGCACTAAAGTTATTGTAGGTAACTATAGTTACTAAGTTTTGTTACTAATTTTTAATAATGATGATTTCGATGATTTTTAACAGGCAGTGATTGCATTAGATAATTACTATGGGTTTCTATACCATTCTATACATCTATACGATATCATGCCAACACTGAAACATATATATATGTGTGTGTAGGCTACATGTATAATATCATCATAGCAGTCTCCCAAGGCGACATTGACTGTTTTTATTTTGATCTAACCCAACCTCTCTAACCTGCTCATTTCCTGCCATCATTTGCCATTCATTACTGTATACATGCATATCCATTTCTTCTTTCCCCCTGAACTGTGTATTTAAATCTTAGTCCAGGCTTCACCTGGTTGCATTTTCCCTGCTTCATCTGGCAGTAAAACAGTTCTCAGAGAATGCAAAATTGATGCATTTCCTCACTTGCATGCCCACACCTCAGATTCTTTTGAACAAGGACAGTTTAAAGCAAAGTAATGCGACTCTCAGTACAGTAATCCCTCCTACACAGCTGCAATTGTCACATCTTCGCTATATCGACGGTTTTCAAAGATTGCGACTACTCGAGTGTCTTCATTCTGATCTCACAATGATGACTTATGTTTACAAGTCATGGTCTTGTTTTCAAACTAAACTTTATTGCCCCTATGTGACTCTAGGGTGTACCCTCTGCCGTCAGAGGCCTTAATTTGGATATGGATAGCAGTAAACTATCATTATCATTATTAAAGCATGAATGGGGAGAGCACAGTCTATTGATATGAAAGTTCTCTAGTAATAAGCTGGTTGTTGTCAGCGATCAAAAAAGAATCTCTTCCTAGATTAGCTCGAGGCAAGTTTTCAACTACATATTGAATGGAATTTGACCATCTCTTGTTTTTTCCATCTACAGAGCAACACTTTACATCGTTCTGCTATACTAACCCTGATCGTCTTTAAGAACATTTATCACTGACCTTGGCTCTTGAATCTGACCCCAGTCATGCTTCGACATTCACTTCTCAGTAATCACTTACGGATTTTAGTATATACAATGTATGATGTATACAAAATATATACAACGTACAGCTGTACTATACGAGTATGTACATGCAGAAAGAACTTTAAGTATTCTGAAATGTTAAAATTATGGCTCATACTTAAAAAAAATTTAGTTTCTACTTCTTGAAAATCCCCATTTCAAGGGTGGGCTATGGGTAGGTCTGGAACGTAATAGTGATTTTATCCCTCCATGAGACACCCATGGTGGATCATAGATGTCTTATCCTAATGCTCTTGAAGTCTGTCTGTTTGCATGCTGCAGACAGCCCATATCTTAGCATCTATATGTATATTTCTCAAAGTATGTGGATCTGTCTGTCTGCATCCCGGCTATAGCAATTAAAATCTTGGACTAAAGATTCCGTACCAAAGAAGATTTGAACTTGGACCCTCCCATTTGCCAGTTCAACACCTTATCAATTAGGCCACAGAGATTGATTTGTTAGCTAGCCGATTTATGTCGCTATACGGGAGCAAATACCCAACGGCTTAGCGTACTGCGCAGGGTGATTGCGTAACGCCACTGAGACGAATAGCTCTCATTAGTAAGCATACTCAATTTTTTCATAGGTATTGTGCAAGGCCAATAGCAAGTGGCAGGCAACTCTCATTACTTCTAATTGTTTATAAGCCGATTTTTATTACCCAGGCAGTGCCGGGTAACACCGCTAGTCATACAGTAAAGCTGCCTGTACTGAGGACTGATATATTTGATTGTAACCTTGCAGTTGCTCCAGACCCTAATTCTCTAGTTTCCTTAGACTATACTAGCATTCCTCATCCTCAATACAATTCATTGTTCAGCCTCTAATAATCCAGTAATAGACCAATAGATGTAGTCACAAAGTCCTTACTCAATGTACGTGGTTGTAATGGCATAGACATAGGCTAGGTGGCTAAATAATACGGTAGATTACAACTAGTTGCAATAGCAAAGACTCGATAAATGGAGTATTAAGTGTGAAGCGGACAACCGCGCATTTCGAGGTATATAAAAATGATGTGAACAAGTAAACACATTTCTTTCAAATGCTGACTGCCTAAAATGTAGGGTTAATGTCTTATGTAGGTCGTAGGTATGCTATAATAGCAGAAACACAATTTTGGGAAGACAAATTTAGCCCTATTATGGGCAACGCGAATGTTGCCTATATTTTGCTCTCTTTTTTTGGTGGAGCAATATTAAACCTTTTTTCTATGCAATAAATCTGCTAACTTACCTCCACCTTGCCAAAGATCTCTTAATAAATATGCATCGAAAAACCAAGAAATATCTCTACCAGTTGATATCTATTGCTTGCAATTGACCTGCGATGATATTATAGCCTGTGTCCTTCTTTGCAATCTTGTGGCATTTTCAATTTCCATTTCATTCTAAATTTGAAGACATATTTGTATTTTATATCTATATTTAGTTATTTACCAATGGTGTATAAAACCTCATTGCAATCATGATATGTTTGCTACAGTTTGCAGCCAAAACTAGCTCTTTATGTGCAATAGAAGTGAAGTTATGAGCATCGATCCATTGTAAGCCGTGTTAAGATAGCCACAAGGATGCTATTAAATAACATGCTATAAATCTGCATATTTAAAAGGTAAATAATGATAATCCATCAAATGATACAAATATATATTCATGAACAAGTGACATACATGGATGTAAATGAACCATACTTATGTTACATGCAGAAACAAAAAATGAACGTTTTTAAAACAAAAATATTTCCATCGTTTGCTCGGATAGCTGTGTTCTGATTGTTGCTTTTGATGGAACGAACACTTTCTAGTTGCCCAATACCTTCCACAATATCTTCTGGCCTCAAATATTTTTCTGCACTGCCGAACTAGTCGAGAATAGCGTCCAAACAATTTTTTGGCACAGCAAAACCTTTACGCGGTGCTTTTAATACAAATGCCATGCGTAAAAGTTTGTTCGCTAAATGTAACTTTTGGTCAAATAAGGCAAACCGTTTTTATATGCTCTTCGAAGTATTAAGACCGCGTTTAACAAGGAACTACTATTAGCCTGGGACAGTTAGTAATTACATGTATTTCTACGGTGTTGCTTTCAAAGTTCATCTACCAACATAATTTTAAATCGTTTTTTATATATAGGTACATGTACTTCGAAGTATCAAAACCGTATTAAACAAGGAACTACTATTAGTCTGAGACCGTTATAGATTATTTCTATGGTGTTGCCTTCAAAGTTTTAACGAAAAAAAAGCGCAAAGCTTTGGAGTTGGACAATGAGAGAATTGATTGTTAATAATGTAAATGATTTATTATTAATACGATTTTGTGGGCACTTTTTACTTATTACTTGATATTATGGGTTCATAAAAATCAGTCAAGGTGGCGTTCAAATAGAAGGTGGCGCTCTAGTTTTCAACCCTTTTCTCGTAGTGGAGGTCAAATAGAGGTGATGGTCACATTGAGGTGGCGGTCAAATAAAGGTGGGCGTTCAATTAGAAGTTTTACGGTGTATTTGATTAATTTAAATGGGTGGTCCTCTTTGGTCCAATTATAGTTTCCTAATTTGCTAATTGTAATTCCTTCTATCTGAAATCAGCTTCATTTGAGATTCGGTAAAGAGGACTCACAGATTCTAAGTTAAATAAAGGCGACCTTAGAATCAATGATATTGTCAGAAATAATAAAGCGCAGTGGAGATGTCAAAGCCTTTTATTTTTGTGTTACCATAGCAGTCGTTTTAAATGTGCCATCCTTCAAGAAATCTCGCAAGATTCTGTACACACAATTAATGATAGGACTAAAATGCTGGTCAATAGAGGCTCAAACCCTTGACATTCACCTTATTAGGCTGATGCTCTAACCAACTGAGCTGATTGGCAACCTTAAAGTGGCCAATTGACCACTGTAAGGAGATCAATTAGCTCAAAGGTCGAAGGTCAATTGGCCAAAGGTGGGTCCAAATATCTCCAAAGCCTCCTAATAACGTGAATCATCAGAATACGATTTTAAACCGCTCCAGGGTTGGCAAAGTATGGTGAAAAAAATCGTATGGAGGGGTATAAAAACCATAGTAATCATATAATGCAAACGTCCCCTGGTACAAATCATCAAAATTTTATATATAAGTGCTGTTCATGTTAAAAATTAGTAATAAAATAGTATGTTAACTTGAGCAACTATAGTTACTTACAATAACTTTAGTATATTAAGTGTATTTATTGGTTATGATCTGCATTGAAATGTAACGCTGCAATGTGCTATGTGCAGTACGTACCATAGAACGTTCTTATCTTCAAGACAGGCGTACACACGTAGAGCATAAACGTTGAATACAACTTGAATGAATTTAGTTTACTAAACACACACTTGAAGCTAAGTTTGACTTAGTATTTTTAACTATTTTACGGAATTACAACTTTTTATCACTAAAACTTTATCACTTTAGTTTCTGGCTTGTTTTCACTATAATTTTAGCTGATCTCATTAAAATCTTTTGCAAAATAAGTTGGCTCAAATGAACCAGTTTCGAGAAGTGGATTTTTGTTAGAAAATTAAGAGAAGTTGTCTGACCACTAATTTTCTGTTTCAAGAGATCGCAACTCTAACTTTGCTACTGGTTTTCGAGAGAAATGTTACTGTTGAACTGAGAGAAATCGGTCATCATGTCTCTTTCAGGCGTTGTGAAAATGTTTTCAGCCAACAGCATTTCGGCGTCTTTGTTATTTTGACGTATGTAATAAGCCCACCGAATGACAAATTTGTATAGTGAAATAAGATTCCTATGGTGAGGTGAAAAAATTTTTCATGTTCCCCTTTGACAGGTGCAAAAATCGTATAACAGGGTAAGCATATCCTGAAGGGCCACTGTAATTGTGCAAATCAAAAAAAATTGTTTTGTGACAGAAAAAGTGAACAGATAGGCATATGGACACCACCTAATAATATTATAAAGAGATTGGGAGCAAATAGGTATAAACAAGACATGAGAGCAATTAGTCGATGACTCACCAGACCAACATGGCACAAGAGAACAGCGCTTTGGGGGTTTATGTCTAACGCTCTTTTGAAATGAGTCTCAGCTAGCGCAAACTTCTCTTTTTTGTAGAATATCATTCCCAAGCCATACCTGTCAGAAAACACCATAACTGACATTATAGATGACGCACAGCAGATCATAATTGACATCATAGCTGTCACACAACTGATCATAACTGACACTGTAGCTGTCACACAACTGATCATAATTGACATCATAGCTGTCACACAACTGATCATAACTGACACTGTAGCTGTCACACAACTGATCATAACTGACACCATAGCGGTCACACAACTGATCATAACTGACACCATAGCTGTCACACAACTGATCATAACTGACACCTTAGCGGTCACACAACTGATCATAACTGACACCTTAGCGGTCACACAACTGATCATAATTGACACCATAGCTGTCACACAACTAACTGAAATGAGAAATGATGCAGCTGTAGGAACTGACCAAGCATTGTAGTGGCGAGTGTCAACTCTGAGAGCATTGCGAAAGGCAGCCATTGCCTTGTCATAGTCTTCTATGAGAGTGTACTCGTGACCTAGAAGGGTGTAGGCATATGCAAAGGTAGGGTCTAACTGGATGGCTCGTTGGAGGAACTTTATGGCAGTTGTGTGTTCTTTCTGAAGACTAAAGCAGTTGCCATTCACACACCATGTCTACAATACGAGGATACAGTAATACTTCAACTTACGAGTGCTCCAACGTACGAGAAACTTGAGATATGAGCCAGCTTTTAAGCAAGTTTTAGCACTAACATATGAGCCATGTTTGAGATACGAGCGTGTGAGTCAGTTGCCAATTATGTCGGAGGTGTTTTATGAGAACAGCGTCACTCTGTATTTTTCAACTGCTCAGGTTATACTTTTGTACCATGATTTTTTGTGCGCGATTTCCAGTGCAGAATTATGTGAATTAAAAGTACTGTGCGTAGACCGAAAGTTTGCCAGTAAAATGAAAGATAAAGCAAAGACAAAGCAAATGATAACAATTGATATTAAACGGAAAATTATTGAAAAATATGTGAAATGTGTATGCGTGATTGAGCCAGCTCACAATATGACAGAAATACATCCACAATTATCAAACAGAAGGATTATATTCAGGGCATTTAGTTTGCAAAAGGACTAACCATAGTTTCTAAACGGCGCAGCGATTTTCACGACTGCTGATGAGAGACTGCTCAGGCATTGAATAAAAGATAAACAATTGGCCGGTGACAGCGTAACTGAAACGATGCTATGTGAAAAGGCCGGTGCTATCTATCAAAACTATAAAAATTAGACATTTGGACAAGCTAGCTAGTGGTCTTGCATTAACCCTTTGTGACGACACCTATGTTCGTCCTAAACGCAACATGTTGAAAGGGCAACAAAGGCAAACGCCCTTAGATAGGTTTTTCTTAAAACGGCCGGCTGGTTGTGAGAGGGAAACAAAGGATTAGCTAACCAGCGAGAAACTTCAAACTATGAACGCCGAAGAAATTTTAATTGAAAATGAAAGTTTGCTTTTAGGTTTGCTTTTAAGTTTGTCTTTTAAGACTTTGATAAAATCCAAATTTGTCAAAGTCAACTGTGGTAATGAAGGATAGCTTATATCTCCCTCCCTGGCAAATGCTAGCGTTAGCTGCTATTGTATGTATGTAATTTTACATTTTAATTAATCACATTTTCTTGCATTATTTTTTATTTGATGCTTTTTGAAAGCATGTGGTAAGTTAGGACAATAACCAACATGTTCTTTCTGTTACAATATCTTGTTTTGAGTGTTTTATTTGAATTTTTTAGAGTATGGAAACCAATCAAGATATATTTAATTGTTCTATATATAAATAAATTGCACCAACATGCGAGTAAATTGACATACGAGCTCAGTCTCGGAACGCATTAAGCTCGTAAGTCGAAGTATGACTGTACCAACTAAGTTAGCCCGAGTTAGCTCTAGTTATCAGGTAATTACAGCAACACAATGGACGTAACTAATGGACGTAACTAATGAACGTAACTAATGGGTGTAACTACGGACGTAACTGATGGATGTAATTAATGGACGTAACTAATGGGAGTAACTAATGGGAGTAACTAATGAACGTAACAATGGGTGTAACTAATGGGTGTAACTAATGAACGTAACTAATGGGTGTAACCAATGAACGTAAGTAATGGGTGTAACTAATGAACGTAACTAAATGCAAAGCTATACCTGAGCACTCGATTTGTCTATATCGACCATATCTTGTGCGAGCGTGGATAAGGCTACTTCCTTTTGTAGGTGAAATAATACTGTACTATAGGTTTCCATTCCATGAACTTGGTGTGGCTCGAGCATACGCAGTTCTTTGAAAGCTTCCTCTGCCTACAATGGATGCAAAAAGGCCACTGCAGTCGATGCATCGATAGAGCAAGAAACAACTAGCCGGCAGTTTGTCATCGATAAATCCAATAGGGAGTAAGATGGACCAGCAAGTGCTTAGATAACAGAGACTAATATAATGGAGACTAACATAACGGAGACCAACGTAACGGAGACCAACGTAACGGAGACAAACGTAACGGAGACCAACGTAATGGAGACCAACGCAACGGAGACCAACGCAACAGAGACCAACGTAACGGAGACTAACGTAACGGAGACTAACATACCAGAGACTAACATAGCAGAGACTAACATAGCAAAGACTAACATAATAGAGTCTAACATAGCAGAAACTAACATAACAGAGACTAACATAGCAAAGACTAACATAGAAAAGACTAACATAACAGACACTAACATAACGGAGACTAACATAACAGAGACTAACATAATGGAGACTAACATAACGGAGACTAACATAACGAAGACTAACATAACAGACACTAACATAACAGAGTCTAACATAACAGAGACTAACATAACAGAGACTAACATAACAGAGACTAACATAATGGAAACTAACATCACAGAGACTAGCTGACAGTCATATAAAACAGTGGCTGACCTTTTGGTACTCGGAAAGCTCCAAGTAGGCCTTGCCAACTTCTGCCAACACCCAACCAGTCCTGTACTGGTGGTAGGGAATATTCTCATATATTTTCACTGCCCGTCTCACGTTGAAAGTCTGCGAAGCGAGGTAAGCAGAACCAAGGTCTCGCAGTAAAGATAAAAATGCATCTACAAACAGAATAACAGGCCGCGATCAAATATCCATATTTTATGTTGAAAATTATTGAGTCGTGTAACAAAAATTGCAAGAGCAGACAGCTTTCAAATGCAAAGAGGTCGGTGGAGTATGAGGTCACCCTATGGCGCACACGCATCGCAAACTGCTATATAAAAACCACCAAATACTAGTGCTGTGTTTAAAGTGGACTTTCTAGGGCTTTGATATCGATAAGTAGTTTCTATGCTTCCCCCAGGTATTCTGAATGGTGTAAAATAACTAACGAGGGCATACCTGAAATAGGCACTGCTGACCTCTCAAAGTTCTACACATCTGCATGCTAATCTATACAGCCGCATGGTACTCTGGCTTCAAGTCTGTGCACTACAGTGCAGCCACCACCCTTGCCCAGCTACAGTTCGCATGCCCAGTCAGTTTTGCACCATTTTATAAAACTACCGATATTGAATACAGTGGACCTCGTCATACGACATTAATTCATTTTGGTGTTGGGTTCGTAAGATGAAAATACCATATGGAGGAGTATATGAACCTATAGTAATTATCTAATGCAAACCCCTGGTAAAATCATCAAAGTTTTATATAAGCGCTGTACATATTAACAATTAGTAACAAAATAGTATGTTAACCTTAGTAACTATAGTTACCTATCCAGTGGCCAAGATCTGCAATAAAGTGAAACATTATTATGTAAAGCACTGTTCGGTACCGTTCGGTACACTAAACTTTTGTGATGCATAAACTTTGAATTTATCTTAAACGAATTTAGCTTATTAAACAAACACTTGAAGCTAAGTTTTAATATTTCACAAAAATTAATTTTAATTTTGTCAGTCTTAATTTTTTCTTACCCATTTTCGGCTTGACGCATTTTGCTTCGCGTTCACTATAACTTTTTAGCCAACCTTAGTAAAACTTTTTTCAAACTAGTTCGACAAAAAAGACCGAGCGATGCTGTTGTAAACTGGATTTTCAGATAGACACGTTGATGTCATATGGTGGGGGAAACGCCGAAATGAGGGGCCAGAAAAACGTCATGTTCCACATCGTAACACTAGAGAACCGGAAGGTGGGGGACGCTGTAACCCAGGGGTCCACTGTACAATAATTGACAAATACACCCGCAACCACAGACTCTGTATGTGTTCAAAGCTAATATAATGAACAATTTCTAGAAAGCAATAGGTCTATGCTTATATAAAATACCAAAAAGGTTCCAGGTAGGTACTGGCGCCGTATGAATGTACCTCAAGGTTGCTGTTAGTGGGCATAGGAAGGGAAAAGGCAGTTGCTATGGCAACCATTAGTGACTAACTTAATAAAGGTGCTAGTAATAACAAGCAAAGCAATTGACTGACTGGCAGACTGCTTCTGCTTGAAATCGAGAGTCTCCGAAGGAACAACACTCGGGTGCTGGATTGTATTGTAAGAGTTCTTTGTATTGACTTCTTGCTCTAACTTCTGTGAGGATCTCATCTTGCGAGCACTGGTTCTCGGACTCGTCTGCTTTCTCATCTGCACCTTGTTATTCTCCTAGCGCATAACACCAACATGAACTCTTTAGCACAAATATCAAGCTCACTGTCTAACACAATTCACATATTCTGAAATAGATCAGCGCAATGAAATTACACTTCATTATAGCAAACCCTTACATTCTCAGCCAAGCTGCCCGTCACATCTTATCTGCATAGATGGATGACAGTGACTGATACAGACACATGGTACTACTCATAGATAGGTGACAGTGGCTGATACAGACACATGGTACTACTCATAGATAGATGACAGTGGCTGATACAGACACATGGTACCACTCATAGATAGATGACAGTGGCTGATACAGACACATGGTACTACTCATAGATAGATGACAGTGACTGATACAGACACATGGTACTACTCATAGATAGATGACAGTGACTGATACAGACACATGGTACTACTAATAGATAGATGACAGCGGCTGATACAGACACATGGTACTACTCATAGATAGATGACAGTGACTGATACAGACACATGGTACTACTAATAGATAGATGACAGCGGCTGATACAGACACATAGTACTACTCATAAAAAAGAGGGACTTGACCATGACAGGGGATAGTTTAAGAGCCTACGAGTGAGAGTATACCCATAGTTCCTTACCTTAACATTAGAGGAGTTTTGGCTGTCTAAAATACGCTTGCTTCGACGTCGAGGTAGTGAGGTTCGGTAGGTGATCGGAGGAGGAAGTATGACCTCAGACTTGGTGTTTGATGTACTCGACTGACCAAAGACCAGTTTTCCAACTGGTGCTGATGCACGTATAGTCTGCAGTTTGGACACCTGCAAACCCCCAAGAATATCAACCTTAAATGTGTGAAAGACTATGACAATGACAAGGATTTCTGATAAGCAAAAACACTCATAACATGATTTAAACAAGTTCAGAGCAGAGAAAAAGAACTGACCTTGTCTCTTTTTATAGGGGCTGCTGGCATATCACAGAGCATGGAAGTAGGTGTGTCTAGATCACATGAGCCTGGCAAAGGACTGTCCAATGGCAGCAGCCCAAAGCTTAAATCAACATCATCTTAATTAAAAAGATTTTTAAAGTATTAGGGTAGTAGGCCACTAGTATTAGTACATATATCAGCTACACTTATAACTAGTATTAGTACATATATCAGCTACACTTATAACTAGTATTAGTACATATATCAGCTACACTTATAACTAGTATTAGTACATATATCAGCTACACTTATAACTAGTATTAGTACATATATCAGCTACACTTATAACTAGTATTAGTACATATATCAGCTACACTTATAACTTGTATGAGATATATCAGCTACACTTATAACTTGTATGAGATATATCAGCTACACTTATAACTTGTATAAGATATATCAGCTACACTTATAACTTGAATGAGATATATTAGATGTTGCTGTTTATAATACACCAAAACGGCAAGACTTGTTTTGAGATAATCTTACCTCGGAGTTGCTCTACTAGAGTTATTGGCTGACATTAACTTCTTGCCAACAGGGGGCGTGTCCTGTGTTTGGTTGACATTAGATGGGGTTTCAAAGTTGATGGAGTCAAGATTGCTGGCTAAATCTGACTCGGTGAGTAAACTAGGAGAGTATATAGAGGTTGACAGTGGCCCAGATTTTCCCTGTCAATAAACATTGCCTGCAGATATATTGTAGGTAGGTATTGTAGGTAGGTATTGTAGGTAAGTATTGTAGGTACGTATTGTAGGTAGGTATTGTAGGTAGGTTTTGTAGGTAGGTATTGTAGGTAGGTATTGTAGGTAGGTATTGTAGGTAAGTATTGTAGGTAGGTCTTGTAGGTAGGTATTGTAGGTAGGTATTGTAGGTATATTGACAAATTATAAAAAATCAGATTGCATTTGAAAAGACATTAATGCAAAGAGGTCTCAGGCAACGCTCGTTTTGATAACAAATGAATCAGGTAGGGGGTATAGATATTTTGCGGGTCATTTTGGGCAGGCAAGAGTGGTGGTGAGCGTGTATTAACAAGGTAAGTACTTTGGTTAATTATCCAAAAGTTCCTTGTACAGTCTACAGATTTAGGGTTACAAGTCGGAAAATGTTATGGCTTCAAGGAATGCCAACCAAAATACTATCTGACAAATCAAAAAATGGATAATCATGAAAAAACTTGTAAAAGAAGTTGCTCGCAAATGCAACTGGAACAACTCAGCTGCATAGTGAAAGCAGATTTTACCAAGTTATGCGGAGTACTGATATTGGTATGTTCACCCGTAGGTGTGTCCATATGGAGGGCAGTGACTTGAGGTGAGAACAGAACTGACTTCACACTGTTCATGGCCTGCTGTACCTGTTCAGCTTGAAAGAGCTTCTCAGGGTTTGGTTGACCTCCTAAAATATGAGGTAAAGGTGGAATGAACTATTGAAGCAATCAGTGAACTAAGTTGGGCTGTTGGTGACAGACTATGCGCATATACAGAGGAACCTTTACATACATGCTAATAAAAATTCAAGATATGAGAATGTGAGGTATGAGAGAACTTGGATGTTTCACAAGGTGGTTGAGCAATCAAGACCGTCAGTGCCAATGCGAGCAATTTAAACACCAAACTCAAAGTTAAAGAATAAATCAGCTCATTAAAGCAACTTAGTTCATTCATTATCATCTCCAGTCTCTTGTGTTCACCTGCTCTGCCACTATGAATACACCTCTGTTGGCCATAAAATATTTACATTCTATTTGGCTGATATTATATTATTCATTTGATTTTTGAATTTTTGCGTTCAATTAATATGTGAATGTGTTTTCAGTAATTAGAAATATCTGTCTTATAGTCTTTAAGAGTTGGTCCTCAACTCTTTGAATGGTTTTGAAAGGTCGACAATGAATTAATTAGTGTTCAGTTATTCCTTATGGACAAAATGGGTACTAGATATGAGCAGGAGTTGGGAATGAATGGATCTCATATGTTGAAGTTGCACTGTAGTCATTTATTGTAGTCATACACTTTAGTCGTATACTGTAGTTATGTACTGCAGTCATATACTGTAGTCATTTACTGTAGTCATTTACTGTAATCATATACTGTAGTCATACTCTGTAGTCATATACTTCAGTCATACACTTTAGTCATATATTGCCATCATATACTGTAGTCATACACTGTAGTTATTTACTGTAGTCATATACTGTAGTCATTTACTGTAATCCTATAATGTAGTCATATACTGTAGTCATATACTGTGATCATATACTGTAGTCATACACTGTAGTCATATAATGTAGTCATATACTGTAGCCATATACTGTAGTCATACACTGTAGTCATATACTTCAGTCATACACTTTAGTCATATATTGCCGTCATATACTGTAGTCATACACTGTAGTCACATACTGTAGTCATATAAGGGCAATAGAATTGGTGAGATGAAAAGATAAGAGTAAGCCGATGAAAGTAGTGAAAGATAAGAAAATAGAGATAGTAAACATACCCAACTTGCACATGCTAGAAAAGCTAGACCACATGAAAGGGTTGAGGGTCAGACTAGTTTGGTAGTACTCCAATGCTTTTTCGTGCCGTTCAGTTCTTCTGCAAATATTCACAGAGCTTTGCTGTGTACAAATACATATAATTGAGGAAGGCAGAAATTGACGCTAAAAGACAGGTGACTGTCACACCATGTATATGAAGTAAATAAATGTAGATGAAATATTAAAAGCTTAGTAAATAGATCCTTAACAAAGGTATCCTTAATAAAGGTATCCTTAATAAAGGTATCCTTAATAGAGGTATCCTTAATAAAGGTGTCCTTAATAAAGGTATCCTTAATAGAGGTATCCTTAATAAAGGATCCCTTAATAAAAGTATCCTTAACAAAGGTATCCTTAATAAAGGTATCCTTAATAGAGGTATCCTTAATAAAGGTGTCCTTAATAAAGGTATCCTTAATAGAGGTATCCTTAATAAAGGATCCCTTAATAAAGGTATCCTTAACAAAGGTATCCTTAATAAAGGTATCCTTAATAAAGGTATCCTTAACAAAGGTATCCTTAATAAAGGTATCCTCAATAAAGGTATCCTTAATAAAGGTATCCTTAATAAAGGTATCCTTAACAAAGGTATCCTTAATAAAGGTAACCTTAATAAAGGTTCCCTTAATAAAGGTATTCTTAATAAAGGTATCCTCAGTAAAGGTTCCCTTAATAAAGGTATCCTTAATAAAGGTATCCTTAATAAAGGTTCCCTTAATAAAGGTATCCTTAATAAAGGTATTCTCAGTAAAGGTTCCCTTAATAAAGGTATCCTTAATAAAGGTATCCTTAATAAAGGTTCCCTTAATAAAGGTATCCTTAATAAAAGTATCCTTAATAAAGGTATCCTTAATAGAGGTATCCTTAATCAAGGTATCCTTAATAAAGGTATCCTTAATAAAGGTATCCTTAACAAAGGTATCCTTAATAAAGGTATCCTTAATAAAGGTATCCTTAATAAAGGCATCTTTAATAAAGGTATTCTCAATGAAGGTATCCTTAATAAAGGTATCCTTAATAAAGGTATCCTTGATAAAGGCATCCTTAATGAAGGTATCTTTAATAAAGGTATCCTTAATAAAAGCATCTTTAATAAAGGTATTCTCAATAAAGGTATCCTTAATAAAGGTATCCTTAATAAAGGTATCCTTAATAAAGGTATCCTTAATAAAGGCATCTTTAATAAAGGTATTCTCAATAAAGGTATCCTTAATAAAGGTATCCTTAATAAAGGCATCTTTAATAAAGGTATTCTCAATAAAGGTATCCTTAATAAAGGTATCCTTAACAAAGGTATCCTTAATAAAGGTATCCTCAATAAAGGTATCCTTAATAAAGGTATCCTTAATAAAGGTATCCTTAACAAAGGTATCCTTAATAAAGGTAACCTTAATAAAGGTTCCCTTAATAAAGGTATTCTTAATAAAGGTATCCTCAGTAAAGGTTCCCTTAATAAAGGTATCCTTAATAAAGGTATCCTTAATAAAGGTTCCCTTAATAAAGGTATCCTTAATAAAGGTATTCTCAGTAAAGGTTCCCTTAATAAAGGTATCCTTAATAAAGGTATACTTAATAAAGGTTCCCTTAATAAAGGTATCCTTAATAAAAGTATCCTTAATAAAGGTATCCTTAATAGAGGTATCCTTAATCAAGGTATCCTTAATAAAGGTATCCTTAATAAAGGTATCCTTAACAAAGGTATCCTTAATAAAGGTATCCTTAATAAAGGTATCCTTAATAAAGGCATCTTTAATAAAGGTATTCTCAATGAAGGTATCCTTAATAAAGGTATCCTTAATAAAGGTATCCTTGATAAAGGCATCCTTAATGAAGGTATCTTTAATAAAGGTATCCTTAATAAAAGCATCTTTAATAAAGGTATTCTCAATAAAGGTATCCTTAATAAAGGTATCCTTAATAAAGGTATCCTTAATAAAGGTATCCTTAATAAAGGCATCTTTAATAAAGGTATTCTCAATAAAGGTATCCTTAATAAAGGTATCCTTAATAAAGGCATCTTTAATAAAGGTATTCTCAATAAAGGTATCCTTAATAAAGGTATCCTTAATAAAGGTATCCTTAATTAAGGTATCCTTAATAAAGGTATCCTTAATAAAGGCATCTTTAATAAAGGTATTCTCAATAATGGTATCCTTAATAAAGGTATCCTTAATAAAGGTATCCTTAATAAAGGTATCCTTAATAAAGGTATCCTTAATAAAGGTTCCCTTAATAAAGGTACCCTCAATAAAGGTATTCTTAACAAAGGTATCCTTAATAAAGGTATCCTTAATAAAGGTATCCTTAAGGAAGGTATCTCCAATAAAGGTATCCTTAATAAAAGTACCCTTAATAAAGGTACCCTCAATAAAGGTATCCTTAACAAAGGTATCCTTTTAATAAAGGTATCCTTTTAATAAAGGTATCCTTAATAAAGGTATCCTTAATAAAGGTATCCTTAATAAAGGTATCCTCAATAAAGGTATCCTTAATAAAGGTACCCTCAATAAAGGTATTCTTAATAAAGGTATCCTTAACAAAGGTATCCTTAATAAAGGTATCCTCAATAAAGGTATCCTTAATAAAAGTACCCTCAATAAAGGCATTCTTAATAAAGGTATCCTTAACAAAGGTACCCTTAATAAAGGTACCCTTAATAAAGATGGGAGTAATTATCAACAGCTAAAAAGTAAACCACTCAATATACTATTAACATTACACAATATGGCTGCTTATATGAACTTTTTTCTGTTTAGAATAAAAGTAATTTAGGATTTGCCTACCTTGACATGTCAAATAAGTAAATCCAACCAATCGGATATAGACAAACAGAAATTTATACGTCTGACTATGCAACTATGCAACAGCTTACACAAGCTTATATAGGGAACAATTTCTAAGGCAAGTGTCTTTCATATTTCTAGACTCAATAGAAATTAGGGAAGTCCAAATGGACCAACAAATTTCATAAAAATAATTATACAACAACTAGCTGTAGGCTTTGTGGACTTTTATGACGTCGCAAAAGCCAAACTAGAGAGTGTACAAAATATTAGCACGCAGAGCAGAGAAATAAATTTGACCTTGCAAACAAGTACCCTTGAGCATTTGCTATTGATAATTAGTAAGCCTTAGGCTTTGGGCTCTTGTTTAACAAGCGTAAAATAAAAATATGGTATTTTGCAAGCAGTGTAACTGCATGTGCACCCTTACAAAAACTGACATATTGTGTAAACTAGTGACTCAGATCAAGGTAGAGTTATTTAGCTCGCATTCCTTTCATTGCTGCCACAGACTCTCTAGAAGAGCCCTAGGAGCCTTGCTTTGTTGGCCCTTTACAGCTGAAACACAATCGACAAAGCAACGAGTAGCTGATAACATCTCTACAACTAGAATAAGGTTTCATTAGCTGGGTGATGTTTAATTGTATGAGAATCACCATAACAAAGACACATACGCAACCCTAACCAAACTGCATCATACAGCGCCTATAGAAGTGCCTATAGAAGTGATATACATGTATTACCTGCAGACGTCAGCGAGAAGGCCAATGACAAATGATGCATTGTCCCCATATTCATCAGAGAAATCCTTGAGAGTGCTGAGGGACTTCTTATTTGTACTGTGGGTGAGTACAAACTCTGCCTCCTCTAATCTTCAAGCAAACAAATTCACTTGACTAGTATCAACAGGTGAAGCACTGCTGCCCACAAATTCATTGGACTAGTATCAACAGATGAAGCACTGCTGCCCACAAATTCCCTTGACTAGTATCAACAGTTGAAGCTATTCAACAGGTGAAGCTCTGCTGTTCAAAAACCACCTTCAGACTACATGAAACTGTAACACTCCATCTAATTGATGACTGCACTATGCAACCTTGGTTTCCTATTTCAAAGATGCGTTGTTGCTAGACCATCCCAATAAATTGATAGCGCTGGCACTAGATGACTTATCTTGCTGCCAATAACAACTAGTAGTCACGCTACTACATATACACATTGACTAACCGTATAAGCAAGGTCTTTGCATCTGTTCATAATGAGAAAAACTGTTTTCAATTGTTCATTTAGAGAGAATTACAAGCTGCCAACAAAAAGCTAGCACATACTATACATTAATTTTTCGCACACACAGAAAACGCTTTGCCGTATTTATCAAGCATACTAGGCCAATGACCAATGGAAACAGTGAACAAACAGTGAACAAACAGTGAACAAACAGTGAACAAACAGTGAACAAACAGTGAACAAACAGGGAACAAACAGTGAACACTAGGATACAACAGGGTACAACAGGGTACAGACTGCATACTTGTCAGTTTCATAGCAGCACTTGCTGTATAAGTATCGGCAGCGAGCTGTCGGGTAGCCTTTGCTCCTCAGAAATCTGTAAGCTTGCGATTTTCTGCCAGCTTGGTAATATGCGGAAGACAGAAGGAACAATGTTGAATCACTTGGGGCTGTAAAGGAAGGTTTAGGTAGCAATGAGTAATATTCAAGAAATAGCGATGACAACGTTACAAAATCTATAGCAAGCAAAACAACACTTGATATTGTACTTGATCATTATTTATTAAACTTAGAAGACCACTTGTCCGAGGCAATATTCAAATAATTGTACTATTTGAGAGCTTGGTCAAGAGGCTGTGATAATCCAAAACCTGTTGATAACAAATATGTTCAGTGAATGGTAAAAAATGTTTTCGTTCATCTGTCAATCATCTTCTAATCATTAGAATAATCATCAAGACAATCCTGTATTGTCGGAAGCACCATGTGGGGGATAACTCCCGACGTATGAGTATACATAGACCTAGATGATTGAGTATAGCGTAGCACAATTGAATTATAGATATATTTAGCTACTTTATTGCGCAATTCAGAAGTACCCTAGTTTGACCAATACACTATAACTCAGCCCATAGAGACGCTGAGTCTGGCACCTTCATGGTTGACATTTGTCAAGAGTAGAAAAATCTGACCGTATAAAATATTATCCTGGGACAGGAATTCATCTATCTTTAAAGATTTTATTTATTCATGAATATCTTAAGCTAATGTTGGCATATCAGTCCCAACTGTTCCCCTCGGAGTGACCTAGTCTTTGGGCTAAATTAAGTGTTTTCACCAATGAATATCTTAAGCTAATGTTGGCATATCAGTCCCAACTGTTCCCCTCGGAGTGACCTAGTCTTTGGGCTAAATTAAGTGTTTTCACCAATGAATATCTTAAGCTAATGTTGGCATATCAGTCCCAACTGTTCCCCTCGGAGTGACCTAGTCTTTGGGCTAAATTAAGTGTTTTCACCAATGAATATCTTAAGCTAATGTTGGCATATCAGTCCCAACTGTTCCCCTCGGAGTGACCTAGTCTTTGGGCTAAATTAAGTGTTTTCACCAATGAATATCTTAAGCTAATGTTGGCATATCAGTCCCAACTGTTCCCCTCGGAGTGACCTAGTCTTTGGGCTAAATTAAGTGTTTTCACCAATGAATATCTTAAGCTAATGTTGGCATATCAGTCCCAACTGTTCCCCTCGGAGTGACCTAGTCTTTGGGCTAAATTAAGTGTTTTCACCAATGAATATCTTAAGCTAATGTTGGCATATCAGTCCCAACTGTTCCCCTCGGAGTGACCTAGTCTTTGGGCTAAATTAAGTGTTTTCACCAATGAATATCTTAAGCTAATGTTGGCATATCAGTCCCAACTGTTCCTCTCGGAGTGACCTAGTCTTTGGGCTAAATTAAGTGTTTTCACCAATTCTCTTACCTTCTGCGAAGAGTCTTTCACTGAGGAAGACAGCGTCCTCATGAGAATGGTTGTTTAACGCATGCACAATCGCTGCCTACAATCGCAAACAATAAGTATGAATAGGACTGGCAGTATGAGTGCATCTCAAAAACATTATGTAACGCCTTCAATTTCAATCCGATGATCCAAGCGTTAATGTTGGTGTCCTAAACAGACTACTTTACACAGCTCAAGCTCTCAACAACTAGCATATATTCAATGCAGTACACAGCTTTCTGTGATGCACACCTTTTCCCATGTGTATAAGGTAACTTGCCGTGTAAAAATCTATAAATTGGAGCAGTTGCTCAAGGTCCTTATGAGTAAAATCAACCGACCTGAACAGGGTCTTGTGGAAGAATCATACTAGAATGAATAACAGAGATAATCTCATGTCAGCTTAGTGTAGCGGGTTTACAGCTTTCTGGTATTCCGCTTGACATGAAACTCTGTTAGGACTGCTTTTCAGTTACCAGTAACTGCAAAGCAAACTCTCAATGTAATAAAATGAGCGTTAGAGTTGAGAAAATATATAGTCAGGTTATTTTCCATACCAATTGATCCAATGGTATTTGTAAATCAAGGACCTAATACAAGGTCCAACTGCCAACCCTTGTAAAAAAGCTATCCGGATGTTAAAACCATAAAAACTTCACTGAAAGCCCAGAAATTCCCTTTACATCTGTGAGCTTTGCGGTGGGAAGCAAGGTCAAGTTTAAGGTTGTAAAAATATGTGTGTGTAAGTATCTTTGGCTACTCAATTTTTTACCCTGTTATATTGATGATTGAGAACTTATTAAGAGTCTGTAGACCAGTTTGAGTATAAATATAAAGTATATTGTTTATAATTTGGCTTAACGTTACACCGTTTCAACTTGAAAATATCATTTTTCTAGCAGTGCTCCTATTGCTCCATCAAAAAATAATATAAGATATGAGCAGCGAATGATATTAATTGGTAGTAATGCCCACATACTGCTTTCACCAACACACTGAAACTGTATGCTATGTGTAAAATATTTCCCATTAAGAATAATATGAGTTAACTAAAATATAGTAATCTCATTACAGCTACTTCGAAGCATTACTATTGTATCAACCCATTAGCAGCTTATCTGTGTGATAACTAGATTTAACAATTTTTATAAAAACTCTTGGAGTATTTGTGAGACAAAAAGTGAGTTCCAAATACCGGAATAAACTTGAAACTATGAGTATGTTCAATTCATATTTTAGGACAATTTACAATGCATTCATATTTATATACTTTCCAATCGTATCCTGTGGGTTTTCATATAAAGTAGAAAATTAGTTTTTCAGTGTTAAGAAAGCTGTGCTCAGATTCTCTATGCATATGGGTATGGTGTATGTATGGTGTAAGTATGTATGTACGGTGTATGCATGGTATATGTGTGTATGGTGTATGTATGTATGGTGCATGTATGTATGGTATACGTACGGCATTTGGATTCTAATGATATACGAAGAGCAATTGGAGAATTACAATAAAGGCTGTGTCGATTGTAGTGTGGAATGGTATGTGATCATTAAATCATAGAGGTTTTTTGACAGTGGTAGTGTGTAGGTCTTTACAAACCATTCTTAAAAATGTGGCTTGACATCTTTGTTTTATATCCTAATATTCTGTTAGAGACTGATGTGTGTGTTACCCAGTCAGTATTCGAGGGTTTCGAATACGCCTCATGAGGTTTCACTACCGCGTTGAACAGATCTGAGAATAATGACATCATTGGTTATGCGTTGTCACATTCTCAAGATTCTATAAGTAAAGCTGACACCATGTTTACGGAAAAAGTTAACCTGTTTGTTGTGTCAGCACTTCCTCACACCACATCATCCCCGAGTCTAAATGATAAAAAAATACAACAGGAGAATGTTGAAGTAATAACTTTTGTTCTTAGTTATGTGAGGTCTGGCTGACTTACATATCTCCCTTCGCATGAAATATTTAACGTACTTAAAACGTAAACTGGACAGATAGACACAAATGATCATCAGGCTCCTCTTTTTTGTTCCAAATTCCCTACTGGTCCTTCGGAAAGGTTGAGGTTTTTGTGACAGCAAACGCTCTTTGCTATTAATAGACTACCATTCGAGATTAATCGAAGTTGCAGGGCTAGAATAGACCACTAGTTCAAACAAAAGTGATTTTACACACCTGAGATTCCGATTTCTGACAATGGTTGCCAGTTTGCCTCCAATGAGTTCAGGTTTTTTGCCAAGGCACAGTTGTACAAATACCACCAGTTCCTCCCAACGCTTGCAAGGAAATGACACCGCTGAAAGGGCAGATCGAACTGTAAAAAAGAATCCTTAAAAAGGAACCAGATTCATTTTTGGGTCAAATGGCGTAAATGTCTTCCCTTCTCAAGAATGGTCTCGCTCCAGCTGAGATACTGATGAGTTGCAAAATTGATAGAGCACTACTTTCCTTGCTCTGTTCTCACACCCTAAGAGAGCAATCTGGAGACTCTCAGGGCAAAAGAGTCTTTTAGTCAAATTGAAAGTAAAGCAAACATAGCTCTGTTGTAGCTCTGACCGCCCTTTTCAAGGAACATTCGAGACTTGAAGTGAAAAGCTTAGGCTGTCAATTGTTCTCCCACTACTCTCCCCGTGAATGGTAGTGGTAAAATATGGCAGGGTAGTGAAGTGAGGAAAAATATCACTAATGTAGTTCTATTACAACCGAGTCCTCAAAAGAGTGAGTGTAAAACAATCAAGCTTCGACCAAACGATTAGGCTCAGCAAACTTGAATTTGTCGAAGACTTGATATCATCTTTATGTAGTACCTCACGGTATAATCATTTTAGAAGCATTTCTATTCCAAATGTTTTTGCTCATTTTTTTGCTCATATTTCATGTATATGTAGTAATAACTTTACTCATAGTGTTTTTCGTTTTGTTTTCTAGCTGTTTTTGTTTAACCTTCACCGGAAAGGGAGACATTGTATGTCGTAATATGCTTCTAGAGACCAACGTGTGTGTGTGTGCGTGCGTGTGTGTTACTGCGCCCTGTACCCTTGATATTGCTATAGAAATATGTTCTTATACATGTCAGTTTTTGTTATGAAATAAATGAGAGTGAGTACGAGCCCATGTAACAAATTACCTAGCTTTCATCATTAACATTTGCATGCAAATACATAACAATCTTCACCAATATTTAATGTTTATAGACAACAGATGCTAAATGCTAAAACTCTTATTATTGGATTCATTGGCAGAAATCACAGTTTGTACATGTGCGTATGCCTCAATTAAATTCCCGTGTGTACCCTAGCCAATGACAAGTACTATGCACACACACTCCAAAGGAGTATGTGCAGAAATTTCAAAGCCTTCTTGGTAGTTACAGTTACTGCTGCATAATTTATTCATATAACAATTGGCAATCAGATACATGTATTATAATAATATCACCATTTTTTAAACATCGAAATTGTAATGCTTGCTGTTAGCTGATAGATTTCCAGACTGGAAAATGTTCTGCAACAAAAATATGGAGGCTGTTGGCAAGCTAATAAAAATAAATCATAGTTTTGCTTCGATTTTATAAACTTTGAATTTTTTTTATCTTTGAAATAAAAGTCATCAACAAGAAAGGACTTATACAAGTTGACATGGAAGATGTAGCTATGTACTTTTGTATTTTGCTGATTTTAAAAAATAATTATATCACATTGCTACTTGGAGGCCAACGTGAGAAAACTAAGATGCATAATGGATGCGCTATCACCTGAAGAACCAAGAAAGCAAATATATTTAATAAACCAAGGCAAATCGAAATTCATTAAAATTTCTTGTGTCCCACCTTTAAAACCAAAACAAAACAAACCAGAAAAGAAATGGAGTTGAATGGAATATAAAGGAAAGAATTTCAAAGAAACAAAAAGCCAAATCATGCGAAGGTTAAGAATGAGTTCGGTTTTAAGGAGTTCACAAGTTCACAAGGAGTTCACAAGTGGCAGAATAAGCAAACAGATTGACGTAGCTGCCTGCTGTATATTGTATGGCAAAAGGAATGGCTGCCACAAGAAAACTTACCATGTCCTAGAACAGTCAAATATTTTGCTCATCAGTATGTGAGTTTCAGAGAAAACATGAAGCATTCAGTTAGATTCACTTATAGTAACTGGTCCAATAGCATATACATTGTGATGTGATGTACAGTGAAACATGGATAACTCGCCCTCGGATATAGCAAACACATGGTTAACTCGACTGGATTTGCTTGGTCCGTTCCCACGCAATGATAAATGGCTCTATATAACTCGGATTCAACACTGTTATAACGAACTGTTTTTTGCCCAACGGCTACCGAAACAGTTGCTATCGCTTTAGAAAATCACTTTATTCCAAGCCATAGAGGTAAACCTCAACTTTTCGTAATTCATAAGCGTCGTTATTACCTCCATCGGCAAAATATTTTTGTCAACGACTGTTCTAAAGGTTTGGTGAAATTTGATTTATACTTCTATACGATGAATAGCACGGGCTAGCCGGGTCACGGGCGCAAGGATTTTCGCCACGCACATACAAAACAAAAACAGCATGTTGTTTTTGTTTTGTATTTGCGTGGCGAAAATCCTTGAGTGCGTTCAATAAGTATCCATTCAAAAAGCGTGAGTGATATACAATGTACCGTAAAACCTCGTAAAACTTAATTGAACTGCCTCGGAGTGTTGCTCTTAACGAATCCCAGGTAAAGTAAGGTAATCTTTGCAAAAACTTCAAGAAAGATCGGCAAAATTGATCGTGGGTAAAACTCTCAAAAGAAAAAGATGTCTTTTCTTTGAGCATTTCAGCAACGATCAAGTTTTGCCAATGTCAATCTAAAAAACGTCCTGGCAATAACATCACCTCAAACAACAAACCAATCTCAAGCGATAGAAAAATCTCTATACTTTTTGATAAAAACGTTTTAAACTTTACATTAGAAGCATTTAATTTGAAACAAGCCATTTGTGCTTTTGATTTATATTATAGTTTGTATATGTTCATGTATCTACTAATAAATAAGTAAATACATGGACTTGTGACAGTGCTCTGATAACTTGAACACTCTGATAATTCGAACACTTTTGCTCGGTCCCTTGAAGTTTGAGTTATCCGAGTTTCACTGTATGTACTTCTCAAAAGCAAAGGTTTCCATAAGCAATAATGCTAAATATCTGATGTAAGAAACCAGAGTTGTGGCAATATGTGGCATACATCAAAGATATGTATTATGATCTTTGTAAAGATATGTATTATGATCTTTGTAAAGATATGTATTATGATCTTTGTTATGAATTATTACTAACTGTATTGTTAAGATATGTATTGTATCATAATTTTTATGATCATTACCATAGATTTGTTTCAACCAAATGAAACCTGACCACATGTTGTACAATGAATCTAAGGTAAGAACAAGTGTTGTGGGTAAATATTAATAAAAACTTACAAAATATGTAAAGAGAATATGGGTGTTATTTATCAAGTTTTTTTAATGAACAGGCGCAGCTGAAATTAAGACATAAGATAAACTATTTAGCAAATTTGCATAAGTTGACAGACAGCAAACTATATTAACTTGGAGGCAATCAACTTTGCTTTAACATTGACAAATCACATACATGTTCTACTTAGACTACAAATATAAAGCAAATAGATGCTGCAATGACAAGGTAGGAACTACATACCCTGACAAATCTGGTTGGTCCAGGTTACCAAAGCCTCATTGTATTATGCTAACAAAGGTTCCAGACAAGAAATATCCCTAGAATAATCCACTTGATAGCCTAAACAGCCTTGACTCTAAACTGTGATTTTCTCTTACTCAACATTATCTCGACCCATAAACTACATGTATAACACAGCTTTGAGTAGGTCCATTATATTGTATGTGCTACAACTTGAGTGCAACACTGCAGCCATTTTAGAATGCTTACAATAGTTACAATACTTTAGATGCTCAAGTATTCAGTGATCCTGTCATTTTGTCCTGTGTTACCAGTTAACTCACAATTATTGCCAGTAATCAGTTCTAAACCAAAGCAATGTACATCTCATTCCATCTCTTTGCCTACTTGTAAAGTATATCTGAGTCTGTTTGAAAGACTGTCATTACCGACATTATCAAAGATTCTCTTTTCAAAAAAACCTTTAGCAAACTAACTACTGCATATATAATTTCATACCCATTGCTAACTAATTGTGAAATGCAGAGAAACCCAACCAAAGATTTATCATGAAAAATCTTATTCCAAGCATATCAAAATTCAACACTCACTGTACAGTCTGAAGTAAAATAATATGTGGATCAATTTGATCAACTAACTATGACCTATTAGAGTTCAATTAATGCAAGTCATGAGTTCAAGTTGGATGCAATCTACTTCTTTAATAACAAATGCATTGTGCTTAGTAATTGCGTCTAAATTTACAAATGTGTTACTACATAAGGTGTAATTGAAATGTACAAGTAAACAGAATAGACCTCAGTTTAATCATCAAATCAATGAGAAATGAGTCAAGGTAAATAAAACACTTGAAAAAAAATTAAACGTTTCATAAATATAAACACCTAGATAAGCTTTAAATTGAATGCATAAACAAGCCTCAGAAAATGAGAGGTTATTGGCTGTCAGTACTATCAAGATCCTTGAAAATGAAGATTGGCATCATACCGTCTTTAGAGCTTATGATGAAATGACTCAAGACAAATAACATGGAACAATAGGCATCAGAGCAACGGGAGAAGAAAGTCCGGCTCTGGAGCCACAAACAAAGAGATATCTCATCAAGGCTTTCGGCCTAATACCATCCCTGATCTGAGAAGAATACTAAACAGTAAGTAAACAACTCTAAACAACAACGTGTTGTTACACATGTACTGTTTGTCATAAGTGCATAGGTGCTTCCCTTAAGATATGAAAGAAATAACACAAAAGTTTTGCCTTGATACCTGAGATGCCACAAATAGTTGTCTAAAGGTTCCGTTATAAGGCAAAATCTGCAAAGTATAATCACATAACTTCTAAACACTTGTCAATATTGAGAAACTAAAGAAGTCTGATGAAAAGCTCTGTTCTCTGTGCGGTTATAATCTAGATCCTTCATAATTTTGGACGAGTTGACGTAACCTGGGTAACTCATAACATGAAATATTGAAAATTGAGCGACCTAATGGCGCGTCAACCTATTGCAACCTCATTCGTATTTTTAGCCTGACTTGATGAAAACTCAATTATGAAAGCTTAAAAATCATCTAAAAACAACGAACCGGTGGTTGGCTACTACAACCTTTCGTTTATGCTCTAAATCATCTCCTCCGGTATTATTTTGAAAAGATTTTGTTTGCAAAAACGGAGTCGCTATCAACAAAACCGTCGCTCTCGGTCTCTGCGGCGCGACAAAGAATGTTCGAGAACTAGACCTGTTGGATAATACCATGGTATAGCCTCAGAGGTTAATTCTACACTTACATGAGACGAACCACGACCCCCCCCCCACATCTATGCACATCTGCGTCATTTCAAATTTGATGATTCAGCCCTGGCTGAGTTTTCCTTTGTAGTTTTTTTTCCATAGCATCAATTGTCTTATGTTTTAACTTAATACTAGCTGTTTGTAACGTTTCGGACGTACCGTCACCATTATTGCAGTGTTTCCGAACTATTCACGCAATACTTCATGAACTGAAAGTATCAATTTGCGCACTACGAACAAGTAAGTATTATTCTAGCAATGGGTCTTGAGAGGGAACAACTAGATGCTATAGTTAGTTTTTTAGTCAAGTTAATTCTAAGCTGCATAATGAAATTATGTTTCAAGTTTATTAAATATCAATATTATTAGTTATCAATATAAATAATTCTCATTAGTAGCAACCATTTCAAAAACAGCAATCGGACAGTCTCAAATTAATAGGGACTTAGGGACAAGTTTTAAGAAATCATAAGGTGAGTTGTGCAAGACATGACTTGAAACTTGGAATCTTTTGACATGATCGTTGGTCCTGTCGATTGGTTTAGTTTTTGTGTGTGCTGCTCATCGGATTGGTGAGATATTTGGATGCATACTTTTGTTTTTGCTCATTACTACGTTGACCTTTGTTGTTTTTATGTGTCAGTAGCCTACCGCTCGGCTTCGGCACTATCACACTAAAGGACACCTGTGATTTTGATATTTGTTTTAGTTAGGTAAGGTCAGATTGCAATAGAGCATGTATATATTGCTGTAAGAAAATTTGGTTGTAATTGAATTAAATATAGTAGGCCTATACAACGGTTTAAAAAGTGCAGTCAAGAGTGAAGGTAATCCGTTTCAATATCTGCTTTGTATGTCGAAGTTGTCATATGAAGAAAATCTTCTTCCAAAAATGCATTGCATTCTGTTCAATTTGTTTCACAGCCCAAAAACAACAATAATTGTATCAAATTGTTACATATAGCATTGAAACAATCTCATTATGTAAAACAATGTAAAAAAAGTGAATCTCCAAACCAAAATTACAGTGGAACCTCAGTTCTCGAGCGCTTTGATTCTCGACCAACTCAGTTTTCGGCCAAAGATTTTGAGATTTTTTTGTCTCGGATCTCGAACATAAATTCAGTTTTCGACCAAACCGGTGCATGCGCATTGGAATTGGAACAGTTCCGGAAACAACATGGAAACATTCGTTAAAGGTTGACTTGCAACAAAATTTACATTACCGTTATTTGATATGAAAAGATTCACAAAGATAGACATAGTTTTATTGAATGCGTGAAGTATATTTGTGAAAATATTTCGACGAATAAGGTTGCAAGAAAGTGTAAACAGAAACCATCTTTTACAACTACATCACATTTGAGCCGTTTTGGAAAGGGAGTCCAAACTACGGCGGTCTCGTGCGGCTGCGATTTTCTGTTCGTTTTTGAGCTTTTAAGAGCTTGTAATCACTTTTCCACATATTTTGCACCTACAACACAACAGAGTAAGACATGGTGAATCTTTTAATACCAAATAACTGCAATGTGAATTTTGTTGCAAGTCAACCTTTAACAAACGGAGAAGCAATTTACGCTTCAAAAATTCTTCACAAAAAGGTAGGAACCATCTGGGACGACGTCTCTACTGAAAAGATTTGCTAGGGAGATGACCCCTCTAGTCGAGTTATCCTAAATTGTTTTGGAGGAGAATTCTCCTTCAAAGATGTGAAGTAAATGTGCCATTGCTGTTTATATTTTCTTTTTCTCACGATTTTTGATGTAACTGATTTGTTGCATTTTTTGCTGTTTCGTTATCAATTTCTGCAACTTTTGGTGTTGTATCTTATCCTTTTATGTTTTTGATGTTTTAAGAGCAAAACATACCAAATGTTTACTTTTGTTTTCTTTTTCCGTCATCATAAATAGAAAACCTCTTATTAAAATTGAACACTATCTATATATACCTGTTTTTATTTATAGAATGCAGTATACAGTACAGTTTATGGTGTAAAATGTTGAAAAAATACTTTACCGAAGTTGTTTTCTCGTCTTAGAATGAGTTAAAATTTACATAAATTTATTCTAATTGGGAAAAATTGTTTCGGATCTCGAACAGCTCGGTTTTCGAACAACCTTTTGGAACGGATTATGTTCGACAACTGAGGTCCCACTGTATATGTAAAAACTACATTAGGAAAGGGGTCATTAGTAATGAAGGTACGGTGGTTTTTATTGTTTATTTACGTTGCTGACACATACACACCGGTGTAGGCCCAGACCAGTGTAAGTTCAGTGGTAAAACGAGTGATAAATTGTACAGCGTAACTTACACTAAGTATAGTTTGAATTAACTAATTTTTTTAATTGTTATTACTTTACATCTTTAATTTTTACCAGTTTTAGTTTGATTTACAAAACTATAATATTTTTAAAAAAATGGACATCCGTATTGGAAATTACTTCAGACGTTGAAAGAAATGTTTGTTAAATTTTGTCATACGTTGAAATGTTTTTATATAGAGGTGACCAATAGTAGAGTTTTGACTGTATATATAATCATTCTCAACTGGAATGTTTGTACACTGAAAGTTTTGTGGCCAATATAAAATTCAGTTTTAATGTGGAATTAAAAAACACTTGAGGGCGACACAGAAGAATAAATTAATGGTTCTGTTAATGTAGTCGCGTCCATTAAAACGTTCTTAGCAATGACATTGTTCTATATTTTCAAAGACACGTGCACTGTTTAGAAGGCTTCATTAGATAATGCACATTGTTTACTTTTTCACAATAATAAACTAAGTTAGTTTTATAAAAAGGACAAAAGTCATTCAGTGTGTGATAGGCAACAGGCTTTGTTCACACCACATGCTGGTTTGCTTATATCACAGGTCATCTAGTGCATGAGGGTGTTTGTATTTGCAGGTGGTCTATCAAGGTGCATATAGTATCTTTCAGCGCTTTCACTAGTGATCAACAGAATGAGGGCAAGATGGAAATCAAGATTGTCTGATGGTTTTGTGCAACTAGC
The DNA here is from genome assembly GCF_963576615.1 of Watersipora subatra. Lineage (NCBI taxonomy): Eukaryota > Metazoa > Bryozoa > Gymnolaemata > Cheilostomatida > Watersiporidae > Watersipora > Watersipora subatra. The sequence continues at coordinate 74,923,842 of NC_088710.1, forward strand.
TGTTATACTTAGCTTGCTGCGGACAGATCTTAGAATTTACTTGCGACAATACTCTGCTTATCCTGAAGTACAGCAAGCATTACTTGGACAGTCTGTGGGTCTCCGTTTGGTAGACACCTACCATAGCAATGACCAGTTGCCTCTTCCTTCATCAAAATATACTATCGATGACAATTATTTGGTATTTAATGAGCTACAGAGACTCGTGGGAACAACTGGACAGTTTTATAGAAGTATAGCAGATTCTGTAACTACATGGTTGGTGACTAATAATACGTCTTCACTTCCAACTTCTACTTTTGCCGCTACCTCTGCCAGACCTCAACAAGAGTTGAGTACACAGGTCTGCTTTATGACTAACTTCTAAACTGTATCTGATTATCAACAATAACCAATTATCAACAACAGATGACTAGAATAAATATAATATTAACACTTTAGCCAGTTGGGTTGAAACTTTGTTGACGCCTCCGATAAATCGTATATCCTATTTGTGAATGAGTTAGCATGTTGGAATAGCTTCACTTCTTTTTTGTAGCTGTACTCATGTAGGAAGGCTCCATAACTCTTCTATGTTTCAGGATGTTGAACTGATAGAAGCTCTTTGGAAACAGGATGTAGAGTCACTAGTCGAAAGACCTCAATTCATTTTCAACAATAAGGAGCAGGTTAGTTCTATTTACACTACAAAAGTTTAGTTTGATTCGCAAGTTAGACCTGATTATGATGGTTGCTATGTTTTTTGGTTATAGGAAAATTCAACATCTGCTACTGAGTCAGTTGGGAGTATACAAGATAGTATCAATTTGGCTTCTCTAGAAGACTCCCCTTCATCAAGTTTTCTCCCTTGGACTACAAGTGCTAGAAATGGTGAGTTTGTTTCATCATTTAAGACCTCGTTGTACACACCTATGGAATATTTAGCTGATAGCTAGCAAAGGTATATATATGTTGTTGCTAAATACCATCGATACTAACCAAAATGCCCTGTTGGCAAATAGATTAAACAGTGAGCATTGACCTCAGTAGTATGAAAGCTACATCGTCCTTGCTGGTTATTATTAGTGGTACTGTAGTTTATGCTAAGATCAGTCAATATTGAAGTATAATCATATTATTTCCCATATATAATGGTAAATAGTTTGTTGTCGCAATAGCATTTTGCCATTATTTACATCGCTAAATATCTGCTATGTGGAAGAGCAGTGGGAATAATTAACCCATTACAAAAATACATTGGGCGCATTTTCAATGAATAAAACTAGAGAAAAACATTGTTTTTCAATAGATTTAATCAGAATAAACTGAAAGGTTGAATGGGCAGTTTCAAAAAACACCAGCTAACTTCACAACTTTGTTACAAGTGAGGGTATCTTTGTCAAAAATGTAAAGAGTGATTTTGTGAAACCTTCATGTCATCCTTAAAAAACACCCAATTGAAACCAGCTTGCATTAAAAATTAGTAAAAAGAGTCAAGAATATATTTTTTGGGAATGAACTCTTTCGCCCAAATAAAGACGCGGAAAGGAAACTAGCGGATCATGTAGCCACTTTTTAGAAGTGGGTTTCTTTCTAAGGGGTCTATTTTGATCAACTCCATTGGAGTTTCCAATGTGGTTGATCATGAAATGGACTGGGCAAATTAATGTTGGCTCAGCTATCTTTTATCTATTGCCATGCGATTCCATTTGTTACGTATAGATTCACCGCTATAACCAACTTCTGGCAAGTTTTGAGTTTCCTAGTCAGTTGTCCAATCAAATATTAGATTCAGATGTGCCGTGGATCAACAATTGAGCAAGATGGATCTTGTGAAGTTGCAAACTTCTCCGCTTTGATTAAATTGGCTCACCTCTATAACTACATACAAAAATTCAGTTGCCTGGTGACGACTTCCTTTTGCTCTGTAGCAATCGAACTGCATATGTACCATTGTTGACTTAAAACATTCGTAAGTAATCCCTTCATTTGGTGCAACAAAATTTCTATCTTGCTACTTGTATATTTTTTAAGTATGAAATATCTTGCGGCCACATCTCTTGATACGCTTTTTGCTTAGACAAATAATAAGCATTGAGACAATGGTGTATATGGAGTATGTAATCTCAAAGCCATCAATTTTTTGTTTCCATTAACAGTCTGAAACAATCGCAAAATACATGATCTATTTGAATGTATTTATTCCTGCACTGGTACATCAGTTTGTTAGTAAGTGTTACATAACTCCTTCGTATGTGCAACAGGTGTTTGATCAAATCATTTTTACATTTGGTTATATTTTATTCGGCTGTCATTAGTAATCAGTATTAATAATGACAATTCCCGTGTAGCAACTTGCAGTTATCAATTCCACTGATAATGGGTAAACGCACGTGCAGTGATTTATTATATAAATATTTTATTGTTTTCACATTAACTGAAGATTCACTTTATGGCAACGCATTTGAAGTATGCCAAAAAATATTGGATTTGGTTGCGGGACATCGATAGAGCGATTTCTGTGTTGGTCATATAGCGCTCAAGGCACCATGTAAAGGGCAGTCCAAGTTTTTCTATATTTTGTCACTCGTGCTACGCTAGAGTACGTTTGACCTAAGGAATCCATAAGCGCTCGTTGTATTAACTCTTTGGCTGGGGAAACGACCAAAATGTCGTTTACCGGTTGCGTGGGGAAACGACATTTATGTCCCTTTTGGTAGACGTTTATAAAGCTGTCGCCTAGTAACATTAAACAAAGGATATGAACTCTAGTAAGTTTTAAATATCCTCAACAAGATATCGATCGATGATTTACAATATGAAACGATTATCTGAGAGGCGTTGCTTTGTGCTAAAAGCTAAACAAACCGTGCCTCCTTGGAAAAGAATAAAAGTTGGAAAAACCAGTCAACATCTGCTCGACTTTCGAAACGGTAAAATAAAAGATAATTTGATCCTGCGATCGTTAGTGATTTTTTGTCTGATCAGAATAAAAAAATTCAAATGATAGAAGTGATGTAAACCTTTTGGACTTTTAATATACTTGGAATATACAGAGAAAACGATCGTTATGGTGGCTCGCGCGGCTACGTTATAGCGTTGGACTCTACGAAAAAAATGCTTTCAAGCATTTCATACAGGGACAATTGCACATGGTTGCTTTTTTTAGTAGTAGATGTATAAATGAATGTTTCTGTACAAAAAATTTTTGCTCATAGAAATAAATTTAATATTTGAGCTATGCATGTTCATAAAATATCGATTTTATTGAATTTTCGAAAATAAATTACACGAGTTTCGGTTGTTTTTGGGGGCTTATACCCGGTCAAAGGGTTAAATTACAAAAACCAGTATTATTTTAACTGGATTGCTCAGACACGGTTGTCAGTATTAGACTAGAACTTCACTCAAACAGCTATTAGTTTTATTGCTCCATGCATTCTTCACAGTGTGATGTAAAGTCAACTATCCTGGTCAACCATGAATGATTAAATGCTGTGCTGGCTTGAGCAGCCAAGTGTTGGTGCATGCTGAATCTAGTGCTAAATCTCGAAACTTACTAAATTATTAATTTTCATTATCACTGCATAAATGCTTTAAAGGTAGCTTCATGGTTAACAGTGTGATATAGGGTACTTGAATGTGGAATCTCGTCCTACGTACAACACCCAAAGTTCGCTTGAGACAGCCTTGCAGGACCTTTTGCCTGGTAATGATGATCATATGCCAGAGGATACTGTGCTTGAGGACAGTATGCCACTACTCGAAGACAGTGTGTCTGAGAATGCTATGCCTGATACTCGAGCCACTAACTCTTCATTCCTTTACCCGGATGGATACCCAGCTCTTACTCCTGACTTCGATTACCCCCGCAATGAGATGAATAATTCTGGTACGTTGGTTGCAAAATGGTATCAACATTCGTTGAAAATCAATCAAAGTAACTTTTAGCTAGTTAATTTTTTTATGTTGTTTTAAGGTTAATTCAGCGTATAATTCAGATTTAATTCATGTTTGCGAAGCAGCCATTGGACTATAACATCTACGTGTACAGTGGATCCTCTAATTACAAAAGACTCTACGTACAAACATTTCAAGTTGCGAAACATCTTTTGGTAAAAATTTTGCTTCAATTTACGAAATATGTTTCTAGATACGAGAGGTAGAAAGACCTTTCTTATTTTGGCTCATTTCTTTGTTTCATCTTCTTTTGTCCATTGGCTTTCCTGGTGCTACAATGTACAAAGCATCTCACTCAGTTTCTAGTCCCATTGGCTTTCCTGGTGCTACAATGTACAACGCATCTCACTCAGTTTCTAGTCCCATTGGCTTTCCTGGTGCTACAATGTACAACGCATCTCACTCAGTTTCTAGTCCCATTGGCTTTCCTGGTGCTACAATGTACTACGCATCTCACTCAGTTTCTAGTCCCATTGGCTTTCCTGGTGCTACAATGTACTAAGCATCTAACTCAGTTTCTAGTCCCATTGGCTTTCCTGGTGCTACAATGTACTACGCATCTCACTCAGTTTCTAGTCCCATTGGCTTTCCTGGTGCTACAATGTACAAAGCATCTCACTCAGTTTCTAGTGAAATTTGCTAGTCAAAATCAGTAAACGACACAAATTTTGTATTTGTTAGTTTTATAATTTGATGTTGTCATCTGTTATTTACAAAGTAGGCCAACTTTTGTATTTAGCAATTCAAGTTCTGTGTTTTCTGCATGATGAAGTAGTTTTTCAGGTCGTACCAATGTAAATAAATCATTCCACTTGCATTCTTAAAAGCATTTATTCCGAGCAAAAAAAACCAAGACACCGATGCAGCATCGACCATCTCTTTTGACCACCGTCCTCCCACTCTCTCTTGGCGGTCTTCTCTTAGTTTCCTTTAGATGGACAATGCCAAAAGTAACAAACAAACTTACCATTCGAAGTTTTTATTAGTTATTTCCCTGTTTATCCTTGAGTGTCTTCTCTATTACACAGTCATCTAATTCTAACGTGATTTACACTCTAATATGTAAGATTTTACATGTAATCATCAAATTTCAATGTTGTTGCGTAACAGGTCTTTTCTGGGCTAACCAAGGACTAAGCCTCCAGTCCCAATTAGATTCTGGCAACATTGAAAACATCACGGCAGACGAGAATGACATGCTCCTGTCTCAACTTGAGGCAATAGATGATATGGATTACCTTCCAGAAATGGACTTTGATCTAGATACAAATAATATGCTGTCTTACCTCGGCAATGCTGAAGACCAGGATGACATAAGCATTGACTCCGCTGTAGGGAGCAGCCCTCCCAGGGTGGGTTTTGGGTTTCATTGTTGGTTTTGTTTGCTGGTTGGCAGCTATCATTAGATATGCTTGTCAAAGATCTTCAGGCCTGGTTTTAATCCTATGCATTTAAAAAGTGTCTGTTTTTTGTGAATTGTTAGATGGTTATGATTGTTTTTTTACGATTAGCTATGGTTTCAGGGAACATACTGCCTTATTTGCTTTTTTCTGTTATCAACCCACAGCGGCAAATGTAGGCCTACCCATATTTGGCGAGGAAAATTAAATGTACTGATTATTTTTGTACTTACCATCGGGCAAAACCTTTGGATTAAATGGCGAAAAATCTAGCTGTTGGTTGAATACCATGTTTTCGGCTTATACAGCGGCCATATTGCTTCCTTATACAGCGGCCATATTGCTTCTTATACAGCGGCCATATTGCTTCCTTATACAGCGGCCATATTGCTTCCTTATACAGCGGCCATATTGCTTCTTATACAGCGGCCATATTGCTTCCTTATACAGCGGCCATATTGCTTCCTTATACAGCGGCCATATTGCTTCCTTATACAGCGGTCATATTGCTTCTTATACAGCGGCCATATTGCTTCTTATACAGCGGCCATATTGCTTCCCTATACAGCGGCCATATTGCTTCTTATACAGCGGCCATATTGCTTCTTAATATTGTTAGTTTACACTTTTCAGAGCTGGTATAATGAAAGTTCTTCAAGAAGTGAGCGACATTCTATTTCCTCTGCTGAGCCATTAGAGTTGGAGTATGGTGCTGTCGGGTATACCAAAACTGAGCCATATGATGATTATTATGAGCCTGAACGGAAACACTTTCCAACGCATGATACCTCTGTTGTGTCCCACGATCACACATATGGGGCACCTCCTGGCGGCGTTCCTCATGTCCGCAAGATGGATATGAAGGTAAATAATAAGATTCATGACGTGTTCATTTAACAGTCAGTGAGTGTCTTTCTAGCTAGCCGATGTAAATCGTCGCCATACATATCGCTGTCTATAAATTTAGGATTTGTTTCCTCTTTCACAATTACCAACTCCTAAATTTATAGAACAACCATCCACCTGATTAATTGAGTTGTACTTTTCATCAATTTTTTTTCAATGTTTGTTTTACCCGATATTCTAAAAATTGTTCAGCTCTAATGTCCAATGAAGAGGTCCTGTTAGTGTTTTCAGTTTAAATGCAAGATGGCTAAAATAAGTATATACAGCGTTTTTTTTTTATATATTTAGATACACTGTTTATATATCCTGTTAATTAATATGTTAGAAATATGCAGGGTTTTGCTGTGACACATGACATAAATTTACATTAAAGAAAATCTGGCATTTTTTTGCACATTTGCATAACCATATGTTGTAAAAGTGATCAAGGTGTGTGTTTATACCTGGTGACCGTCATTTATAAACTAATTAGGAACTTCTGGAACGTTTCACTCACTGGAACATTTCACTGTTGCATCCTGCCAATGCTTTCCTATGGTATATCAATACATAGTTGCTCTTTAGCGTATAGTATATCAATACATAGAGTTATTCTTTAGCATATAGTATATCAATACATAGAGTTATTCTTTAGCGTATAGTATATCAATACATAGAGTTATTATTTAACGCATTTCATGGCTTAATAGACTAGATTCATCACTTGTCAGTAGGACCTTCAACATTTTGTTATTCAGTAAACGCTGATTATTGCTGTGAGATACTTGGTGCTATCCAGTATGACTAGCATTAATTTCGTGTGTTGTATTTTTTTTTAGATAATTGTATGTTAGTCAATAACTAAGTAAACTGTCCTTTTTCTGCTATTTACACAGACAAGAAAGGAGCCCAGTCGTGGATTGGCGCATGATCAGATGCTCTGCAACAAGTTCAGTATACCTTTCAATGTTGAAACCATCATAGACAGCCCGGTCGAAGCATTCAACTCTCTTCTCCAAGAACACAAACTTTCTGCCAAGCAGATCTCACTAGTCAGGGATATTCGCAGACGTGGAAAGAATAAAGTAAGGAAGATTTTGTCTAATCTCAAGGTTGACAGTTTTGCAGAAGAATGCGTTGGGCATGATATCAGGACTTGCTAATGGGCTAATATGTTCATCTGTTTCGAACATTCTTTCTTGTAACTATGTTTGCTGGAATAACAATTTAAATTCATTGGCCAATATGTGTGTATTTTCGTGTGTGCGTGTATTCTGCTACAGCAGCAGTTTGTAAATTTTGAAAGTATTTGTGGAAATTAATTATGGCATCAGATAGTGGTGTGTTTGCTTTGCATTGTTTTTGGTATTGATTATTTCTCTTATGATTAATAGTGTTAAAGGTTGACTTGCAGCAAAATTCACATCACAGTTATTTGGTATCAAAAGATTCACCATGTCTTACTCTGCTGTGTTGTAGGTGCAAAATATGTGGAAATGTGATTACAAGCTCTTAAAAGCTAAAAAAAAATGAACAGTTAATCGCCGCCATCACGAGACTGCCATAGATTAGAATCTCTTTTCAAAACGGCTCAAATGGGGCATAGTTGTACAAGATGGCTTTTGTTTACACTTTCACGCAACCTCATTCGTCGAAATATTTTCACAAATATATTTCACGCATTCAATAAAACTATGTCTATTGTTCTTATGCGTCTATTTTATCATCATTGTAATGCTGTCACTTTCAGCGCTGATATCTTATAACCTACTGTGAAAATTCGTTTTATATTTTAACCGTAGCTCGAAGGAGTACATATCATTCTCTGATAATCATGACGAGCCTATTGGTCACCTGTGATAATCGAAAAATGCTGCAGAAATTATTCACAAAGTGTGGGTCACATAATCAGATTACGACTGGACGATTAGACCAAGCCGAAACAAAACTGTAAAGTAGTGAGCATCTATATTTGATACGGGGTCTTCGGTAAAACCCGAAGTGTTTATCATAAACTAGTGCTACGAGAAGTTTTATATTGAGCCTTTTATTGGCCTTTCACTTCACGTGAGAACATCACGTGACAAAACAATAACCAAATGTGATGACCACGTCAGAGAAATAAACTGATTCCAATCTACGGCGGCTTTTCGTTTTTGAGCTTTTAAGAGCTTGTAATCACATTTCCACATATTTGGCACCTACAACACAGCAGAGTAAGACATGGTGAATCTTTTGATACCAAATAACTGTAATGTGAATTTTGTTGCAAGTCAGTCTTTAAACTAGTTCTAAAATATGGCAGCAAGATTGTTCGTCATTTTTCACAGGTTGCTGCTCAGAATTGCCGACAGAAGAGGGTTGGAGAGTATTCAGAGCTAGAAGTTGAAGTAGAGAAGCTGCGATCAACAAGGGAGAGTTTAGCTCTAAAGCACGCCGCTATTTTAAATAAGCACACGCGAACAAAAAAAGAGATTGACATTATGTCGACCGAAATCTTTCATACCCTTCGTGATGAGAACGGTATTCCATACGATACTTCAATATTTAGTCTGGAGGTGGGGCGAAATGGGAATATTCAAGTGACTGCAGCTCGTACAAGAAGGTCTCGTACTAGCAAAAAGAGGGATAGTAAGAAACGGAGGAGCTAATGTTCAGATTAATCTCATAAATGCACTGGTGATAACAGTAGACATTGCAATTTTCATTTTTTGTAAATATTACAACTGATACCTTTATTGTTACAATTATTTATGGGAGTTTGTTGATCATTGTTTATAAATCTAACGTGTTCAATATTTAGATATTATTATATTACACATTCCGAAAATAAATTTTTGCCATAGAGCGACATTTACTTAGAAATCAAAAACATAATCACCGTGTTACTTTATTTTTACTAAGTGCTTTATTCTTGTGGCATATAAAGTAATATATATTATTGTATGCAATTACAGTTCACAAGATAGTGATAGTGAACAAAAAGTGATAATCAACTTCATTGAATTTTCAGTTTATAGATGATATATTCTCTCAAGGCTGGATCATTACAATCGCTGAGCTCATAATTATAAAGATCTCCTGCTTGATAACACAAGTCATAAACAATAAGCTTAAGGCAAACATAAATATAGGTTAAAATATACCTTTGTATATTTTAGCCTATACTTATAAGCTGCATGCATATAAGTAAAAGCTGCATGCAATCATGAGCACAGCAAAGCTGATACCATAAAATCTCAATTTAAAACATTCGCCTGAGAGAATTTGTCTTCAAGTAGACAAATCTTGTGGTACTAATAGAGCTGTGCCAGCTGTGTGTAGGCAATGGGAAAACAACTATTATTTGTTAATTAATAGAAGTTATTAGACAAAAATCGACAATTTGAAATTCGTGATAAAACATCTTTTTGAAGATTTCTTGCGTCATTGTAATGATAGTACATTACATAGTCTGTGCCTTGGAAGGACCAAAATAACTACTACCTAATGTATAGCAGTTCAAAGCGTGCAAAGAGTTATCCGCTCACGAAAAGCAAGAACGCAAAGCTCAGTGGTAATAGACATCAGGACTTTTAAAGCCGTTTGATTTATGTAAGCGTAGAACAAATGGTAGCGCCAATGATTAAGAATAGACTGTTGAATGAACAGTCAACACTAGACGGCCCGAAGCTTAAAGATACGGGACTGAAGTAAACACTTTTGAAGTTCAACAGCTACACTGTAGCGACTCAATATTTTTCTAGTATTCTTATTTTTATTCGAGACTAAAACATTTGCATTTTTCCAAAGCAGTCTGATTAAGGATTACTCAAAATGCAAGCCCTGGTTGCTCCAGTTCAAGATGTAAAATTTGATATTGAAACTGCATTAGAAATGCAGTTGGGAGCTAAACCTTTACCATTTCCAGGAATGGATAGTAAGTAAAAATAATACTTCAAAGTACTATTAATTTGCCTGCGCCTGTCACAATTATTAGTGGTCTCATCGATGGCTAACGCCTACACATGTCACGTAACTAACTCTCACAATAAAAACCAGTCACAAGATTAACTTCATAAAACTTTTCTCAACAATATTTTGTAATTTAAAGTGCATTGTTATAGCTGGATGTGGAGAAAATATGTTATGCATAAGTATTTCGAATCCACCCACAACATCAGTGTTGAAATTGCTTTGTCATTTTATTCTATTTTGACTATGTCTAGTTTTTGCAATTTGCACTTTTGCTTAACTTGTGGGAACTAATTTAGTTCTAGTGAAAGTGTTGAGCTGTTGTAAGCATTACTGTTATTTACCAGTAAAAGTTGCTTCTTTTTTCTATAAGTCCAACAATTAAAATACACAACTAACAAAATTGTAAAACAATAATATTAATGACAAAAGGTTAAAATAGCTAATGAAAGTTACATGTACATCCTTACTCGGACAGTCAAACATGCTTGTTTGCTCAGTCCTGTACGGCTGCGAGTTTCGACAGTCAATGAGAGTCGTGACAGCTCATAAGTAGAGAGTTTTGGCAGTTGAGATAGTGACGTAGAATGAGGTTCAATAGGCGGGGGAACGAGAGGCTCCTCAGCAGGCAGAATGGAAAGAAAGAGGCTGCGTCATCGGAGCTGTTCTCTTTTATAGATGTCTGGCATGTGGGACGGCCTGTGGCAGTAGGTTGAGTGTTAAGGTTCAATGCTTTGTCAGGCATGTGAAAATATCTTGTTTGCGTAAGTCTTCAGCTGGTGTATGTGATGTACATATGTAGGGTGGAGCTTGTGACTTGCTCCTGGTATCTAGGTCGTGTTTGACAGGAGCGGCAGATCTGTATATCGGTACGCATTTGATTTGTTTCTGTTTTTTTGGTGGTTTTCTGGTGATCAAGGTATGTAAGTATAATTGCTTCGACATCACTTTTGTGTGTTCTCTATCTGGTGTTGACGCAATTTTTATGATAATAATCATCCAATTTTGAAGTTTTTAATTTGCTTTTGACGTTTTCTAATTATTAGATTTTTGATGTCTTTGGGCATCTTGCTGTTTGTATATATAATATGCTTATCTTGGGCAATACATATACGGTATGTCGAGTGTGAGCAATACATATACGGTATGTAGAGTGTGAGCAATACATATACGGTATGTAGAGTGTGAGCAATTCATATATGGTATGTAGAGTGTGAGCAGTAGGGGAAAGTGGGGTAATATGGGTCACCTCACTTAAAAAAGAATTTAGAAAAGTAGAGATTGGTGGGATCTAAACAAAATTATGTCTCATCATGTGGTAGACTTAAGTGTATGAAACACCAAAAAGACAACCTCCTAGCTATTCATCCTTGAGACTTATCAGCAAAACTTTCCAATCCGAAATGTGGCCCGTATTACTCCAACTACAGGGTAATATGGGCCATTTACAAAAATGAAGAAGCAATGACTTAATTGATAATGAGAATTGTGTTGAGTAGATAGGGAATACATTTGTATATAATATAAAATGTTACTACACCGTTCAAGCAGATTTGTAGCTTAGAAACATACAATACAGTTAATTAAAAAAAATGACCATAGCCAAAGATGTTCCACTGAAAAACATTGTTTATAATGAAATAAATTTTATTACTCTATTTATATAAAAAGAAATTTGCCACAAAAACTCTGTGATAAAAATATCAAATTACATGTTTACAAAGAAAACAATGAAAGATCTAAACCAAATGAGAGTCTGTCACCAATTCTTGACCCTTGGCCGATGAGTGCTGGTTCTGGTAACTTCATGACAATATCACGCATCTCAACGAAGCTGGTATCTGACTGGTCAGGAGACAGAAAATGCTGATCACTGTGTTTGAAGAATGTAACCTGAGCCTCCTGCTCATCTTTTGACAAGACAAGCCCTACAAAATGTTTGACACACTTCATTGTAGCAAATTTGACTACAACATAATCATCGGCGTTGATATCTTCGGTATCGTCACGCTCCTTATCATCCAGTATGTCATCCGACGCATCATCTAAAGGAATGGGTTCATCATTAGACTTGCTGTCACTCTCTGGTGTAGGAACAGCTCTCTTACGTTTCACTGTTTTAAGTATTACAGAATTATTAGAGCTCGTTTGTTTCTGAGGAGTCACAGTAAGAATCTCAGTTTTTCTGGTTACACCTCTAGTAGATCTTTTCCTTTGACCAGCTTTAGGATGAGGCCTAATCTGCTCTGGTGTGATTGTATGGCTAGCTGCAGGTAGATGAAAAGTGGTTGCTGCAGATGAGATAGATATTTTGGTAACTTTGGCAGTGGTGGTGCTTTGTGAGGCATCCAACATGACTTTTGATGAGCTAGGTGCGGTAGCTGCTTGAAAAGGACGATCGGTTACAAAGCTTGATGCTAGGTCATCATCGCTGAAGATGTTGCGGTTAAATGGATATATGCCTGAAGCTCGAAACCCTGACTGGATGTTGCTCGGAGTAAATGATGCTGGGAAAGCAATGTTAGTCAGCTCTGCCATGTTGTAAATTGTCAGAATTCGGCCTGGATGAGTTAATTGCCAACTATTGCATGCATCAAAAAATGCTCTTTTGAATGGAGAGTAGATGGCAACATCAAGAGGTTGCAGACGATGCAACCGGTTGCTGTGAGGTGGAAAGCTAACCATGACAACTCCATGCTCTCTAGCAACCTCTATAGCCTCAATGCTGACATGGCTGTCATGGTTGTCTAACAGCAAAAGCACTCGATTTTCTTTAGTGGCTCCGGTGTAACTAATAAATTGTCGAAGCCGTTTAATGAAGATCTTTCGAAAAGTCCATCCTGATGGGCTTGCTGCACCAGTGGTGCCAGAAGAGGCACCTTGAAGCATGTAATCTTTAAAATGCACCCGTGGGAAAATTATCATAGGTGGCATAAAGTTTCCTTGAGCGTTTACTGAACCAATCATTGTACACATCTGGTCTCTTTCTGCTGAAGTAATTTGTCTTACTTGCTTCATTTATCTGTCGGCGATGACTTTTGGTGGACGGTGAGATGTGGTTATGGCAGTTTCATCCATGTTCCAGATAGCATTAGGATTAAAGTTGTATTTGCCATATACAGCTTCTAGGTTATCGTAAAACATGTTCAAATTATGACGATTAAAACTGGTAGCTCTACCAAGACTGGTTCCCTGAGGCTTACGTATAGTAAGCTTTTGATGTCTTTCCATAAAACCTTCAACCCAGTCTATACCAGCTTTTTTACACTTATTCCATGACTCAGGGTATTTACAGTTATTTTGCTTAGCATACTCGTAAGCCAAGTCTCTGAGATTGGACTTGGTGAGACCATGTAACTGTTGTGAAGCTTTTAGTAAATACAGCTGAAGATCGTCTTCCATATTTTCAGTAAATACTTTATTTTTGGTGGAGCCAGCATTATAATTTGTTATAACACCATTTTGAATGTTACATTTTGTAGCTTCTAGATAGCGCTGTAATGTAGTTCTAGGTATTTTCAAGTCGCGGCTGACCTGTCTCAGTGGAATGCCTTTTTCTATGATGCATTTCACTGCTTCTACCATGGCAGGAGAGTTGGGCTCAGTTTTTTTTTTGTAACATCTAAGCATTGTAGCTGTATTAACCTACAAAAAATTATATATGATTGCTCATACTGTTTTGAATCCAACAAACTTTGATATACTTATGATTTAATTTGTATGGGGTAATATGGACCAGCCCCATTTTACCCCGAATCTGGTGGCCCATATTACCCTTTTCTTAATTTCTCAAACCTTTTTCTAATTTATCAAAGACTATATAGATAATTTCACTATTTTCTTTTTCATACTAATGTGTACACATACATTGATTCACAGATGCAGAATTGTATCAACAGCATAAGCTAAGGCACTCCCTTACCCTAATTTGTAGATAGTAAAATGTAGAGGAGAAGAAAAATACATGTATAAATACAATATCACTCACCTCTTTCGCAGCATGAAACACATGTGACTGAAATCAATATGGTTGTCTCATGACCTCATATCCTGTCATGTGACTTTAGCATTATTCTCTATGTGTTCTAAAAATAGTGCATTCTGAGGTGGCCCATATTACCCAGTGGCCCATATTACCCCACTTACCCCTACATATACGCGATGTAGTGTGAGCAATTTATATACGGTATGTAGAGTGTGAGCAATACATGTATGGTATGTAGAGTGTGAGCAATTTAGGTAAGGGTATCTGAGAACCTTTTTATGATGATGTTGTAATCATCTTTCTGCGTTTGGTCAATATCTTATATCTTGTGCAATGGACCACTTTGTGAGTGATACGTCTTAAATTAGTCATGATAATGTATTTTCCTTCCATAACTTTGAGATTTTTTTCATAACAATTCTGAGATGTTTAGGCACAAAATGGGTGAACATTTCATTTTAAATGTCCGGGTGACACTTTAGGTGTAAACAAGAATGAGTTAACAAAGGAATTGTATAGTATACGTATAAACAAGAATGAGTTAACAAAGGAATTGTATAGTATACGTATAAACAAACATAAGTTAATAGAGCGAGTATATAATCGATGTATTCGTGTATCTGTCTCCAAGTATGTTCAGCTACAGCTATTCATATCTTCTAATAAAGAATCAGTAGTACAAAAGATTTGACCTTGGACTCTCTCATTCACCAGTTCAAAGCCTTACCAGTTGAGCCACATGAGCTTGATGGATTTGTTAGGCAATACATGTCATTACATGGGTGCAAATACACTACCACTCTCCGTTTTGACTTACGGTGATGGCGGTGATGGCGCAATGTCCTGGAGGACGGTAGTGTAATTTAATGCTTGCTCAATCGTGAGAGCAAGTAGTTAGCTCTTATTAGTAAACTTACTCAAATTATCCATTGGCAATGTGCCAGGCAACTACATTACTCCTCATTGTTCATAGGCCGATTTGTAATTGCCGGGCAACACCGGGCATATATAAATGTGAGTGTCTGTCCTATTATAGCAATATAGTAACAGGAATGGAAAATGCGCTTCACGCTGGAATTGAACTCCTTGAAATGGAATTGAACCTTCAGTTCTGCGGAAAGACGCACTATCCATTACACTACATATCAAACTGGCCATACTAATGAATAGTTGCGCACATACATGTACTTATGCACCTGCCAATCTTTAATGGCTTCACGGTTCGGTTAGCACGCTGCAGCTAGCACTATTGAAGATCATTTTTGCATGAGAGATCATGACGCAGTTTTTTTTCCTAATGCCGGCTGAAGTTATAATAACAACTCTTATTATGGTAAAGATGTAGACTAGCTTACGTTACTAAAATTCATTGGTTAAAGAGACTTTGCCAATGGCAGCTATGTTATTTGTCACTGTTTATAAGCTGTTTTAAATCTTGTACGAATGTGTCGCCTAAAAAGTAAGGGGTGTTCTTCAACAATCTACTTAAGCTTTGCCCTTAGCTTTGAAATATTTATGATTTGAGCTTTAAAATATTATGCATTAGCTGTAAAATATTATGCATTAGCTGTAAAATATTATGCATTAGCTGTAAAATATTATACATTAGCTGTAAAGTATTATGCATTGGCTGTAAAATATTTATGCATTAGCTGTAAAATATTATGCATTAGCTGTAAAATATTATGCATTAGCTGGACATTCAGAAATAGATACCTTCATTTAAACGTTAGAATGGTAAATGTTGTATATGTTGATTAAAAATAATTTTTCTTTGCAAAACTTTTTTTATTACCCGTACAACACCTGGCATTCAGTTATTGTATATATATAAACAAGCATTTGTAAATAGAGAGATTATATAATGTATATACATGTATAAACAAAGATGAGTTAATAAAGACAATATATAGTGTGAATATAAACAAACATGAGTTAATAAAGAGAATATGTAGTGTGAATATAAACAAAGATGAGTTAATAAAGAGTATATATAGTGTGAATATAAACAAACATGAGTTAATAAAGAGAATATATAGTTTGAATATAAACAAACATGAGTTAATAAAGAGTATATATAGTGTGAATATAAACAAACATGAGTTAATAAAGACAGTATATAGTGTGAATATAAACAAACATGAGTTAATAGAGACAATATATAGTGTGAATATAAACAAACATGAGTTAATAGAGACAGTATATAGTGTGAATATAAACAAACATAAGTTAACAGAGACAGTATATAGTGTGAGTATAAACAAACATGAGTTGATAGAGACAATATATAGTGTGTATATAAACAAACATGAGTTAATAGAGACAGTATATAGTGTGAATATAAACAAACATAAGTTAATAGAGACAGTATATAGTGTGAATATAAACAAACATGAGTTGATAGAGACAATATATAGTGTGTATATAAACAAACATAAGTTAATAGAGACAATACATAGTGTGAATATAAACAAACATGAGTTAATAGAGACAGTATATACTGTGAATATAAACAAACATGAGTTAATAGAGACAGTATATAGTGTGAATATAAACAAACATGAGTTAATAGAGAGTATATAGTGTGTTTATGAACAAACATAAGTTAATATAGAGAGTATACTGTAAGTATATAATGAAACGTGAGTTAATAGCGAGAGTATATACTGTAATATGTATAATTAATAGACAACCATAACGTTTTGTGTTGCAGAATCTGGGTCAGGCATTTGCACATTTCATCTAAAGAGCATATGTGACATTGGAAACAAGTGCCCCTTCCGACATGTTCGAGCAGACCGATCAGTCGTCTGCAAGCATTGGCTGAGAGGTCTTTGTAAAAAGGGAGATGAATGCGAATTTTTACATGAGTATGACATGTCCAAGATGCCTGAGTGCTATTTTTTTCAGAGATTTGGTAAGTAGCAATTACATTTGAATAAAAATGATCTCGCAAAAACGGGTTTTCACACATTAGTGCCTTCAGTCAGTGTCAGTTGATAGTGACAGTCAAAGATTGTGGTTGATAGCTGTGGTTGATAGTGATAGTTAGTAGTTATGGTTGATAGTGACAGTTGATAGTTGTGGTTGATAGTGTCAGTTAATAGTTACGGTTGATAGTGACAGTTGATAGTTAGGGTTGATAGTGACAGTTGATAGTTGTGGTTGATAGTGACAGTTGATAGTTATGGTTGATAGTGACAGTTGATAGTTGGGGTTGATAGTGACAGTTAATAGTTATGGTTGATAGTGACAGTTGATAGCTGTGGTTGACAGTGACAGTTGATAGTGACAGTTGATAGCTAGCTGTGGTTGATAGTGACAGTTGATAGTTATGGTTGATAGTGACAGTTGATAGTTATGGTTGATAGTGACAGTTGATAGTTATGGTTGATAGCTTTGGTTGCTAGAGGCAGTTGATAGTTGTGGTTGATAGCTATAGTTGATAGTGACAGTTGACAGTGACAACTGATAGTGACAGTTGTTAGAGACAGTTGTTTGTCACAGTTGATAGTGACAGTTGATAGTTGTAGTGGATAGTGACAGCTGACAGTGACAGTTGATAGCGACAGTTGTTAGTCACAGTTGATAGTGACAGTTGATAGCTGTGGTGGATAGTCACAGTTGACAGTGACAGTTGATAGCGACAGTTGTTAGTCACCATTGATAGTCACAGTTGATAGTGGCAGCGTCTATTGTAGTATTATTGTTATTTGTTAAGAGCAGCTCATATTACTAATTTGAGGATTTTAAGGGCAGTGTGGGAACAAAGAATGTCCATTCCTTCACATCGATCCTGAGATGAAGAGACGAGACTGTGCCTGGTATGACAGAGGATTCTGCTACCATGGTAAGACACAGGCCAGCTCAGCTTAGCTTATCTCAACTAGAGTAGATTATTAAACCTATCTTGTCGAAGTATTCATGTACACTCGACCAATCACTGGCCTATTGCCAACAATGAAAAATTACAGCTACTCGATGACATTTCACTAGGCTTACTCAAAAATTGCTATGCATTTACCCAACTATCAAATCTGACATTGGAATCACACACATTACTATTTTTAGTTTTGAACGAATACTATTAAATCACTTGAAATATTGTTTTATATATTAAATTTACTGTTTTCCTTTGGTAACTATTTCTGTGGATCCCTTATTCTGTGCATCCCTTATTCTGTGCATCCCTTAGAAGGTTGTGTTCTTCAGTCACCTTCTATCTCTGCACTGATACATTTTAGTCTCTTTTTGTTTCAAGTCATCTTTAGGCTGAGTCATTGTTATTCTTATTCTTGTTCATATTGTTGTTCTAGGTTATTACAATATTTTAACACTTGCTCTACAAATATCCTTTTGTGTTGTGATGCAGGTTCTTCGTGTAAAAACAGGCATGTTAGAAGAGTCATGTGTCAGAATTATCTTATTGGCTTCTGTCCAAAGGGCCCGACATGCAAGTTTGCCCAGTAAGTACTCTTACCGTGCACTAGCTGGGCAAATATCGAATGCAATTTGGAACAGTTATAACAACAAATGCAGCGCTTAGTGTATGAGCTCTGTGATATTTCTGTTTAGCCCCTCTTGGAATCTTCCACTCACAAACAGGAATGAGGGTGTGCAGAGAAGCATTCCGACCTGTCATCATTGCGGAGAAGTTGGTCATGTCGTCTACAAGTGTTTCAAGGTAGTCTGTCCTTGTTTTGCTTTAAAGCAATAGTATGCTGTATATGCTAAGCAATCTGTTGCCATTACAAGATTGTCTTTTAATTGAACAGCTGTCTGAGGAAGCACGAGCGAAATATGCAGAGCAATACAGGAGAAAAGATCCATACCACCATGCAGGAGGCCTACAAGGGGTGAGCAGCGTCTTTTCATAGTTAGCAGTTAGTTAGGGTTAATGGTGAAAGTTCTGCTCTAATGTATGCTGGTTGTTCTGTTGAAGCTTAAACTAACGGATGAATAGCTAGGATTTGGAGTTGTGATTACCTGTATGTGAATAGAGAGTTATAACCACATGTATATGTATGATTAGCTGAAGTTATAAATACCCGTGAATGATCAACTAAAGTTCTGAGTTATCAATAAATCTATATAAATATATATATATATAAAACTGTTTCCTCACCCCGGATACCCCGTATGGGTGGTAAATTCTGCTCTAACTCGGGTCTCCTACCAGAGACCTGGGAGTTTGAGCACTCGCCTCAAGATCTTAGCTGTTCCCAATAGCGCACTTTTTTGCAACTCACTTGAGTTGATTGTTGTTGGTATTTGGGCAAGCCACATTTTATGCGCTGGTGTTATTGCGCCCAGTGCCCCAATGACTACTGGGATTACAGTTGTTCTTACATTCCAGCATTTTTCAATCTCTTCCCCAAGAGGGAGATATTTCTCTACCTTTTCTTTTTCTTTGCTGGCTATATTGTAGTCATTAGGTACTGCTATATCTATTATAGTAGCCCTCTTGTTTTCCTTGTCTACCACCACTATATCAGGTCGGTTTGCTAGGACATGCTTGTCAGTTTGGATGTAGAAGTCCCAGAGGATCTTAGCGCGGTCATTTTCATTGACCTTACCAGGAGCTTCCCACCAGTGTTGTGGTTTATTAAGGCCATACTCATCACATAGACTTCTATACACAACATCTGCGACATGATTATGCCGCTCAGTGTATGCGTTTCCTGCTAACTGTTTGCATCCACTGATGATGTGTTGGATGGTCTCAGGTGCATCTTTGCACAGTCTGCATCTAGGATCGTCTCTAGTGTGATAGATTTTCGTTTGGAGTTGCCTTGTTGGGAGCACTTGCTCCTGGGCTGCCATGATTAGCGACTCTGTATTGGCCATTAGGTTTCCTTTGTTCAGCCATATATATGTCTGGTTAAGATCGCCAACCTTAGATATTTGTTGGTGGTAAGCACCATGAAGAGGTTTCGTGTGCCAGTCAATTTCCTCATCATCAGGGCGTAGGTCCGTTGTAAGAGCAGCCGATTGAAATTCAGCTAGCAACTTATCTGAAATGGCCATGGAGGCTGCATATGCTTTGATGCTTTGCTCCTCTTCTTTCACTGTCTGCTGTACACTTTTGAGTCCCCTACCGCCAACTTTCCTATCAAGATACAATCTAGTAGTATCAGATTTTGGGTGGAGTGCTCCATGCATGGTCAGCAGTTTGCGAGTTGCTATATCTGTTTCTTTGATGGCTTTCTCAGTCCACTTTATTATGCCTGCTGGATATCTTATTACTGGCAGTGCGTAGGTATTTATTGCCATGACTTGATTCCTGGCATTAAGCTGACTCCGTAAGACCTGCCGAAGGCGTTTCTTGTATTCGGTAATGGCTTTGTGACGTACCTCGGCTTCGTGGTTGATGTTGCTTTGCATAATTCCCAAGTATTTGTACCCTTCTTCTATATCTTTGATGGTACCATTTGACATTCTTAGACCATCTGTGATGGTCTAAGAATGGAGGATGGTACCATGTGAGGATGTGAGGATCATATATATATATATATATATACAATGTATATATAAAATAGATACTAAAATAGCAGTGTAAAATTTGATAAAAACTGTATTACTCAAAGTTTCATGCAAAGGCAATCGTCAGATACAGAAGAATGAAAACATACTATGCAAAGTTTTCTTACCTATAAAATAGATAATAAAAGAGCAGTGTAAAATTTAATAAAAACTGTATAACTTAGAGTTTCATGCTAAAAAGATGTTAAAATATTTAGCACTCATCAGACACTAATGGTAATTTGTGTCTTGCGGATCTTATAAAGGAATACAATACAATCAAATAAAAGCTAAAATATTAAAACATTAAAACTTTAGGATGGTTTGAATTTGGAAAGCACAAAATTACCTAAATGGCGGCATGAGGAATCGAGACTTCGTTTGTTGTTTAAGCTCGCCCATTCAGGTTTACATAAAATATAGTATCTTTCAACAATACAAAGATTACACATATGTTTGTCGTTGTGACTGCGGCTCTAATAATAATACGCCAATCGCTGTTGTAGTCGATATCCTGGTCTTTCAAATTCCAGACATACTTGCTAAGTTCGGTCACCAAACTTTTTTCGCGGTAGCGGAAAGATGCGGTGTGGTTTCCGAACCTTGTTTTAAACTCGGTTGATGTTAAACCAATGTAGGTTTCTGTAGAGCTTGTTGTTCGAACAGTGGCCTGATAGATGATATTGTTAGCCATACATTCTCCCTTCAGTGGACATTGTGTTTTATTTCAACAATTGCATTTCCTAGTAAGTGCGTCTTGGCTAGGTGTTGGTGGCAGATTTAATAATTTGCTGTTTTGGCTGTTGATGATAGACTCCACGTTGGGCATACAGCTATGGCTCAATTTGATGGTGTTAGGGTTAAAAATCTTATTTAGAGCAGATTGTTGGTTGAATTCTCAGTCTAAAATTTTGAAGAATTGTTTGCCGAGGTTGGTGGTGAGATTATTGCTGTAAGGAGGATTAAACCAAGTAATGTTGCGATGTCGGGCTGTGGTTTTCTGTCGGTTAGTTGTAGGTTGAAAGTTCAGTTGGTATTGATATTGATTTTCATTGAGGGCTGCCTGATATACTGGAGTTGCCTCTTCAAACGCTTTCTGATCAGAGGATATGTTTGATAGCCTTAGGTTAATAGAACGTGGTATGTTGCGCAGAATATGCGGAGGATGGTTCGATTTCTGGTGGATGTATAGTGGCTTGTCGTTTGGCTTCATATAAGGTTGGTACCTGCCATTGTTGAGGTCCATGGTAACGTTTAGGAAATTGACCACTTTTAGGTTGGCATCCGCTGTGATTTTCAGTTTATTAGCTTTGAAGATATTCATAGCAATTCAATTTCTGTAGTCTAGTGGGTAAGACGTCAGACTGGTGAAAGGCAGGGTCCGAGATCGAATCTTCTTCGGTACGGAATATTTTCACCAAGATTTTAATATCTATAGCCAGACAATCAATCCTACAAACATCCGACAAACTTTGAGAAATATATATATATAAAGCTGCAAAGCTGCAAAGCTCATCACTTTTGTGCTTTGAGCACTCTGGTGTCAGCGCATTGATTTTCTTAATTTTGACTTGCAACAAAACTCACATTACAGTTATTTGGTATCAAAAGATTCACCATGTCTTACTCTGTTGTGTTGTAGGTGCCAAATATGTGGAAATGTGATTACAAGCTCTTAAAAGCTCAAAAACGAACAGTTAATCATTAGAAATTATGAATACATGTGTATCATTATCTAGAACTTGGAGTTGTGTATACATGTACATATGTTACTATATGTACTATTTACTGCAATTAGGAGTCATGAATGCATGCCTACTTTTCATATTAGTTGGTTAGTGTTCGTATGTGCCTGCCATTATGTCTTTGCACTACCACAGGAGGGCAACGATCACTCTGCCCAAACACCTGAGATGCCTGATAGAGATAAAGCTAAAGAAAAGATTCCACTGAATGAGGTTGTATGTTTCAAGGTAATTGTTTTTCTTTGTGCAATTTATTAACCGGCAGCCAGGATTTGTATGCTCATGTTCCACATTTCACAGCATGGCTCTTAGGCTAACGTAATTTTTAACCTGTAGCTCTGTCCCTCTCATTTTATCACAGACCGTGTTGCTTGTATATTAGCTCTATACTGAAGGCCTTATAATCTACATATTCAAAGTTCTTCCTCTCAGCATTTATATTGAGTTAACAAAGGCTGCAGTCAGCACGAAGTTGATTCAGGGCAATAAGTAAATACAACATATAAATACATTTATTTTTGACTGTTTATTGACACAGTGTATTCGCCCCAACGCTGTCACCGTCATATATATTGCTGATAATCTTTAGCTAGACAACAATTACTCGGCGCTGCCAAAATTTTTAAAGACTTTTAATTTCAGGGTTGGCTAGTCATGAGATATATTTGTGTATATTTTTTATAAAGGTTTTTGAGTTGGAATTATATTTATATGTTATCTTTAAAATATCTAAAGTATGATATATGTGCTCTTCAATAGGGATATGTACTAGATATCCATTGTTTAGTTGTTGAGAATAACGCAATAGGGATATGTAGTAGATATTCATTGTTTAGCTGTTGAGAATAACGCAATAGGGATATGTACTAGATATCCGTTGTTTAACTGTTGAGAATTACACAATAGGGATATGTAGTAGATATTCATTGTTTAGCTGTTGAGAATAACACAACCCTGCTATAATACCAGTACAACCTTAGTAAATTTGGATGTCATTTTATTAGTTTACCAGCATTGAGTGAAGTTTTGTGGCAATTCCTTATCATAACCAAAGATGCTGGTGGCATCTCAAGCATTCCTAATACTTTCCGTCTTCTAGGTTATGAAGTGGTGAGGTATAGTGCTGACTTATTTGCAGGCAGCAGTTGCCCAACATGTATATGTTAACAAGCATAATCACATGTAAAACATTATATAACCCTGTAACACAAGATAAAACATTGTAACACTAGATGTAACATTGTAACAAGATATAACAGTGTAACACAAGGCATAACCCTGTAACACAAGGTATAACTCTGTAACACAAGGTATAACATTGTAACACTAGATATAACAGTGTGACACAAGGTATAACAGTGTAACACAAGCTATTACAGTGTAACACAAGATATAACAGTGTAACACAAGGTATAACAGTGTAACACAAGATATAACAGTTAAACACAAGATATAACAGTGTAACACAAGATATAACAGTGTAACACAAAATATTACAGTGTAACACAAGGTATAACATTGTAACACAAGATATAACAGTGTAACACAAGATATAACATTGTAACACAAAATATAACAGTGTAACACAAGATATAACATTGTAACACAAGATATAACATTGTAACACAAGATATAACAGTGTAACACAAGATATAACATTGTAACACAAAACATAACAGTGTAACACAAGATATAACAGTGTAACACAAGATATAACAGTGTAACACAAGGTATAACAGTGTAACACAAGATATAACAGTGTAACACAAGATCTAACAGTGTAACAAAAGATATAACAGTGTAGCACAAGATATAACATTGTAACACAAGATCTAACAGTGTAACACAAGATATAACAGTGTAACACAAAATATTACATTGTAACACAAGGTATACCACAAGTTTTACTATAATGTCATAAACCATAATTTGTAAATTGATCTGCTTTTACGTATTGGCATTAGTAACTTAGGAATGACATAGGTATGCCTCTTCTGCAAGCATATACACAAACAATACTGGGATTCATCTTTCCTAGATCAAGTTGTCTATCTCAAGTGTAGCTAACTTCATATAATTTTACTTGCAATTTGAATTCTACACATCTTTTTCTTGTATATTTGTACCTTCTTGTTACACAAGCTCTCTTAGATTAGCTTCTGTATTTATGCTCATATCTTGTGAGACCTCGACCACTTCTCCGTGTCTATGTATTGTAGTGTGGTGACAATGGACACTTCGCCAATAGATGCCCTAAAGGTCATCTTGCCTTTATCAGTTTAGCAAAGAACCAATCTACTGGAGCCGAACAGTAGAGCTATATGTCGTAGTGACTTATATTATATTCATTGCTGTATTGTAAATAATATACATGTACTTCTTCCATATCTCATTACTGCTAGTCTTCTGCAGTGACTTGTTTATCTAACAGAGGCTAGTATAGTTCAGAAACACTCTACGTCAGTACTGCTTATTCCTCAGTGTGTCTCGCTGAATGTCTGTCTGTATGACTGTCCACCCGTCTGAATGCTTGTCTGTTTGCCTGTCTGGATTGCTCTGCATCGGCTTGTCCATCTGCCGATCTGCCTGTCTAATCGCATGTCTGTGTGACTGTGCACTTGTCTATCTGTTTTCTTTTTTAACTGCCCTCCTGTCAATCTGCCCTCCTGTCAAACTGCCCTCCTGTCAAACTGCCCTCTTGTCTGACTACTCACCTGTCTAACTGTCCACCTGTCCTGACTGCCCGCATGTCTGACTGCTTGCCTGAAGTTTAACATGATACCGTATTCATTGGTTAAGTTATAACTGCATACAGAGGTCATAGTGTGAGTGTAATCTTACCTTAGCCATGTCAGTTATAGCTGCATACAGAGGTCATAGTGTGAGTGTAATCTTACCTTAGCCATGTCAATTATAACTGCATACAGGGTTCATAGTGTGAGTGTAATCTTACCTTAGCCATGTCAGTTATAACTGCATACAGGGGTCATAGTGTGAGTGTAATCTTACCTTAGCCATGTCAGTTATAACTGCATACAGGGGTCATAGTGTGAGTGTAATCTTACCTTAGCCATGTCTGTTATAACTGCATACAGAGGTCATAGTGTGAGTGTAATCTTACCTTAGCCATGTCAGTTATAACTGCATACAGGGGTCATAGTGTGATGTAATCTTACCTTAGCCATGTCAGTTATAGCTGCATACAGAGGTCATAGTGTGAGTGTAATCTTACCTTAGCCATGTCAGTTATAACTGCATACAGGGGTCATAGTGTGATGTAATCTTACCTTAGCCATGTCAGTTATAGCTGCATACAGAGGTCATAGTGTGAGTGTAATCTTACCTTAGCCATGTCAGTTATAACTGCATACAGGGGTCATAGTGTGAGTGTAACTTTACCTTAGCCATGTCAGTTATAACAACATGTCAGTTTATTATTAATGATAAAAGATATTCATTGTATACAAATTAGTTCCTTAATTCATGTAATTGTATACAAATTACATGTCTGGCCACATGACTCCAAGTAGGATAGCTTGATTGTTTCAGTCAGCCGCCTTAAATGGTATACAATTCTTCAGACTGTGTTTTGTCAGCTTTTCTCACTATTAATTATAGGCAAACCTTTATTTGTTGACACTTATAATCCTACAGAGATTCACATTGTCAATTCATTAGTCGGGCAGTATAATATTCACTCAGGTTCATTCAGCTCTTGGAGTGGCTTTCCTGTGTCTATTACTATTGAACAATCTTTGCTCATACAGTTTCTGAGGGGCTAATGGCCCATTGTTTTTTTATCAACTTTCTCAGCTTAACTCTAGCAGTATTTCTCTCAACTCTTTACCTCTTTGATGTAAGTCTATAATGATTGAATTCATCCTTTATGTCAAATGCCTAGGTATCATGGCAAAATATCAGGTGAATTTACCAAGCATATTATTCCATTACAACCAAGTTGATAAATCAAGCTTTTTCCGTTGTCAATCTTGAGATCATAAGCATTATAGTAGCCTTTCATTTTGATAAGAGCCTACTTACAGATAATGCTGATATATTTTTCGTTACTAAAATCAACACAATTTCAAGTTAATCACTACATCGCCTAATTACGCTGAGACTGGCAGTATTTCCATTGAACTCTTCACATCCTTACACGAAGCTTTCATTTGGTTCATGATTGATGTTGAGGTGGTGAAAAGGAGGAACAGTGCTGAGGGAAACGTTATCACCAAGTTCATTTATGTTTCATACAACTGTAATAAGAACAAGCCTTTACTATCAATTAATTTGCTATTTATTATTGTTATTATTTTAGGATATGCGTATTATACGTCTATTTACAAAGCAGATTGCATGATTATTACCAACATGCAAAAGGCTAGAGCAAATTGAAAAGTCAGTTTTGCTCAGTCTTCATGTATTTGGCATCTGAGCCGTTCCTGAATAATCATTTTGTACTGTCCACAAGTTTTCTGCTTTACATTACGATATAAAAACTCACCAAAACACCTACAGGTTGTGTCTTCGGTGTGAAATCGACGCATTTTCTAACAGGCTTGTATAGCAATGAGCTGCTCTAATTTTTCATAGTAAATAAACTGTCAGAAACAGTAAACAGAAGTTTGCTGGGTAAACTTGCCAGAAAAGCGCTATAGGCCTAAAGCATTGTAGGCTTTGTGAACCTGTGATTGCTAGTGCGTTATATATATAGAGCCATAGCAACAATCACTATCTACCAGCCTGCATACTACCCTGTCATGTTGAGCGAGACAAGCGTGATCTCCATGAAATCTAGTTTATTGGCTTACCCTAACGACCAGCTGCTAGGAGATCTATGAAACAATACACTTGCCATTACTGTTTCACTCCATTTTATAACCTTGTTTTAATTCGCTGGTAATTTTTTTCAACTAGAATTCAAAATACATTTCTCAAAAGGGCACAAGAATGAAGCAAGTTTGTAAAAAAGCATTTATGAGCCGGAAGTCATTCTATGAAACAGTGCAAGTTTGTTACAATGACTGCTTTGTTTTGTGTACTTAAACTGGCAGTTTTAACTCTCAACGCGCAAATTGGCTGTTAAAAATCTGATTGTTTGGCGATTTCATTTAAATTTGTAAATATAATGTTAAAAAACAGTATTAGGCCTACACCTTAGTTTGTAAAATGGACAACTTGCTAACCGAGGAGAGGTGGATATTAATCTAGTCCATTTGATGACCTCCAACAGTGCTGCATAAACAGGAAAATTTTATGATTGATACATTTGAGCCAAATACTTTAATGTTGGCGAGATATCATTTGTGCAATTACTTAATACATTTAAGCTGCTAGTAGCACTGTTAAATGCGGTTCAAGTCAAACAGCCAACTCATGTTATTCTAGTTAATTCTTTATAATTTATTAAACAAGAGCTTTAGGATATGAAGTTTGCAATCGCTGTGTAAATATTTTGAAGGCAACCCAGGTAGCAATGCAATGTTTGCAGCATAAACTCCCATCATAGCCATCATCAAGTTGCATACGTCAGCAGGAAGCAACCTGTTTTCAGTCTGTATCCGGCATTGCTATTGTAATATATTGGTTGAGATTTGTGTCCTCTGCCCACCTCAGGCAATAGAATGGTTGTAATTCTGTCAACTAATGGATAATTAGCTTGGTAGAAAGGATGTCTTGTGGGATTTACTATGAATTTTATCATTATAATATCATTAACCACGAACTAATTAAGCTTGGATGAGTTAAAGATAATTATGCAATGAATGGTCAAGCGGACAATATCTTGATCATATTTAAAGGGAAATAGACCGACAAGGTAATTATTAAGCATCAGGAGCTTCATTGATGCTACATAAGTGACTCTTGACTATTAAAGATACAGACGAGCGCTTAGGATGGTGCCACTATCACTCCAACAAATTTTTATCAGCTATTGTGTGATTAACGGTAAGTTTGTGCTAACATTAATTCCTTGGTCTTTTTTTTCTTGAAATTGTAACAATTTTTTTTGAAAACCAAACTTGACAATTTGTTTTTGTTCATTCTAGCTTTTACACAAGTCTTAGGCACGCCAACGCGTCAAGCACGTAGCCTTGGACCGATGCGGATGGGAAAGCGACTACAAAGCACAAAGGAAAACTCATATAGCTGGAAGGCAGCCACACAAGAATTGATAACTACTTTGAGTGAGGAAGAGGAAGCCCATGCCGCCATGCTACATTCTGCAAATGGAATAATTAATTTGTACAACGCTGAAGAACAGTCTGCTAATTCATATACGTTAGGTTCAACTGCGAAATCAAATGCGGAACAGATACGTGGAATAATGCAAAAGTTAGATGGCAGCAGGACTAGTAAAAAGAGCATGGGAGCTATGAGGATGGGGAAGCGTTCAACGAACTCAAACATAATCTATAAGAAGATACCAAATTACATAGCCGCAATAGTTGGCCAACTGGTGAGTAGGACAAAGGAAGAACAATACAGACTAAGTCAAGTGCTGAAAATAGCAAATGATATCATCAATCATTCTGAATATTCCATCTCGGATACTGAGAAAAAGAATGAGGCAGACCCCGAAAGAACATCAACGGTCAATAAATCTACGGAACAGTTCAGTGACAAATAATGATGGTTTATTTTGCTGCAATTCAATTGGTGCCAGCTTCATGCATTTTCACACTCACTAATAGCAAGTCTATCAATAATAAAATGAGTATTCAATACATTGCATTCATATTTTTCAGTTGTCAATAGTACTTAGAAAAAAGAAAATCATTACGCAATAATATAGACCATCATTAAATAAAATATGTTTGATGGAAATGACTACATATCAATATCACAACAAAATAGAATGAACAAAACCATCACAGCCAATTTAATGCAGTATACATAAGACATGATAGAAAACATTTTTATTCTAGACATACAGCTGTACATTAAATCAAAACATGGTTTTTAAATTAAACAAGCCCTCAATATTTAATATTTATGACTGTGGGCGAGAAGGATCCTCTTGAGCAATACCTGGAAATATATAATTAATACTTGGCGACTTCTGATCAAATGGAAAAGATGACTCTGTAAGGCGGCTGCCACAAGCCGTGTTTTCTATTCACCTTTAAAGAAAACATGGTGCCTGTGGAGAGATGAACAAGGACTTTGCTGGTCGATACTAGATTATAAATCTTTACATTCTTGGTGGTGAAGATGATGCTTCCAACATAAAACACACAACAACCTAAAACAATAGCTACAAATGATGTGCTATTGAAATAATACAATAAATGTTTGATTGTCCAATGTGCTGCTTTTGTTGATCAGTTGGGTTTCACATCTGTCTTCGGTTCACTGCTGAGCATGCGTGGAGCAAATTACAAACCTAACCAACTTGATGATTCAGCATACTGGTGCAGCGAGCAATTAGCCTTCGATAAAAGAATAACAGAGAGCTTGCTGAACTTTAAAGTCTCCATCACCGGCCTTGATTTATCTTTGAAAGGGCCTTGAATTATCTTTGACATCTAGCCTTTGAATAGATACTTGAGAAAGACTACAGAATACCGGAGACAGCAGGTGTATTCTGCTCAAACTCTAGTAATATTTTATCAAGAACATTACCCATAAAAAGCTTTTATATTCTTTGCATCTTCTTTGCAGCAATTTCGCTTTTCATTGCTTTCAAGAAACTTTTCCTTCAGCAGATGCTTTCACAGCAGCTTTCCTTAGCAGATCTTTTTGCAGCCACTCTAGCAGATATTGCAAATGATCATCTCTCCAAACCCTTAGGGACTTTAACATCCCTTTGCGCCACATATTCTAGGAATTGAAAAATATTTTAAGAACAGCATTAAATCTGACTTCATCTTGATTGGTGAGAGTCCTTTTTTATCAATAACATAAAACTGTCAGATTTTATCTCGAGCATTCCGCCGTCGATGACAATAACACCAGAACTGGCGAGACTCCATGATGACAACAGAAAAAATTGCTGCACATACATTATGAAGGGGGAGAAATGCATATTGAGGCTAACTTTGGGCAGAGGGGGGATTGAGTCCATTTTTGCATTCAATTTTGCAGCCATCAGAAGTAAGACTAGCTCCTTGTTCCAACAAGAACTTGTGAAACGAGTTCCTAGCTTCGTTGGAGTCATCATACCCCAATTCAGTCTGTACAAATTCTACAGTTAGCGTGGGCCGGTATCTGAACAACACATATATATAAGACATGGATTACAAATGACAACAGCAAAGACCTATGGCATATTTTAATGAGTGAAGACCTGTGGCATCACTGTGAAATGCAGCAGTCCTGCAAAGAATCAGCGTGCAATAAGTTACATAGTGACAACTAGGCATAAAAAAGTATACATTTCAGTATTAACCAAGGTTTGGCGAGCGAGCAAAAGACTCACATTTATTGCAAACAAGTTTACTATCGACTCCGTTGGCTGACTGTAAAAAAAAGTTTTTGCATACAAATTACATGATTAAACTCATATTAATACTATCTAATACAGTAAACTGTTAGGAACTAAACTCACGTTAATACTATCTAATACAGTATACTGTCAGGAACTAAACTCATGTTAATACTACCTAATACAGTATACTGTTAGGAACTAAACTCATGTTAATACTACCTAATATAGTATACTGTTAGGAACTAAACTCATGTTAATACTACCTAATACAGTAAACTGTCAGGAACTAAACTCATATTAATACTATCTAATACAGTATACTGTCAGGAACTAAACTCATATTAATACTATTTAATACAGTAAACTGTCAGGAACTAAACTCATATTAATACTATCTAATATAGTATACTGTCAGGAACTAAACTCACATTAATACTATCTAATACAGTATACTGTCAGGAACTAAACTCATATTAATAC
The DNA here is from genome assembly GCF_963576615.1 of Watersipora subatra. Lineage (NCBI taxonomy): Eukaryota > Metazoa > Bryozoa > Gymnolaemata > Cheilostomatida > Watersiporidae > Watersipora > Watersipora subatra. The sequence goes on from NC_088710.1 coordinate 74,955,183, forward strand.
TATTTAATACAGTAAACTGTCAGGAACTAAACTCATATTAATACTATCTAATATAGTATACTGTCAGGAACTAAACTCACATTAATATCTAATACAGTAAACTGTCAGGAACTAAACTCATATTAATACTATCTAATACAGTAAACTGTTAGGAACTAAACTCACGTTAATACTATCTAATACAGTATACTGTTAGGAACTAAACTCACGTTAATACTATCTAATACAGTATACTGTCAGGAACTAAACTCATGTTAATACTATCTAATACAGTAAACTGTCAGAAACTAAACTCATATTAATACTATCTAATACAGTATAATGTCAGGAACTAAACTCATATTAATACTATCTAATACAGTATACTGTCAGGAACTAAACTCATATTAATACTATTTAATACAGTAAACTGTCAGGAACTAAACTCATATTAATACTATCTAATATAGTATACTGTCAGGAACTAAACTCACATTAATACTATCTAATACAGTATACTGTCAGGAACTAAACTCATATTAATACTATCTAATATAGTATACTGTCAGGAACTAAACTCACATTAATATCTAATACAGTAAACTGTCAGGAACTAAACTCATATTAATACTATCTAATACAGTATAATGTCAGGAACTAAACTCATATTAATACTATCTAATACAGTAAACTGTTAGGAACTAAACTCACATTAATATCTCATACAGTATACTGTCAGGAACTAAACTCATATTAATACTATCTAATACAGTATAATGTCAGGAACTAAACTCATGTTAATACTATCTAATACAGTAAACTGTCAGGAACTAAACTCATATTAATACTATCTAATATAGTATACTGTCAGGAACTAAACTCACATTAATATCTAATACAGTAAACTGTCAGGAACTAAACTCATATTAATACTATCTAATACAGTATAATGTCAGGAACTAAACTCATGTTAATACTATCTAATACAGTATAATGTCAGGAACTAAACTCATGTTAATACTATCTAATACAGTAAACTGTCAGGAACTAAACTCATATTAATACTATCTAATACAGTATAATGTCAGGAACTAAACTCACATTAATATCTAATACAGTAAACTGTCAGGAACTAAACTCATATTAATACTATCTAATACAGTATAATGTCAGGAACTAAACTCATGTTAATACTATCTAATACAGTAAACTGTCAGGAACTAAACTCATATTAATACTATCTAATACAGTATAATGTCAGGAACTAAACTCACATTAATATCTAATACAGTAAACTGTCAGGAACTAAACTCATATTAATACTATCTAATACAGTATAATGTCAGGAACTAAACTCATGTTAATACTATCTAATACAGTAAACTGTCAGGAACTAAACTCATATTAATACTATCTAATACAGTATAATGTCAGGAACTAAACTCATGTTAATACTATCTAATACAGTAAACTGTCAGGAACTAAACTCATATTAATACTATCTAATACAGTATAATGTCAGGAACTAAACTCATATTAATACTATCTAATACAGTAAACTGTCAGGAACTAAACTCATATTAATACTATTTAATACAGTATAATGTCAGGAACTAAACTCATATTAATACTATCTAATACAGTATACTACTGTTAGGTGACGGGATGATTTAGTTTACTTATATGGAAATATTGTTTAACCTATCCGTTTCCATATTTTTATTTGAAAAGTAATCGGTATGATATTACTATACTCATGACTGTATGCAGAGTTTACAGAGGTCCACCGTTTCAACTGGGAAGTGGCTATTAAGTTCCGAGGGTGAGATACATACACTTTAACCATTATCTTTAAAGCTTTCATCCTTTCGCGGGTTAGAAACATATCTATGACATAGCCCGACATTTTAGGAGCTTTACTGTAGAGCTTCAGCATTTGGTGGTAGTTGCTGAGAGACCAAGCAGAGCGAAACGCAAGGGCAAAAGCAACACATGAATTCAACTTTTCTTCGGCTGTCAGGCTGGCAAGTGCGGAGATCATGTCTAAAGTAAAAAAAGGCAATAGTCAGGCAGAACGAGGCATGCCTGGAAAGGTAACCATGAGTTTGTGTCATAGGGAGAAGACCAATGCAAGCCATTGGACAAAGGATTCCAATTTCATTATAAACAATAGCAAGAGCAAGGGAGAGCGAGGGAGAATGCATAAGGCATAACTGTTGAGTACATTCAATTAGTACATGTCTACGTCTGCTCATAAGGGCACTCCTGGGACAAGGCATCTTCACAGTTAATTCACATTCAATTCGTCTGTGGCAAAGCTTACGATGCGGACAAGAGACATACTGTCTCCAAGGCTCGTAGGTGTGCACGATTAGCTATTGCAAAATTGATGGTCAGTTAGGAACATTTCTTTAGCACACGGGATTACAAAGCTAAAAACGGATATAAACATTTTTGAAGGTGGGCCCAAACTTGAATGCTAGTAGTGGCTTGTATCTATTTTTAGAATCACCTACACGCAAATAACTAAAGAGCGTGCTTACATTTCCTGGTAATTTTCATAGCAACGCTTCCACCGCATACACGCTGGAGCGCAGAAGCAATATTAATGAATGCGTTGGTTAAGGTGACACCCATCAGTGCTTTTAAACAAAAGATATTTCAATGCATTTATATGAAACTTCAAAATGATAGGAAATCTTCACAATAATGTCATCACACCTTTTTTTAGTTAGAATATTGAAGCCAAAACATTGCTAGAAGTTATTAATAGCAGTCATTGTCTAGACTCTAGAAGCAACAAAAACAGCATATTGCAGACCTACAGCTGAGCCATCTTCGGCCAAGCTCAACAACGACTGATTACTTCATACTATTATTTTCACCGCTCAGAGTTATTTACAAAATATAGCTTAGGGCAACAGAAGGCTCAAGACAAAACACTGATACATGAAAGCCATGAAAGGTTGGATGAGGCGACTACCATTTCCTCCTTATTGGCTAACTCTTTTCGCATCCTCTTTTTAGCTCCACCATCATTTGTTATATGTACATAACAATAAATCAATAATGATAGTAATTATGTGGTAATTATGTTGTTGAGATATCCGTTTCTTTATTTGTTTGTAGTAAAAAAGCCAGCATTTCAAAATTTATGGACCGAAAATAGCTATCGGAACTGGCCTTTAACATTTTTGTCTCACTATACTTGTGCACAATAATAATGTCTCACTTTCACGGAGTATGTACCAGACCTGGCCGTATAGTTCCGACGGGTGAGCTTTGAATGAATATGAGAGCGAAGTTGAAGTAAGTTCTAAAACTCGTTTAACACGCATCCTATGGTTAGCCATCAAAATATCGCTTTCCCTCTTGACGCACTTGAGAGAAACCGATGTGCAGGGTTATCTTTATTATACATACTACTACCCTGGCAGTCTGGTTCACCGTAAAAAATCGTCAAGTGTGTCGATAAAGCACAGCTAACAAGTAGCTGCGCAACTATTCGGTGTCAGTGTTAGAATGTAGGCCGACCGATTAGATTTGAATGTCACAGGTTGGGTTATCATCTAAAGCTATCCTTTATCATAACCTTAAACCTTTCCAACAAATAGCTGAATGGACAGATAAACACCGCTCCTATTGTACATAGTAATGTCATATTTTTGTTTTACTTTATTTTAAACACAAAACATTGTTATTGTTTTCCTTTTGCAAAATAAACCTTGCTGTCGAGACTTGAAAAAAAACTCGAGGTAAATTGACATTAAAGGTGTGCGTTCTCCTCAACTCATTGTAAAACTACCGCAATCATCAACCATGAGCTAAGTGGCAGTGATAAGAAAAAGGAAAAAAGTTGTGGATATAAACCAAGAATACTACAGTTATGGTAGTCGTTAAATTAAAGACGTAAGTCTAGTCTTTTTCCTTTATGAAATACTGAAGGCGTGAGTTTGGGACGAGACTTAAGTTTTCAATTTAATGACTGTAACGTAACTGTAGTATTCTTGGTTTATATCGACAACTTTTCTATTTTTTTCTTATCACTTCCACTCAGTTCATGATCCATGATTCCGGCGATTTTATAATATGTTTACGAGGAACACGCATATCCGACATTCATTTACAACGATTTGTTTATTTTTCTAGACAGCAAAGTCTATTCTGCAAAGTAAAACTAATAAAAATATTTTATACGTCTACAATAAAGTAAAACAAAAATATATTTTTACTATAAAAAGAATGGTGTCTACATGTTCATCTTTTTATCTGTATTCAGGGGTCAAGGTTAGGAAATAAGATAGCTTTCGACGATACTCCCAACTCGTGACATTGAGGTTGGTAGAGTGACGCTGTAACACCTGCAGAAATCGATCGTCTTTAAAGCTTCCAGCTCCTGCGAAGGTGACTCAGAGTTTTCTGAGCATCAAGTGGTTAAAGTTTGGGATAGACAGCTTATGGTTAGAGCTGACAGGCGTCAACAGCGTTATGCTGCAGGGGATGATAAGGGAATGGAGGTAAATATATCTTTAACTTTGAGTCTGCTATATATATACTGTTGTGTTTACATTCAGATTATATTTCCTCGTTTGAGACTATAATGTAACTTCCTGTGCATGCGTGGTGATTCAGATGCACAGTGAGTTAGTTCTTGCTACAAAATTAACGATGTCGGTTGTTAAATTGACTGCTTCTTAATTAATCAATAGCGTCTAGCAATATAATGGCTTAAATTGATGAACAAGTGTTAAATACGCTAAAGGTAATAATTTTAGTACTCATGAATACATTTACTAATTAATACAATTATAACTTTTTGCTATCACCAATCATCGTTTCATAAATTTTTTATCGTTCCACCTAGCTATAATATTTGCTTAAAATTTTCCTTGGCAGGTTTAGCTGGTAAATAAGATTCATGATTAGAATATATGTTTACTTCTCACTTGTAGAAAGTGAAGAAAATCGATTGATCAATGCTCATCTTTAACTTCCAGAAACAAAGCTTCGAATTGTTGGCTTGGCGTACTTATGCTTCGGTTAAACATTTATTCATTTTTAAATTACACTCGCAATCTATCCAACGCCCAATATGAGAGCTTTCAGTAGATACGCGTTAGAACAACATATCTATGAATGACATATATTTTTTACATTTGTTATATTGATTACAGGATGTTTATGTGATGCCACCAGCAGAGCAGCTGTGTTAGTCTGGAAACTACCATAAATGGGAAAGAGAGACCTGTGAGTGGCCACGATGGATGTTTTTAATAAAAACTTTATGCCAAGATGAAAATTTTTTAGCTTGTAAAAATTATATAATAAAATAATATTGTTGAAGATAATGCAAAACATGATTTGCAGAACATACTAAACACATCATAGCCCTCTTGCCACCTGTACTGAAATCTTGTCTGATAGATGGATTTATGAAGTGTAATCAGAGCTGTATTAACAGATACCTTTGAATATCTCGACTCAATTCTAACGAACCAAATAATAAGAACTTAAAAAATTATATGCTTCACACTACTAAGTAAAAACAGGTAAGTCTACGCTGCAAACTACCAACCAGTTGCAAGAATGGCTTTATTAACCCTTTGCCAGAATCGGTGGGTTGATTGGTTTCAAAGAAATTGATGTCTTGCGTTCACTATTTCTGTGAACTCATAAAACCATTTGTTTTGTGCTTGAATCAACTAATCAAATGTGACCAGTTAATTTTTTTCTACAAATAGATACTAATAATGACTAGATAACGTTGACTATACATGACTTTTTTAGGGATGAAGTTGGTTTCGCCATATATTCAAACATACTCTTTTTAAAGATGCGGCTTACTTATTTTATCTCGTAACTAGTTTCCGGTGTGGGTAGCAACTGAGAACTTCGCTGATACAAAGGCTGCGGATGAAATAAATTAATTGGACGACATAATTACCGTAGACCGGCAGAATTGTAGTCGGTACTCAAATGTTTACACAGCATTTAGAAATAATATGACAAATTTTTAATTTCCCTCATTTAGACGTTTGAGACATTTATAATATTGTATCTGTAGCTAGATTAAAAATTTTATACAAATACAAAATGAAATATATGCCAATAGAGCCACATTGGACTAGACTTTTATCGCAATAGTCGATGTGAATACAAGAGATCAAGACAGATTGTTTCACTATATACATCATTTCGGGCAAGTCAGGGCACATCTTTTTTTCTGAGCATTTTACCGCGATCAATTTTTGTCGATTTTAATCTTCAAATATTTTTACAATGAGATCGCCTAAAACAACAAACAACATATCAACTGATAGAAAAAATCAATACGTTCTGTTAAAATTAACTAAAATTTGATGCAATCACATCTTTAAGTATTTATTAACCATTGTTTTGTTGACACATCTGACGATCTATCATGGCGAACTAAAATGTCATGAAAGTTGTATATATATATATATAATAGACTAGGTGATGCCCAATTCATATAAATGTCTTTGCACTGAAAATTTATTTGTATTTAACATAGAACAGCAGTTACCATTCCAACTTTAAAACTTCATATCATGAGAAAAGTGTTTTGTGTGGTTTAACAGTCTCCCTGCCGTCCATGTACAAATTTATCTATCGGCCTACTGCCAGCTATCGGCTAACTGCCAGCTATTGGCTAACTGCCAGCTATTGGCTAGCTGCCAGCTATTTTACCGAAGATTGCTGATTATGCTTCATGATACGTAAACAATTTTTTCAACTTCAAACTCTAGAATCAAACTCTATCTAGAATATTGTTGTTAGATATTTTATTTTGTTAACATGTTAAACAAATAGTGCTATGGCAAAAATTCAATATATCTATACTTTGTGCATTGCTAAAGTTATGTGAACCTATGATCGCTACGAAGCTAAAACGATGCTCTACAATGTTCCTTACTCTTACAAAACTATTACTTTTATCATCATCAGAGCCAGTGCTGCTACTTCAATTCTCTGTGTAATCACAAAACTCAGAATCTGAATTGGCTATAATGTCATCAACATAAGTAATTTTCTGTTTTCTAACTCGGGAGGTACTAACAAAACTTACACAAAAAATGTTAGTTTTCAAGTTGGAAACTCCTAAACAAAAATTTAAAATTACTTCATTATTATAGGCTAATTTTATAGAGAAATCTCCGAACAACACTGTCAATACCATAAAAGTCCTAAAGACTGTTGGTTATGTTGTCAACGAATAATAAATTAAGTTACTACGCAATTGCTGGGAAAGTCGCAAAAATGTGTCTACGACAGTCGACCCATAGAAAACGCATAAATGCGTCTATGGCAGTGAAAGGGTTAAACAAATAAGATAAAAACAAAACTGTGAAGGTTTTCAAACTTTTTCAAATTGTAATTTTCAAATGAAAAAAGTGATTTGTGCAGTTGAAATAAATTAAGAGAGTGAATAAAACAGGTGTAAAGGTGTTTAAATGTATAAGTGTGAACTCATTAGAGAGTAATGGCTAAATATAGTCTGCTTTGTTATGATTACAATTATTTGGTATACAATTATATGATTTTAATTCGTTTCAGTGTTGGCATCGTAAGTCGAAAATGTCATATAGAGGGGTATAGAAACTCATAGTAATTATCTCATGCAAACGCCCCTTGGTAAAAATAATCAAAATTTTATTAACAAAACAATATATTAACCTTAGTAACTATATTGACCTACAGCAACTTTAGCATATTTAGTGGTCATGATCTGCAATAAAATGTAACATTACGATGTACTATGTGCAGTAAGTACCGTGTAACATTTACTATAACTTATAAAAAATAACGCTGAACTGAAATAGCGAGCATAATATCTCTTTTAACATTGTGAGAAGGATTTCGGCAAATAACATATCGGCCTTTTGGTTATTTTGTCGTAATCAGTACACCGTCTGTCCAATTTTCATTTTGAGAGAACTTTATGTTGACATTTGACGAAAAAGCATCGTGTTTTATACCCTAGGACACTTATATTTCGCTAGTATTTAGTTTCGTGAGTAGCACACAGAGTAAAATTTCGCTGCAACTTAATTTCGCAGCTCTGATGAGTGCGAAAATATAGTGATGTGAAAATAAATACAGTGGAACAAACAAATTAGATTCCTCAGGTCCGGTCCTCCAGTAAAAAAAGTTTTTGTATTTGCGACTAGTTTGTATTTGTAACCCGCAGGTATAAATGTATGGCAGAAATCGATAATTCAACGTGATCGCTTGCTGCCATTTGTTTCTTGGACTATCAATGACGTCTCGGTCCCTTCCGTCGTGACCGATATGGTACCGATATTAGATCTCAAGTATTTATAGCAAGCGATGGCCATGGCACGTTTTGAGTTCACAATATTTCAAATTTAACAAAAAATCAAATACAGTACATGTCTCATAAAAAAAATAGATAACAACCAACTTCACAACCAGAACTGTATAACATGGTTAGACCTGGTGAGGGTTGTTATCGTTTTTGGTTGGCAGTAAAATTCATCACTACAATAAGTATTATTTAATTGTATGACTTCACCTACCAGACTTTCATCCTCATCAGTTACAAATTCGGTGACTAAACTGATATCATCATCTTCTTCGTTTGTCTTGGCTTTTCCAAAAAAACTTGTTATCTTAATTTGCTTTGCCATGCTGCTCATTCGGTGTATTAACGAATTTACTAGAAATTTCCCAATGAGCTCAATCACACACAAAATTATCTGCATTTCTAATATCACGATTTTGTTGTGGATATCAATGAACTACAGGGCCGTATTCCCTTGGACAGCTAGCCGGCTAAGACGCCCCAACTTTTTAGGAATTTCATAGTCCAACGGCTATAGAAAGGCTTTTTATCGCTGTAGAATATCACTTTATTCGAAGCCATAGATACAAACATCAACTTTTAGTAGTTCTTAGGCGTCATTATTATCTTCATCAGCGGCAAAATATTCTTGTTAACGACTTTTATAAAGGTTTGCAAAATATCAAGTTTTAGCAAACATCTGCTTGCCCATATCCTACTTAATGAACTTGAAATAAAATGGGCAAAAATGATCTTTGTTAAAACGCTTAAAAAAAAAAGATGTCTTCTTTCTGAGCTTTTTAACTGCATACAAGTTTTGCCTGTTTTAATTTTAAAATGTTTTGTCAGTCACATCAGCTAAAACAAAGCAAATCTCAAAAAATAGAAAAATGTTGATACTTGCCAATAAAATTTTTTAAAACTTCACGTGAGAGGCCCGGCTGAGGCCCTACATAAGAGAAACCTGTTGGGAGCTTACAGCACCCCCCCCCCTCCTTCTCCACACCCCAGATGTTCATAACTAGTCGTCTAACATTAGCCCCCCAACTTGCAACCAGTGAATACAGGCCTGTGTAGAACATAGCTATTTAATTTCGAATTTTCGCTAGTTCGTTATGATAGTTAAGTTTCGCGCATGAATTTTTCGCGTGATGATGACTCCGCGAAAACGCGAAAGTTAGATGCCGCGAATACTTAAGTGTCCTAGGGTATGGTAAGACGAAAAAGATCTTATAACAGAAGAATTGTAACCGGAGTGCAGTGGATTAATTAAATTATTATTGCAGTGCACTGGATTAATTAATAATTTATCATGTGCAATCGCAAAAAGGATATACAGTACATGGTAAGAGACAAGGATATACAGTACATGGTAAGAGACAAGGATATACGGTACATGGTAAGAGAAAAGGATATACAGTACATGGTAAGAGAAAAGGATATACAGTACATGGTAAGAGACAAGGATATACAGTACATGGTAAGAGAAAAGGATATACAGTACATGGTAAGAGAAAAGGATATACAGTACATGGTAAGAGAAAAGGATATACAGTACATGGTAAGAGAAAAGGATATACAGTACATGGTAAGAGAAAAGGATATACAGTACATGGTAAGAGAAAAGGATATACAGTACATGGTAAGAGAAAAGGATATACAGTACATGGTAAGAGAAAAGGATATACAGTACATGGTAAGAGAAAAGGATATACAGTACATGGTAAGAGAAAAGGATATACAGTACATGGTAAGAGAAAAGGATATACAGTACATGGTAAGAGAAAAGGATATACAGTACATGGTAAGAGAAAAGGATATACAGTACATGGTAAGAGAAAATGGGTGTGATAAGAACGACTTGGCCTGGTGGTTACGCACGTTTGTAAGCAGACTTGATGTTTGAATGTTGTGAGTTCAAATCCAGTACGAAGGTGATTTTTCATTACTAATACTTTTTCGCTATAACTGGACAGATGAACAACAGACAGACAAACTTTGAGATATACAACATTTATAACACTATACGTACGGATCTCTTTCTCACAAGTGCGGCGAGATATGTTACCATTCAAATCGAATTTGAGAAGTTATCCCATAATTGACACTTTTTATATGGAATTTTTTTACGTAGTACAGAACAAAAACTTTGCATAAATTTTTAATGTTATCTGGAATTTACGTTATGGGAAGTATACGTTAGAGCGTCTACTGTACAAGAAAACCTCAACATCATCAGCACAAATACAGTCAAACCTTGATATCATCAGCACAAATACAGTCAAACCTTGATATCACCAACACAAATACAGTCAAACCTTGATATCATCAGCACAAATACAGTCAAACCTTGATATCACCAACACAAATACAGTCAAACCTTGATATCATCAGCACAAATACAGTCAAACCTTGATATCATCAGCACAAATACAGTCAAACCTTGATATCACCAACACAAATACAGTCAAACCTTGATATCATCAGCACAAATACAGTCAAACCTTGATATCACCAACACAAATACTTTCAAACCTTGATATCACCAACACAAATACAGTCAAACCTTGATATCACCAACACAAATACAGTCAAACCTTGATATCATCAGCACAAATACAGTCAAACCTTGATATCATCAGCACAAATACAGTCAAACCTTGATATCATCAGCACAAATACAGTCAAACCTTGATATCATCAGCACAAATACAGTCAAACCTTGATATCATCAGCACAAATACAGTCAAACCTTGATATCACCAACACAAATACAGTCAAACCTTGATATCATCAGCACAAATACAGTCAAACCTTGATATCACCAACACAAATACTTTCAAACCTTGATATCACCAACACAAATACAGTCAAACCTTGATATCACCAACACAAATACAGTCAAACCTTGATATCATCAGCACAAATACAGTCAAACCTTGATATCACCAACACAAATACAGTCAAACCTTGATATCATCAGCACAAATACAGTCAAACCTTGATATCATCAGCACAAATACAGTCAAACCTTGATATCATCAGCACAAATACAGTCAAACCTTGATATCACCAACACAAATTCTTTCAAACCTTGATATCATCAGCACAAATACAGTCAAACCTTGATATCATCAACACAAATGCAGCCAAACCTAAATATTGCCAACACAAATGCAGGCAAATGTCAATGTCATCAACAAAAATACAGTTAAACCTGTATGTACCAAACTAATTTATTCTGATGTTTGCTTTGTAGGAGGGAGCAAAACTTTTTATAGTTTAATTCATTTGAGAACCACAAAATGACGACAAATGTAAGTCACCACTTACAGCTTTAAAAATGCATTTTTTTAAATTATGCAAAAGACAAGATGTAAAAACCCAAAGTATATTCAACAGACTTAATGAAGTAATAACCAGTAAGAAGAGGTTTGTATTGTTAGTTTACTCTGGAGATAAATAAACTCAAGTGTAGGTTCGGTAATCTGTAGGTTCAGTCGTAAAGTAATAGAAATAAATACCTCGAGTAAATTACTCCTAATTGCAATAGTGTTTAAATTTTCTTATATTACATTTTAAATTAGTTTTGTTTCAATTTTAACCTCTATTTCTTTAAGAATTTAGTTTTGTAAAAGTATTCCGGCGTTGTATGTTGAAAATTATTTCATATGGGGTACGTTTAAAGCATCAAGAAGGAAACATGGGCATATGCGACAAGCATGCCAGATGATCCCTGACAAAGAATTGCGCTCTAAACACCAGCCTGTGTAGCGACTACATTAACTTTTCCACAATAAAACTCTTTGCTTGTTCTCATGGAAGAGTTTTTAGCAAATGAATTTCGGCTGACATACACTCTGTATTTTTGCTGTAAAAGCAAGGTTTTGTCTTAGAGCTTTAATCTAAAATTGTTTGAAATCAGCAGAAAATTTTGCACAAGAACAAATGCATTCGAAGTGTAGAAGCCAAGTTTACTATTCGAAGTGTAGAAGCCATGTTTACAATTCGAAGTGTAGAAGCCATGTTTACTATTCGAAGTGTAGAAGCCATGTTTACTATTCGAAGTGTAGAAGCCATGTTTACTATTCGAAGTGTAGAAGCCATGTTTACTATTCGAAGCGTAGAAGCCATGTTTACTATTCGAAGCGTAGAAGCCATGTTTACTATTCGAAGTGTAGAAGCCATGTTTACTATTCGAAGTGTAGAAGCCATGTTTACTATTCGAAGTGTAGAAGCCATGTTTACTATTCGAAGTGTAGAAGCCATGTTTACTATTCGAAGTGTAGAAGCCATGTTTACTATTCGAAGTGTAGAAGCCATGTTTACTATTTTTTTACAGTTTAGTAAAACTGGCCTCCAAAGAACAATGCTATCGTTGTCGCTATTTGACATGCCATTAGCTAGGCAAGCTATGATTGGCCACCAAGATACATTCAGACCCTCAAATGTGAGTTATATTTCATGCATTTGTATGCTAACTCTTTACGTAGGTACCCCATGTCTCAATGACATAATGGACGCAAGACAGAAGAGAGGGTAGTAATGATGGCAATGTAATATGTACATCTACAAATATTTGTCATGCATACCTATAGTGTTGGTAGTGAAAACATAGTAGAGAATCCTGTAGCTTGTGAACTCCAATTGAGAACCAGGCACACCTTCCGAATAGAGGGCCTTCAGCTGGGTCTGACATTGATTAAACTCACAGTGGTCTTGCTGCAAGTAAGAAGGCAGTCGATTCTAAGCAAGACAAACAGCCAGCTAGCACCCTGTTACATGCATATCTCTATTTCCTGAGTCCATAGTCCTCATTTAAAACCTACTCGTGGCCATCAATCAGGCCACACGAATTTGATGATACTCCTTCCTTTTGCACCGAGAATCACGCATCTGATAGTAAAATTGACCCGATAGTAATCGGCTGTGTGTACTATTGCGTTTAGGCCAAAGAATGGTCTGCCACAAACAAAGGTGGCAGTATTATTCAAACGCATCGCATGTTCATACTAGCGACTAAGTGCAAGCTTTAGCCCCTAAAGTCACCCAACAATAGGCTAGTACTTATCTATAGCTATTGCAACCAGTAAAGAGTGCAATACAAATAGGAAAGCACTAGCGCTGCCACTAGCGCTGCCTATGACAACTCCGATTATCAGCAAATGTATATTCATTCTTCATAAAATTGAGAATTCTGAAGCATTGCACTACAACAAATTGTTTCTATCTGAAAATTAATTTTATAGTCAAGTAACTTTAAGTATTAAATTGATTTGTTTTCAATTTACTCAAACCATTGTTGATGTAAGTGTTCATACCAGAAAAAACGATATTCTAACAAAGTACCTGGACAGTACAAATGAAGGTTTGTGTGAAATACATCCACAGGGCTAACTACTGAAAGTAAAATACAAGCTACGATGTACGTGTGCAAAAGTAAGAAAAGTAGCGAGTCCGTTTGGGATCCCTTGTTAGGTCTTAAATACTCTTGACTATTATTCTACAAGTGATACCCATCCTAAATTATCTTAGATACTTTAGTATATGAGCTAGAATTGCTGACAATTGCGTGTCAGTTTAATTTGCGATCACTAGCAGAAGACCAACCAAACTTTCAATTGCTGACAAAGGGAGAATGGATGAAAAACAAGCTAGTGTCTACACCTGCAGCACCTAAGGTTCATAATCATAGCGTCTATGTTACCTACCGCACCTAGGTGCGGTAGGTAACCTAGACGCACCTAGGTTCATACCAAAGCGCCTGAAATTTTATTACTGGCCCACACCTTGTGACATTTTCCTAATTAGTGGCTTGAGCAGAAATCTGGTTGTTGGTGTGCCGAGTGTGCCTTGTAATAACATTAATAGCAGTAATAGCAGTAATAGCAGTAATAACAGGGTCTAGTCAATATACACATAGGGACATTTGTATTTGATAGTACTAACAGCAATAACAGTAATAGCAGGGTCTAGTCAATATACACATAGGAACATTTGTATTTGATAGTACTAACAGCAATAACAGTAATAGCAGGGTCTAGTCAATATACACATAGGGACATTTGTATTTGATAGTACTAACAAAATACATACAATAAACGCTCCTATAACATATACCTTCTTTAAGGTCGATTCCACTTAGCTTAGCGGAAAGTTTTTCATATAACGTAAAAGGTCGAGTCGATGAATGTTCTCAAATTCAATTTGAATAATAAGAATCTCATAGTTAGCCTTAAAAGTATTTTCCCCTTGCCGCACATGAGAGAAAAGCGTACAGGGGTATCTCTATTATATACCAATGTAATAGTACCCCAGTAGTTTAGTGCCGATAATGTCGTGTACTTATAAAGGGCAAGTAATAAGTAGCTGCACAAATATTCTGAAATACTTAGAGGTCATCGATTGGTGCAGTTGATTGGCACGAGTTGGGGTCTCGTTGAAAAAGATGTTTTATCCTAATCTTTAACCCTGGCTTCAGACAAATGGGGAGACGGACAGACAGACACCGCTTTTATTATAGTGAAGACATCTTTTTGCTTTATTTTATTTTAAATATACAATTTTGTCTTTGCAGCATATCATAGATATGTGTAAAAAAAGTGAAAAAATCAATTTAAATTGACATGGAAAGTGTATGTTACCCGTAGCGTAAAATTACCACAATCACGTGAAAAGAAAAACAAGAAAAGTTGCTAATCTAAACCAATAATACTAGGGTTACTTTACAGTCATTAAATTAAAAAGATGGGTCGAATTTTTCCTTTTTGAAGGGCAAAAGGGGGTGAATTTTTACATGTATTTTACTGTTCTTATGATGTACAATCCTTATAACATTAACTTTTTCAGAATGGATTACTTACATTGTAGGAGCTTCTACTATATTGTTAAGTTTTTGGGATGCAAAAGTATGTATTGATATACTCACAGCCTCTAAAGCAACCCGGGCATGAGTTTCATATACTTTGACAGTAAATGCATCCCGCACACACTGCACCTGCAAGTTAGAGTAAACCATAAAATATGATATCAAAGCTATACTTGTATCCGGAAAGTTTGCTCAACTGAATGCATAAAAGTGAAGAGACAATCGGATTAGATAAGGGCGACTATACGTCTAATGACATTGTCTCACGATGAGCCACTCGCAAAAGCAAGACGAATTCCATAAATCTGACTAGGCATTGAGAGGTGATTATGGAAGAGAGACGAAGGAAGACTACGCCGTGTGTATATTTAGAACAAGAATCGTGCCTGTAATCCAGTTATGGCAGGTCTAACGCAGTTAACATTGGGCTACCTTCCAGCCCAACAAAAGTGCACAAATCATGAGGTGACAGACAAGAAAAAAGAGAACAAATAATGAACGTAAGTCACAAGATAAACAGAGCGTCATTTTGTCTAGACTAAGCCTTTATTTTTCACTTTTGTAGCACTGTTAGACAAAACAGCTGGCAAACGGAAATTCCCCCTTCATCCTATGAAATTGTTATTCCTCAACCTTCGAGCCCCCAGACTCCTATCGGGTGTACTCTAATGAAAATACGCTAAAAAAGCTAAACAAATGCTAATGCAAAATGCTTTTAATGTTAGCGTGTCGAATTTATTGCTTGCGCATGAGCCAATAGCCAAGCAGTTGATATTCAGTGCGGTTCTAGAGCTTCAGTTACCACAACAGTAAAGCTCAACCATACGTAGCTTTTTTTATCAGCCAAGGGCTAGTGCTATATTAACCTAACTCATCCGAGGAAGGTGCTATGTTTATGGTCCCTAACAGACTCTCTTTTGTCAGCCAAGGGCTAGTGCTATATTAACCTAACTCATCCGAGGAAGGTGCTATGTTTATGGTCCTAACAGACTCTCTTTTGAACATTTCCTTAATAAGTATGTTCTTGATTCTTCACTTACATCATATGTAGAAAATATTTAAAATTAATGAGTTAGAAGTAATTTTATTGGAGTCGCTATCAACATTTTAGCTAGGCAAGCTATGATTGGCCACCAAAATACATTCAGACCCTCAAAATGTGAGTTTTATTTCAGGCATTTCTAAGCTACTCTTTACGTACGACGAGATGCGAAGTACGGCTCGGCGAGTCACTCTTACCAGGTCTCGATGACATGAAGGACGTCAGACAAAACAGAGGGTAGTAATGATGGCAGCTATGTAATATGTATCTACAAATATTTGCCATGCATATCTATAGTGTTGGTAGTGAAAACATAGTAGAGAATCCTGTAACTTCTGTAAGCGTGTCCGTATGGTCAAGAGCCGCATGGCTTCATGAAAATTGTCTTTGATTAGTAAGTAGTTAATAAATTACCCTATCGTATTTGTATTTACATGAAAGGAAACAACCATATGCATGCGTTGAGCCAATAAAAACTATGTTAACAACACATCCTGAGCGTAGTTTCGCTTTGCAAAAACTTTTAATTTTTTCTCGCTATTTCTTCTTAGCAGTGATCAATCATGCTAGATGCATTACAGCTACGAATTTTCACTAACTTCAAATCTATGGACTTTGGGTGATTTTTATTGAACAATAGTACTACCGAGAGCGATTATTTACAATTTATATTTACAATATACAATATTTACCATTATTTACAATGTATATTAATATCAGTAATAGTAATGCCGTAAACTGTGATAATATTGCTAAATCGTCCGACTCGGACATACGCACGGTCTTTTGGAAGACTGTGAAAATGTGTTCATTCTCATTCTGCAAAGCGTTTGTGGTAGGCTATTTTTTCATGGCATCAGCTGATATAAAAATTTACGCCAATTAATTGGGTAACAAAATATTTTTTATAGATTGCGTGGTTCAAAAGTTATGCCGATTTATAACACACCTTTGTCAAATATTAAGTTTTACCGAATACGTAACTATGTCCTGGTAATGAAATTAATTTGGTAGCGAAAGAGTTAATAGAGTAGGAATTAGCTATATCAGTAGTTGGATTTTTTATGTAATATTAGGTTTATCTTTAGCATAGTTCTATATAAATTTCAGACATGAAAAAATGTTTAAAACAAATACATGCGTGCGACAAAACCCGTGTTAAAAAGAGAACGCAGGAGAAGTGATTTTACTGGAGTCGCCATCAACATTTTACCTATGCAAGCTATGATTGGCCACAAAGCAAGGTTTAGACACTCCAAATGTGAAACTGATTTATTTCATGTGTTTAGATGCAAAGACTGCCACTCATGTTGCTAATATAGAATGTTGCTGTTCACAATGAGGGCTTGCTATGCTCATGTTGTCTAAAAACTCCGGTGTCTCAAATCTTAAGCATTTTACGAGTACACGCTAGTACAAACGCACCCGAAGGGCCAGCCACTGAGACATTGTACTAACCCATTACTATGAAGAAAAAGAGTAAATAGCCAGTATGGCCAGTTTCATCAAGTTGAACCAGATTGCTTTGACCAAACATTATGTATCAATCACAAATAAGAAAGCTATGCTTTCTAAAGACACACTTTTGCCAAAAGTGAGATCAGCTGGATTTACAGTATGATGCATAGCTGTAAAAAGCAGGGTGCCGTGACAAGTGTAGGAGATAAACCTTAGCTAGGACTAACTAAAACAAGCAGGGAGCCATGACAAGTGTAGGAGATAAACCCTAGCTAGGACTAGCTAAAACAAGCAGGGAGCCATGACAAGTGTAGGAGATAAACCCTGGCTAGGACTAGCTAAAACAAGCAGGGCGCCATGACAAGTGTAGGAGATAAACCCTAGCTAGGACTAGCTAAAACAAGCAGGGCGTCATGACAAGTGTAGGAGATAAACCCTAGCTAGGACTAACTAAAACAAGCAGGGAACCATGGCAAGTGTAGGAAATAAACCCTAGCTAGGACTAGCTAAAACAAGCAGGGAGCCATGACAAGTGTAGGAGATAAACCCTGGCTAGGACTAACTAAAACAAGCAGGGAACCATGACAAGTGTAGGAGATAAACCCTAGCTAGGACTAACTAAAACAAGCAGGGAACCATGACAAGTGTAGGAGATAAACCCTAGCTAGGACTAGCTAAAACAAGCAGGGAGCCATGAAAAGAGATTTCCTTACATCCATACAGTATAAGTTGACTGGCACATACTCTACTCTTACGGCCCACAAGTATATGGCAACCTTAACCCTCGAGAACTCTATGGTAACCAAATGTTAATTTCCTAAACAACTGTCTTACCGTTAAATCTTGACGTATTGATTTGAATTGTTCACAAGTCCAACGATAGTCACTCTTTGCTTTCCATTTCTCTTTTACATTCTCAAGGGAGAGCTGTAGGACAGAAACTGGACGGACATCCGATGGAGCCGGTGCCTGCAAGATAAGGAAGCCAGTTACCAGAGCGGGTGCCTGCGACATAAGGAAGCCAGTTAACAGAGCAGGTGCCTGCAACATAAGGAAGCCAGTTAACAGAGCAGGTGCCTGCAACATAAGGAAGCCAGTTAACAGAGCAGGTGCCTGCAACATAAGGAAGCCAGTTAACAGAGCGGGTGCCTGCGACATAAGGAAGCCAGTTAACAGAGCAGGTGCCTGCAAGATGAGGAAACGAGTCAATAGAGTAGGTATCGCAAGATAGGTAAATGAATCGAATGAACGGGAGCTCACGAGATTAGAAATCAAAATGATAGGGCGGGTGTTTGCAAGATGAGAACAGCAGGTAATCGCATTTTGAAAAATAAGTCGCTGGGGCAGGCGCTTGCAAAATAAGGAAACAAGTCAACAGGGCAGGTACTCACTAAGTGAGGAAACAAGTCCATGGAGCGGAGCCCACAAGATAAAGAAAGTTGATGGGGCTGGTGCCCACATAACAAGAAAACAAACTGATGGAGCAGGTACAAGGAAACAAACAAGCCCATGGGGCATGTGCTCACATGATAAGGAACTACCCCAAGGGCCATGATATCGCTAATAAATTACTTTAGTTACATGATACCCGTTTGAATTACGTTATTTTGGTTATATGGTTCATATACCTAAATATTACCATGTCAGTAATAACAATGATATTGTTTATGTACCTAAATATTATCATGTCAGTAATTAAAATGATATTGTTTATGTACCTTTAATATTACCATCATGTCAGTAATAACTAGGAAATTGTTTATGTACCTAAATATTACCATGTCTGTAATAACAATGATAAATATTTCATGATGGTAAAATACATTTGAGTCTTATAATTAAGGTACCACTTTATTTAACTTGAATGCAAATTTTATTCATTTATTGAGTATAATTACTGTAAAACCTTTATTTGAACGCCACGGCGCTCTATTTTTAAACCCTTCTTTCATTGTGGCATTTTATTTGAGGTCACGTTCAAATAGATGGTGGCGTAGTATTTTTCAAATAGTTGGGCAGAATTTTGTAAAGATAAATTTAACCCTTTTACTGGCGAAGTGAATGTCGCCTATATTTTGCACTTTACTTTGGAAGGAGCGACCTTTTTAAATGTAAGAAATCTGCTATAATTTACCTTTTTGTCATAGCTCTCTAAACAAACATGCATTGGTAAGCTGAGAAATATCTCTACCGGTTGATTAATAAAGCTGGCAATTAATGTACGATGATCTTATAACCTGCGTTACAACTTGTTGACGCTTTGGATTTTTTTCCATTCCTAATCTGAAAACATACTTTTATTTTATGACTAAATATAAAAATGTTGCATAAAAGCTCACTGCACTAATGGATGCTTGCTACAGTTTGCAGCCAGAAGTGGCATTTTATGTCTAATAAAAAAGGAGTTATGAGCGTCGATCTATCAAAAGCCAAGTTTACATACGGCAATGATGCTATCAAATAATATGCTATAAATCTGCAATTTTTCATGTTCTATAATAATCTAGCAAATGCTACAAATATATATTCAATAACAAGTGACATACACAAACTATATTTATAATACATACAAAAGCAAAAATTAACATTAGTGAAACAAAAATATTTGCATCGTTTGCTCAGCCAATTGCGTTGTGATTGTTATTTCGTTCGGACCCTTTTCATCTCCTGGCTATTCAATACTTTCCAGTGTTTGCTGGCCTCAACTCTTCTTTGGAGCTGCTGAACTAGCCGATATTAGAGTTTAAACAATGTTTATAGCAGAGCAAAACTTTTGAGTCACTATTTACAATACTTTTCCCAAAAATAACGGAAAAATGTTAGCTCACTAAGTGTGCTGAGCACAAGATTTACCCTGAAAATATTAGTACAGATTCTATCAAAAGATGCTAAACCGTTTTTCGCATAGGTCGAAGTATCAAGACCGCTTGAAACAGAGAGCTATTATTAGCCTCATACCATTATTAATTACTTCTATAGTGTTGCCGTCAAAATTTTAAACAAGAAACCATAAAGCTTTTGGCGTTAGAAATTGGACTTCGATATGAACAGCAACCACGAAAGAATTAATTGTTATTGATGTAACCGAGTCATTATTAATACCATTTTGTGGACACTTTTCTACTGATCACTCGCTATTATGAGTTCGTAAGGAACGAAGAATGTCAGTGACGGTCAAATAGAGGTGGCGTTCAATTAAAGAGTGGTGCACTATTTTTTAACCCTTCTATTAATAGCGGTAGTCAAATAGAGGTGGTATTCACATAAAGGTGGCATTTACGGTATATCAAGATACCAGAACAATATTTTAGGAATAGTAATTAGTGCTCATTTGTGATACGGTACCAAAGGTTCAAAAGTTCATATGAGGGCGGAGCGAAAGTGGCAGCATACCTTCTAGCAGTAAAAAGATTAGAAGACTAAACACACTAAAGTTGCCCGATTTTGGTATCAAAATCGGTATCGGTGCCAATATGGGTGTTAAGTGGATTTATTGCGGCAAATCACGAACAAGATAACTAAGAAAGGAAACAAGAATGCAGAGTAATACTTCTATTTACTAGCATTACGAATAAATTTAAGCAGGCGATCCATAAAGTTATATATCTCTCTCTTTATCGGGACGATACATAGCTTGTTTGTTGGGTTGTTCTCGATTCGTTTGGTTGTGAATGTAATTTGCTTCTCTCTTATATTATATTTATTTACATATCAAACTTTGAAGTTTGTCTAAATAATTATGGTCCTACAGATCATTTGATGTACTAGTTCTTGTGAGAAAACCATTGCAGGTCTTACTATAAATTTAAAAAATGCTGTTTTTTGCAGGTGCTGCTAACGTAGTTGTTTTTGTTGACAACAACAATAAATACAAACAAATAAATACATTAATATTTATATTTTTTATAATAAGATGAACAATTATGTATGCAACATAAAATATCTGAATCGGTATTTGAATCGGATTATTTTTCAATAAGAACCGGTATATCGGATCGGTATCTGAATTGGCTGGTGAATTTAGAATCAGGACACCTCTAATACACACATTAAATATGTTATAAGTGAAATATCGCTAGCAAAATAATATTGTTTGTAATTTTTTAATCATGTCGTTATTTTATAGAGTGTTTAAAAGTATATGTTGTAAAAAACACAGCTGCTTGTAAAAACAATTTTAAATACAGTATATCAGAATATCAAAAGAATAGTCATTGGACAATACTGCTTGCATAACATTAAAAACAGACAAATTACAAATGCATGGCGTCCAAAGATTATGTAAGACATATTTTTGGACACCATGATATATTATATCAAGACATCATATATTATAACAACACAATGGCTGGATAACAAAAGACCAAGAAAGAAAACAAAATTGGTTGCCATAGGCTGCTGTATGACAACAGGGGGCTCTTTGCGTTTACGCTACAGCACTCATGCTGTTGATGCATGCTGACTTGGCTTCCGCGAGCTATAGGGAGTCTTGAGAAGCCAGCTGACTGATACCACGCCCCTCATTAAGGCAAGCGAAGATGTTGTAAGCGTGCTATTTAAAACCAGTATGTATTATCATATGCTACTGCATAATGCAAAGATGAGGGATGCATTGTTTCTTCCACGAAGATGAGTGGGTTATTTTAACAAATAATACAACCTTTAGAAATCTCGAC
This sequence comes from Watersipora subatra, assembly GCF_963576615.1. Lineage (NCBI taxonomy): Eukaryota > Metazoa > Bryozoa > Gymnolaemata > Cheilostomatida > Watersiporidae > Watersipora > Watersipora subatra. The sequence continues at coordinate 74,977,529 of NC_088710.1, forward strand.
ATTACCCCCAGAGTAAAGAGACATTCCGTCTCCCACAGCTTTCTGTCGGAAGCAAAAGGGTAAAACATGGCAACAGCAATTCAATGGTCTTGCATAATTTTTAAAGAAAAGGGATGAAAGGGAAGTATTGCAGAGGCCATTGCTTACCTCCGCCCGGCCTCCCACCAATACAAACAATAAAGCGTGTTATAGTATGATTGATGGAAACACAACTTCTCGTGATGAGTTACGATTTCCCAAGTGATCAACAGCATCAATAGACCTAGTTAATGACAGTGCAGGATGAGCATAGCCTCATTGCTTAAACAATTATATCGTAGATAGACGAGACACTCCATTACACCACCGAAAACAATGTACTAAATTACAATTTAGAAAAAATCAAGTCACAAATTGTTAATTTGTGCTTTGTACATGGGACTAACACAAATGAATGATAAGGAGTGTGACACGTGCTGGCCTGTGACTTTATATAGATCAAGCTTAGACCAAGACCAAGCATATCACAACAATGAGCTAAATATAGCTGTGCGTCTATAATTATGTATAGCATGCAATGACTAGAATTTCCTATAATCAAACCCAAGCCTAATAACTCCAACAATATACGTAAGCAAAAAGGGAGAACGGAGACCAAGCTCATGTCTAGACCAAAGTGGAGAACTGACAACTGATAAATTTAACGTCACGAAGGCCAGCAACCATTTCTGTTACTTAACGCATGAAACAAAGCAGAAGACGACACTACACAATGTGTTCATGGTCTGGTTACAGCCTTCAATCCGTTACTGAATTTGCAACATATACGTGTAGAAAAGACCTTACTGAATTGGAAGCTTCAGATACTCATTGAAGCCTTTCATGTGTTAACTGTTAGGGTCAATCGATCTGGGTTTACTAATCAGTAGCATGTATGTGTTTAGTAACCTTCATGTAGCATTAGTGCACTCTAGACCATTCTAGGCTATATTGCAATTAGAGGCAGCCTGTCCACCAACGTGAATTAATAGCAATACGCTGCCAGCCGGCGATAAGGACAGGATGGTCACGACGACGGGTATCAAGGATCTTGCGAGTACTGCTTGCTAAGCTTGATTAGACAGGCCAGAGAATGAGCGCTGAGGGGACCATGGACTAGTACGATTTCATGCGGTCTGCAGAGGTCTATTAGGGGAGGTCACCATTAACGTCCTTCCAAATCAATAGCCATCAAGTAAATCATTGTCAAACAGGACAGTTTTTACTTACCTACCTCCATCAAGAGACAACAACAGCAATTATGGTTAAAGACGCCAACAGAGCTTTGAAAACTGCCAATGATGATTAAATTATTAGATTGTACATACGAATTATCATGGTGCATCATGGTATCATTATCATGGTTATCATCTCAAAGTTGAGATACAATTAATTTTTAATTGAGTGCTAAAAAAATCTTTATCACTCAAAGTGGTTTTCATATTTTCTAGTTCAACTAATGTAAAAATTATTGATAGAATTCTTTACCGCTCTATTTTAAACACGAAGAAAGAAGATGTTAAACAGCAAGCAGTGGTTTGTAGAAACATTGACTTGCATGAGAACAAATGTCAGAGTATTCGAAATAAGCATGTTTGCTAAGCTATGCTAAGTTATGCTATGGTATGCCTGTAAACATAAATTACGGAAACAAATGGGTAACGAAAATAGATTGAACATTTCCGAATCTATAGAAAAATTGTTATCCCGAGCACATGTACATGCTTATCGATATTAGAAAGCACTGATACTACATACAGCTGATACAACTACTTGAACATATAGCACAAGATATTAGAGCAAAAAGAACTTGATGAATTGTAAAGCTGGCCCTTTGCATCTACGATAAAATAAAGCTGTCATCTGAATAACGTCCACGAGTTAGCTCCTGTCCGCGAGTTAGCTTAGCGGAGAAGAGGTACAATTAATTACTGATACTAGTGTGAACTTGTGTCATGTACTTACACTGGTAAGCCTCAGGTACTCTTTCTCAACATTTTTGCAGGCACCTACTATCTTCCGGTTTTCATCCCACATCATATCATCATTGTCTTCATCCTTAGCAACACACATTAAAAGATAGTATGCCTAAATAACATGCCTTACCATGTAAGCACATCCTGTATGCTTACTGTACTAGCTAGGCATACCATGTAGGCATACCAAGCCCACCTGCCTTCTTAGTACTAATACAATGTACACCCGTGTAGCATGCCTGCATGGAATGTCCGGACACATGTAGTACACCTACATATATAGAGTAGAATATATACCTATAATATATAATTATATACAGTCAAACATGGATAACTCGGCCACGGATATTTTGAACACATTGTTAACTCGAACGGATTCTTTGGTCCGTTCCTACGCAATGATAAATTGCTTTAGATAACTCGAACTTAACACGGTTAACTCAAACAGTTTAATGCCGAAGGAACAAACTTTGGTTTGTTTTAATCCGAAGGAATTTACATTAATCGCGGAGCTACGACTACTCCGCCTTCCTAGCGAGTAAAGCGCTCCCTATAGGTATATAGTGTACATATATTTCCCCTGTACCATATAATGGAACCGATTAGGAGAGCGTATAAAACCTGATTAATGGGGTCGCTAACACGTCAGCTAAGTTACGGCCAAACTAAAACGTTAAAAAGTATTAGCGATAAAAATTTAATAAAGATCGACACAACATGCAAAATGCATATTGTAAGAGTGATTATATGTGGATATATAAGGATAACACACCTTTTCACAGACTACACTCGATAGGTTTTTTAAATGAAACAACTACTCAGATGTGAAGCATGCGTTTTTGGATTGGTCGTAAATGTGTACTCGTGTGAAGTTTTAAAAATTATCCGAAAATTTAGATATTTTTCTGTCAGCTAAGATTTGTTTGTAGTTTTAGGTGATGTGACTGCCAAGATGTTTTAAGATTAAAATTGGCAAAATTGGTTCCTGTTAAAACGCTCAGAAGAAAAAGATACATTTTTTTTCTGAGTGTTCCGACGACGATCAAGTTTTGCCAATTTTAATCTGAAAACCTCATGGCAGTACATCACCTAAAACAACAAACAAATCTTAAGTAATAGAAAAACATCTTTACTTCCTGATAAATACTTTTGAAACTTTACATGAGGGGCCCTATAACTTGTAACAAGCAATCTATGATTTTGCTTTATACATAGTTTGTATATGTACATGTATCTTCTGTTAAATGCATGCACTTGTGACAGTGCTCTGATAACTTGAACGCTCTGATAACTCAAACACTTTCGCTCGGTCCCGTGAAGTTTGAGTTATCCATGTTTGACTGTACCTATATAATGTAATATAGGTATATTATTATATACTCCTATAATATATACCTCCTATAACGTAAATTCCACATAACGTAAAGAATTTATGTAGTTTTTGCTTCGTAATATGTAAAAGATTCCATGCAACGTAACAAGTTAGTGCAAGTTCTTGAATTCGATTTAAGTACATGTAACAAGAATCTTGTAGTTAGTCTTAACAATATCATTTTCTCTCTGTCACACTGGGAAGAGAAAATGATGTATAAAGTTCTCTGTAATCTATACTGGTACCCTGCAGTATAAAGTTATCTCTGTAACCTATACTAGTACCCTGCAGTATAAAGTTATCTCTGTAATCTATACTAGTACCCTGCAGTATAAAGTTATCTCTGTAATCTATACTGGTACCCTGCTGTATAAAGTTATCTCTGTAACCTATACTAGTATCCTGCAGTATAAAGTTATCTCTGTAACCTATACTAGTACCCTGCAGTATAAAGTTATCTCTGTAATCTATACTGGTACCCTGCTGTATAAAGTTATCTCTGTAACCTATACTAGTACCCTGCAGTATAAAGTTATCTCTGTAATCTATACTAGTACCCCGCAGTATAAAGTTATCTCTGTAATCTATACTGGTACCCTGCAGTATAAAGTTATCTCTGTAATCTCTACTAGTACCCTACAGCCTAGTTCCACACGAGAGATCATCAGGTGGGTCCATCATGTACAAAGAATAAGCAGCTGCACAATTATTCAGAAATACTTAAAGGTGATCAAATGTTGCAGATGGTGGAGTGTCGGTCTACCAAGTTAAACTTGACAAGTTTGAGCCTCGTCGAAAGCTATCCTGACGCAATGGATTATTACCTATTAACGGATTATTAAATATTAACGTCATAGGAGTGTCTACTGTAGTATGATTACATATTTTGTCTACATGCAAGTAATATGACTACAAAGTATACCTACTCATGCATAATACTCCCAACAGCAGAACTTAATTTTGCAAATATATTTAATTAGCTCATCAACTGCATTGAAAAAACAAATATAGCACATTAAACTAAAAAATGGGTGAGATTGCATGCGATTATGGCCAAAAGTGAGACCGTGTACAGATGGCCCCCCAACTTACGAACGAGATACATTCCAAACGGATGAACGTTAAGCGGATTTGTTCATATGTCGTCTCAGTGCCTTATTTTGTACAGAACGTATGTTTAGGAATGTATAAGTATGTTTAAGGCTTGTATACGTAACCTATATTGGTTTGTACTGCATTTAAAGAACAATTCTTCAAAGAAGTTTCTCCATGTCTTCCAAACTTTCCCTCTTTTCTTGCTAATGCTCGTGGATTGCATCGGCAATGCACCTTTTACATGCTCTATGATATGGTCTTTCTGTTTGTAAATTGTACCGACAGTCAAACAATTCATGTTATACGCGGGTGCAACACTCACCATCTTTTCATCAGCATCAAACTTCTTTATTATTGTCACTTTCGTTTCAAATAAAATGACTTGCCTCTTTTTACACTTTCACTGTCACCTTTGTATCTACCATTTTTCTTTACAAACAATTTTTGACATACGCACAACACCATTCGTATCTACTGTTCTTTGTAGCGCCAATGTTTGTAAGTAAGGTAGAATCTGTATTGTGTTATCTATAAATGAATAGGTTATTAAACGGATTGAAGAACAATAGCATTATTTATGAAAATGGCAATAGGCAATTTTTTAGCCACTAGGGTCTCTCGAATATGGATCTGATAATTCAATTATTAACTTGGAGAACAGCGCCGGCATCTACAGAAAATTAGCCGAGCAATTCAAGCAGTTAGCGCATTAAAAATGGTTTAAGCATTATGTAACACGACCAGTCCGAGGCTTGTCACGAAAGCAGGGAAAGAGCGACAGTTGAGAGGAATACAGTTGATGAGGAATATATATATATATATGAGATGTATAGAGGTATAGGATTGATATTGGTATTGGACAATAATAATCAGGGGGCCATTGTTGCTAATTGCTTAAAGCTACCGCTAATTGTTCCACGAAAGCTAAGAGCTATGAGCTCAAACAAATCAGCCAGGCAATAGCGAACAGCCATGCAATATCTACCCTCTACCCTGGGCAATCAAACTATTTACCAAGAAAACAACTATTCAGGGAGCGCTGCTCATGCCTTACATAACAAAACATGACGGTCAGGATTTTATCTCGCCTGCTAGATGAGCAGCGTGCAAAGCAAAACCAGAGGTGACTGATGACCCAATTCATGGCGTCCGAACTATAGCGTACTCAAATCTTCAGTTTCTTTTCCATGCTAATGAGGTTCAAAGGCTACTAATATGGTTCAAAGGCTATATAAATATGAAACCTTTCAAACATTAAGACACCATTACAAAATGATTTGACAAAAAACCCAGAGATGAATCGGAAAATATTGTTGAGAATTGTCAGAAGCAAGTGCTGTGCAGAACGCACGCCTGCAGAGTAGACAGAGTAGACAGGGAGGACTAGGTGAGTACTCACTGCATAAGTGTTGATAGTGAGTTGAAGGGGCTCAGCCCTTGCCTGAAGTTGGTCGCCAAATCTAGCCATTCTTTTTTCTATGTTCAGTCGCTCTCGAGCCGTTGGTTTAGCTTTGGTCCATCTAATAGCAAGAAACAGTCAAAGTTTGTACCATAAGACACCCTCATAGTCTAAATTTAACCCTTTTGCAATATCTTACCAATTCAATATGTGTATTCAGGTAAAAAGAGGAGCAAGCAGGAACATAACAGGAGTGGGGGAGTGTGTGGGGAGTGTGTGTGGGCAAACAAAATTAATGAGACATGTAAAATGAACAAGTTAAGCAACCAATTATGTATTAATAATGTATGAATAAAGACTTGCATCAAGCTGTAAATTACATTTGTCAATCACTGCTAATGTTTGCTTGGGGACAATTTTGTGGTGCAAACAACTCCAATTTAAAACGGTGAGTAATAAATTAGCTGAACACGATGACAAGCCACCTGTATTAAACAGCGATATAAATAAGACTAAAATATATACTTAAGCATATGCTATACCCCAGGATATGCTATACAATCTACTGCAGCATAAGCTACATGGTATATTATGGAATACAATATACCGTATAATAATATGTATGAGATAGGGCATGAAGCATGCTATAGAATCCACTATACAGCAATACTACATAACACTGCGTAAAGTGGAATACTATAGTGTACGCTATACAGTTTACTCTAGAATACACTATATGGTATACTATATAGTACACTATATGGTATACTATATGGTATGCTATACGGTATACTATATGGTATACTATATGGTATACTATACGGTATACTATACGGTATACTATATGGTATACTATATGGTATGCTATACAGTATACTATATGGTATACTACATGGTATGCTATATGGTATACTATATGGTATGCTATATGGTATACTATATGGTATGCTATATGGTATGCTATATGGTATACTATATGGTATACTATATGGTATGCTATACGGTATACTATATGGTATGCTATATGGTATGCTATATGGTATGCTATATGGTATACTATACGGTATACTATACGGTATACTATATGGTATACTATATGGTATACTATATGGTATGCTATACAGTAAACTATATGGTATACTATATGGTATGCTATACGGTATACTATATGGTATACTATACGGTATACTATACGGTATACTATATGGTATACTATATGGTATGCTATATGGTATACTTTTTATGCTGTTTAACTCCGAGTCGTTTAGCCACATCTGTTCCCTTTCCTGGCTTCTTGCTTGTCTGCTTGTTCTTTTTCCACACCTTCTTGCTGACTTTACTGTGCAGAGGAATGAAATCCGACTCGGATGATGACGAGGTCACACTTGAACTACTAAAAATCAAAGGCAACCGAAAAGGTGAGACTCGGCGAATAAATCATCGACTAGAGAAATTAATCGGTTCTTAGGAGAGTGATGAGAGCAAAAGAGAGCACCTTGTAGAGTCCGAGCGAGCTTTCGAGTGACGTGGACTGGCCTTCCGATGTCTGTCATGGTGCCTTTCCCTTGACCTTTCTCTTGACCGCGATCTCGATCTGCTAGACTTGTTATACCTGGGTGAGAAAAAACCAATCCTGACAGCAAGTCGGGAACTAATGGCTTACCACAACTTGATAGTGATATACGAATGAACATTTGAAAGTATTTTATTTTTTAAGTTACTTGTAGGATATCATAAAGCAGTCACAGCAACACTGCTCTCATATTGCTTAAATCAGCAAACAAATAAATATTCAGTATAAAATTACTTTAAAAGTTTTATTTATTTACAAAGGAACTATCAAATAAACTTGTAATAAAGTTTTATTTATTTACAAAGGAACTATCAAATAAACTTGTAATAAAGTTTTATTTATTTACAAAGGAACTATCAAATAAACTTGTAATAAAGTTTTATTTATTTACAAAGGAACTATCAAATAAACTTGTAATAAAGTTTTATTTATTTACAAAGGAACTATCAAATAAACTTGTAATAAAGTTTTATTTATTTACAAAGGAACTATCAAATAAACTTGTAATAAAGTTTTATTTATTTACAAAGGAACTATCAAATAAACATGTAATAAAGTTTTATTTATTTACAAAGGAACTATCAAATAAACATGTAATAAAGTTTTATTTATTTACAAAGGAACTATCAAATAAACATGTAATAAAGTTTTATTTATTTACAAAGGAACTATCAAATAAACTTGTAATAAAGTTTTATTTATTTACAAAGGAACTATCAAATAAACATGTAATAAAGTTTTATTTATTCACAAAGGAACTATCAAATAAACTTGTAATAAAGTTTTATTTATTTACAAAGGAACTATCAAATAAACATGTAATAAAGTTTTATTTATTTACAAAGGAACTATCAAATAAACTTGTAATAAAGTTTTATTTATTTACAAAGGAACTATCAAATAAACTTGTAATAAAGTTTTATTTATTTACAAAGGAACTATCAAATAAACATGTAATAAAGTTTTATTTATTCACAAAGGAACTATCAAATAAACTTGTAATAAAGTTTTATTTATTTACAAAGGAACTATCAAATAAACTTGTAATAAAGTTTTATTTATTTACAAAGGAACTATCAAATAAACATGTAATAAAGTTTTATTTATTTACAAAGGAACTATCAAATAAACTTGTAATAAAGTTTTATTTATTTACAAAGGAACTATCAAATAAACTTGTAATACAGTAAAACTTCCTAAACATAAATCTAGAAATGTATCGATCAAATTTGTCCAAAAATGCACCGAAATTTGCTGCATTACTAAACACGGATGTATAACACTGCTTATCAATGTTATACAATTAATAGAGGTAGCTAGTAAGTTTTGTAAATCATTATATACAGATGGTTTAAGTGTTATGGATAGGACAACTCCTTTGCAGATTCCTCTTCAAGTAAAATTTAAGCTTTATCTATGTATATTTCTCAAAGATTGTGTGTGGATATGTGTCGCTCCGGCTAGAGCGCACGCAGTTTGTGTGTAGATATGTGCCGCTCCGGCTATAGCGCAAGCAGTTTGTGTGTAGATATGTGTCGCTCCGGCTAGAGCGCACGCAGTTTGTGTGTGGATATGTGTCACTCCGGCTATAGCGCACGCAGTTTGTGTGTGGATATGTGCCGCTCCGGCTATAGCGCAAGCAGTTTGTGTGTGGATATGTGTCGCTCCGGCTATAGCGCAAGCAGTTTGTGTGTGGATATGTGTCGCTCCGGCTATAGCGCACGCAGTTTGTGTGTAGATATGTGCCGCTCCGGCTATAGCGCAAGCAGTTTGTGTGTGGATATGTGTCGCTCCGGCTATAGCGCAAGCAGTTTGTGTGTGGATATGTGTCGCTCCGGCTATAGCGCAAGCAGTTTGTGTGTGGATATGTGTCGCTCCGGCTATAGCGCAAGCAGTTTGTGTGTGGATATGTGTCGCTCCGGCTATAGCGCAAGCAGTTTCTGTGTGGATATGTGTCGCTCCGGCTATAGCGCACGCTGATTATTTTACCAATGCGCTCACACGTTGCGACACCCCTGTTAAGAAATATTTTTTGTAAGGTTCAATTACTATATCTGGGGTCAAGGCCAATTCTTCTCATGCAGACAATTATATTGTCTCCTATTGTCATATTCAAGATTTTTATTTTGTTTTCTCAGTTCGTATTAATTGTATCATTACCGAATCATCTTTCATTGTAATCGTAACAAAACCGATTTAATTTAACTATTACTTGCTAGTTATTTCACCTTTACATCTAAACCTTTTTATAGTTGTTTTATTTTCTTTAATTCACTGGAACTGCACAAAACATTTTCCTCATGATATGAAGTTTAAAAGTTGTTTGACAAAGTTTGAAAACCTTTACAGTTGTTTTTATTTTCTCTATTAATTTATTTCAACTACACAAAACACTTTTCTCATGATACATAGTTTGAAAGTTAGAATGGTAAATGTTGTTACATGTTAAATACAAATAAATTTTCTGTCCAGACTTTTTTATTACCCAAACAACGCCGAGTTGTACAGCTAGTGCACATCTATTTAGCAGTCATTTGACTGAGATCTAGACAGTGGACCCTTGCCATGTGACTTCAATTCATTCCACTGTTGGCATCGTAAGGCAAAAATACCCCATTGAGTGGTATAGAAAACCATAATAATTATCTAATGCAAACACCCCCTGGTAAATATCATCAAAACTCTATACACCTACTGTACGTATTAAAAACCAGTACCAAAATCATATGTTAAACCTAGTTACTATAAGTAGCGTAGAAGTTCTTACCTTCGAGACAGACGCATAGCATAAATGTTGAATATAACTTGAAGAAATTTAGTTTACTAAATACATACTTGAAGCTAAGTTTTGGTATGTATTTAGCTAAACTAAACTTCAACTTTGTCATCAGCAAAATTTTACTATCTGTATGTTTCCAGTTTCATTTTCACTATAACTTATAACGAATAATGCTGAACTGAGAGAGAGCAAGCATCGTATCTCTTTCAGGTGTTGTGGGAGAGATTTCGGCGAATAGCATATTGGCATCTTCGTTATTTTCAAAGATTCAACTTTTGTTTGCAGCTCTTTCATGGTATGAGAATGTCTTCGTAACGGCCTGCATGTTTTACGGTGAATAAAACTTATATTCTAACAATACTTTTAACACTCAAGCCTATTGTTGGTCTTTACTTTTTATGAATCTAGCAAGATGCTGCCAAATACAATTGAGGCGTATAACAATAAAAATTTCAAAGTTGAATATTTAGAAAAAGCAATACTTTGCGCTTAAAAACGTTTGGCAGTGGGGCAAAACGGTATAATGTTAAACTTTAAAGATAACATTGTTAGCTGGAAAATGAAAGTCACACGCGAATACCTGGAATTACGAGGGCTAGTCTCCTGCGATTCACTGAATCTGCCACCGCGCCCTCTTCTTCCTCTTCCTCTATTTGGGCTATGCCCATAGTTTGACATTGGCATGCCAGAAGATGTCTTGGCTAAAGCTCCTAGCCTGCTGTTTATATCCGAGACCGATCTGCAAGTGCCACAAGCAATATCTTGAGCTTATGTGTGAGGACTTGCTGACTATATACTAGGCAATTCCAACCATCTTCATTATCAACAACTATGCTGTTTACATTAGTGAAATAATAATCTATTTAAAGGTAAACTTTTGACAAAAGTGATAACAAGTGCAGTAATATTACTAACATATATAAAAAATAATTTTTAATAATTTGGAGTATTTGTTCAACTTGCTATATCTTACATTCAAATATTTATACAGCTAACTGTAATACCATTTAAAATGTTAAAGGTTAACTAACTGACAGCACAAATTTTATTACATTAATAAAAGTGAATAGCATCACAGATTGAAGTAACACAATATGATTGTGCAATTTTGACCAAATACCAGGTTTTGTCAACGTTTTGCAATTTGTTAAAATGGACAGAAGGCCTAGTGATCTTTGCAAAATAGTGACCGGAACAGCTGCAACACTATATAATTACAAATAAATCACTGTTTTCAACTAAATAATTAAAAAATTATCAGTTTAGAATTCTTATTCACGAAAGTGGTGTATGCGTTGACAGATTTTAAAAAGACTATTTCCAATAATAGCTAATTTTTCCGGACTAATCTGTTCGAAGGGAGAATTTATTGCTGGCACTCTCCACAAGATGCAAACATGGGTCAATTGGTGTAATTCTATAGCCCTTGCTCCACAAGATGTACACATAAGCCAATTAGGGTAAGTCTATAGCCCCTGCTCCGCAAGATGTAAGCATAAGCCAATTGGTATAATTCTATAGCCGCTGCTCCACAAGATGTAAACATAACCAATTAGTGTAATTCTATAGCCCCTGCTCCACAAGATGTAAACATAAGCCAATTAGTGTAATTCTATAGCCCCTGCTCCACAAGATGTAAACATAAGCCAATTGGTGTTAATCTATAGCCCCTGCTCCACAAGATGTAAACATAAGCCAATTGGTGTAACTCTATAGCCCCTGCTCCACAATATGTAAACATAAGCCAATTGGTGTTAATCTATAGCCCCTGCTCCACAAGATGTAAACATAAGCCAATTGGTGTAACTCTATAGCCCCTGCTCCACAAGATGTAAACATAAGCTAATTGGTGTAATTCTACAGCCCCTGCTAAAAAGTTGATGTGGGATGTATCAATACTGTGCAGGCTTTTTCAAGATTTGTGGAACCAGCTTCGACCTTGCGTTATGATTTTCTGCCATGTTGGGTAAAGCGGCGACTAGATGAGGAGATAACTTTAAAGATGGTTAGCTCATCTTTGTTAGTTTCCTGAATAATAGTCAAGGAAACAAAACAGAGATACGATTTCAGTTGGAGTCGTTGTGATATTTTCCGTTTTACTTGTTTTGCAAATAAAAATTATTTTCAAGAAAACGTAACTGCCACTCTGAATATGGACGGGGAAGATGTTTTAGGTCGTTTATATTCTGATGGCAGTAATTTTGAGGCCGACTAGATTGATGATGATTACTTAGAAAACTCTCATGAATCAGACGATCAAGAATGTAAATAAAATTATTTAGCTTTTTATTTTTGCGACTTTCCCAGCAATTGCGTAGTATTGGCAACAATTCGTTGACAACATAACCGATGATCTTTAAGACTTTTATGGTATTGACAATGTTGTCCAAAGATTTATCTATAAAATAAGCCTAAAATCACGAAGCAATTTTAAAATTTTGTTTGGGAATTTCCAACATAAAAATGAACAATTTGTCTTTCTGACGTTCGAACTATTTGGTGTTGTTATGGCTTTTGTGAGTTAGAAAACAGAGAACTACTTATGTTGATGACATTAAAGCCGATTCAGATTTTTGTGATCACACAGATAATTAAAGTAGCAGCACAGACTCTGATAGTGGTGAAAGTAATAGTTTTATAAGAATAAGGAACATTGTAGAAGATCGTTTTAGCTTTGTAGCAATCGTAGCTTCACATAGCTTTAGCAATGAACAAAGTATATATATACATTGATTTTGTTGCATAGCACTATTTATTAATATGCTGGCAAAATGAAATATACAACAAAAATGTTCTCAATACAGGTTGATTAATTTACTGTAATTCTCTGTTTGCATTCATCTAGTGCAGCCTGTACACTCGAATATGATTAATTTGTTTTCTCTCCTTATTTTAAATTTGTCGGTTTTGAATAGAACTGCATTAAAATGAAAGATATTGAAGATAATCCTTAGAAATTTTGTGCAGACGTTCTTCACACTCAATCTTGCTGGATTTTAAAAAAAACACCTTCAACAGAAGGACACTACCTTTGCCTACAACTCCAAAACATAAGAACATTTTTACGAAATTGTCTCCCCATGATGTATGGTCAAAGATAGAGTATCTAATGAAAATTTACAACTTAGATTATGGTGTAGTTGGATTCTTCACTTTATTAGCTTTCAGAAAATGTATGCTGTTGTCCAGGTTTAATTGACAACTTTTTGATTCGAGAAATTTTTGTGGTCGGTACCTGGGTTAATACGAGAAGGTGAAATGCTACAACACTTCTTATATTTAAGGAGGTGTGAAGCAAGACTTTAGTAACTACATACAGTAATAGCATCTTCATAGGTTATGAATTTATGCCAAAACCAGTTATAGAATTGCCTAGCTTAGTACGATGAGATTTTTATTGCTGCATATAATGTATAGCAAAATATTCAAAAAATATATAACAGCTTACTTTTTAATGTTTGCTCATATTTATTTTCAAATTTTCAACATATCAATGGTGGCATTAATAAACAGCAGTATACGGATAGACTTGAAGTTTTTAACTAGATACTTCAAATAAATTAGGGAGACATGAGACATTAATGCTGGCATTAATAAACAGCTGTATACGGATAGACTTGAAGTTTTTAGCTAGATACTTCAAATAAATTAGGGAGACATGCCCACACACCCATTATTTTTTGTGACGAACATTAGGCTGTCTTCTATAAAGTTCTTTGAAAGTATCAGGCAACAAAAATGCCGTAATAGCAACAAGCTGTCTAAAGTATTGAACTTTGGAAGTTAGTCGAGTAGATAAATGGCAATTATAATTATAACTACTGAATGCCCGGCGTTATCCGGGTAATAAAAAAGTCTTTGAACAGAAAATTAATTTTTATTCAACAAATAACACAGCTACTGTTCTAACTTTCGAACTTCATATCATGGGAAAAGTGCTCTTTGTGAAGTACAAGTGAATCAAATGGCGGAAAACAAAATCGCCCTAGTATGACGAGGATGAGAACGCATTGTGTTTCCTGAATTAAGAGGGGCATCACAGGGGCATCGTAACCAGTGGGCACGCTATATTAAATAGTACGTAATTTAGTGTGTGCAATCGGGATGAGGGTATACAGTATATGGCAAAAGCGATGGAATGGTAAAAGCGATGCAATGGTAAAAGCGATGGAATGGTAACAGCGGTACCATTGCGGTTAGATGCCCATTTTTACAAAGTTGCGGGTGACATTTTCGTGAGTTTAAATCCAGCACAAAGCGATTCTTTCATTCCTAGATTTTAATAGCAAAAGCTGGACAGACAGGTAATGACAGATGACAAACTTTGACATTTATATATAGATGACAAAACCTTGTCTTTCTTATTGACCTCATGGTTACTGTTGTTTATTGACCTCATGGTTACTGTTGTTTATTGACTCGCTGTTACTTCTTGTGCATAAGCAGTAACATCATTGACTGGGTGTGTGCAAGTATGCTAAATGGTTGTGAATCGTTTAACAAGGAAACTACTCCTTTAGAGTACAGTAGACGCTCCTGTAAAGTAAACCGCCTTTAAAATATATTCCGCTAAACGTAAAGAGTTTACATAGGTTTTTGCTTCAAATTATGTAAAACATTCTATATAACGTTGAGTCGGTGCAGTTAAAACATTGAAATTCGATGTAAATGACAAAAATTTCATAGCTAGCCTTAAAAATATTGTTTTCTCTCTTGCCGAACTTAGTAGAGAAAGACTAGCACCCTGGTAGTCTGGTGTGCCGAGAGAGATCGTCTGATGTGCCGAGAGAGATCGTCTAGTGTGCCGTGAGAGATCGTCAGGTGTGCCGTGAGAGATCGTCAGGTGTGCTGTGAGAGATCGTCAGGTGCGCCGTGAGAAATCGTCAGGTGTGCCATGAGAGATCGTCAGGTGTGCCATGAGAGATCGTCAGGCGTGCCGTGAGAGATCGTATGGTGTGCTGACATGCCCAGATAATAAGTAGCTGCACAACTATTCAAAAATACCTTAAGGCAGTCGATTTACGCAGGTGTTAGAATGTTGGTTTACCAAGCTAAATGCCACGAGTTGAAGTCGCGTTGAAAGCGATGTTTTATTTGAACTTCTAACCCTAGCTGCGGACTAATGGATAGTTGTCATGCTACAGGTAGTTGTATGATATATTAGTTGTCATGCTACAGGTAGTTGTGTGATATATTAGTTGTCATGCTACAGGTAGTTGTGTGATATGTTAGTTGTCATGCTACAGGTAGTTGTATGATATATTAGTTGTCATGCTACAGGTAGTTGTGTGATATATTAGTTGTCATGCTACAGGTAGTTGTGTGATATATTAGTTGTCATGCTACAGGTAGTTGTGTGATATATTAGTTGTCATGCTACAGGTAGTTGTATGATATATTAGTTGTCATGCTACAGGTAGTTGTGTGATATATTAGTTGTCATGCTACAGGTAGTTGTGTGATATATTAGTTGTCATGCTACAGGTAGTTGTGTGATATATTAGTTGTCATGCTACAGGTAGTTGTATGATATATTAGTTGTCATGCTACAGGTAGTTGTGTGATATATTAGTTGTCATGCTACAGGTAGTTGTGTGATATATTAGTTGTCATGCTACAGGTAGTTGTATGATATATTAGTTGTCATGCTACAGGTAGTTGTGTGATATATTAGTTGTCATGCTACAGGTAGTTGTGTGATATATTAGTTGTCATGCTACAGGTAGTTGTGTGATATATTAGTTGTCATGCTACAGGTAGTTGTGTGATATATTAGTTGTCATGCTACAGGTAGTTGTATGATATATTAGTTGTCATGCTACAGGTAGTTGTATGATATATTAGTTGTCATGCTACAGGTAGTTGTGTGATATATTAGTTGTCATGCTACAGGTAGTTGTGTGATATATTAGTTGTCATGCTACAGGTAGTTGTGTGATATGTTAGTTGTCATGCTACAGGTAGTTGTGTGATATATTAGTTGTCATGCTACAGGTAGTTGTATGATATATTAGTTGTCATGCTACAGGTAGTTGTATGATATATTAGTTGTCATGCTACAGGTAGTTGTGTGATATGTTAGTTGTCATGCTACAGGTAGTTGTATGATATATTAGTTGTCATGCTACAGGTAGTTGTATGATATATTAGTTGTCATGCTACAGGTAGTTGTATGATACATTAGTTGTCATGCTACAGGTAGTTGTATGATATATTAGTTGTCATGCTACAGGTAGTTGTGTGATATATTAGTTGTCATGCTACAGGTAGTTGTATGATATATTAGTTGTCATGCTACAGGTAGTTGTATGATATATTAGTTGTCATGCTACAGGTAGTTGTATGATATGTTAGTTGTCATGCTACAGGTAGTTGTGTGATATATTAGTTGTCATGCTACAGGTAGTTGTGTGATATATTAGTTGTCATGCTACAGGTAGTTGTGTGATATATTAGTTGTCATGCTACAGGTAGTTGTATGATATATTAGTTGTCATGCTACAGGTAGTTGTATGATATATTAGTTGTCATGCTACAGGTAGTTGTGTGATATATTAGTTGTCATGCTACAGGTAGTTGTGTGATATATTAGTTGTCATGCTACAGGTAGTTGTGTGATATATTAGTTGTCATGCTACAGGTAGTTGTGTGATATATTAGTTGTCATGCTACAGGTAGTTGTATGATATGTTAGTTGTCATGCTACAGGTAGTTGTGTGATATATTAGTTGTCATGCTACAGGTAGTTGTATGATATATTAGTTGTCATGCTACAGGTAGTTGTGTGATATATTAGTTGTCATGCTACAGGTAGTTGTATGATATATTAGTTGTCATGCTACAGGTAGTTGTATGATATATTAGTTGTCATGCTACAGGTAGTTGTATGATATATTAGTTGTCATGCTACAGGTAGTTGTGTGATATATTAGTTGTCATGCTACAGGTAGTTGTGTGATATATTAGTTGTCATGCTACAGGTAGTTGTGTGATATATTAGTTGTCATGCTACAGGTAGTTGTGTGATATATTAGTTGTCATGCTACAGGTAGTTGTGTGATATATTAGTTGTCATGCTACAGGTAGTTGTGTGATATATTAGTTGTCATGCTACAGGTAGTTGTGTGATATATTAGTTGTCATGCTACAGGTAGTTGTATGATATATTAGTTGTCATGCTACAGGTAGTTGTGTGATATATTAGTTGTCATGCTACAGGTAGTTGTGTGATATATTAGTTGTCATGCTACAGGTAGTTGTGTGATATATTAGTTGTCATGCTACAGGTAGTTGTATGATATATTAGTTGTCATGCTACAGGTAGTTGTGTGATATATTAGTTGTCATGCTACAGGTAGTTGTGTGATATATTAGTTGTCATGCTACAGGTAGTTGTATGATATATTAGTTGTCATGCTACAGGTAGTTGTATGATATATTAGTTGTCATGCTACAGGTAGTTGTATGATATATTAGTTGTCATGCTACAGGTAGTTGTATGATATATTAGTTGTCATGCTACAGGTAGTTGTATGATATATTAGTTGTCATGCTACAGGTAGTTGTATGATATATTAGTTGTCATGCTACAGGTAGTTGTATGATATATTAGTTGTCATGCTACAGGTAGTTGTATGATATATTAGTTGTCATGCTACAGGTAGTTGTGTGATATATTAGTTGTCATGCTACAGGTAGTTGTATGATATATTAGTTGTCATGCTACAGGTAGTTGTATGATATATTAGTTGTCATGCTACAGGTAGTTGTATGATATATTAGTTGTCATGCTACAGGTAGTTGTGTGATATATTAGTTGTCATGCTACAGGTAGTTGTATGATATATTAGTTGTCATGCTACAGGTAGTTGTATGATATATTAGTTGTCATGCTACAGGTAGTTGTGTGATATATTAGTTGTCATGCTACAGGTAGTTGTATGATATATTAGTTGTCATGCTACAGGTAGTTGTATGATATATTAGTTGTCATGCTACAGGTAGTTGTATGATATATTAGTTGTCATGCTACAGGTAGTTGTGTGATATATTAGTTGTCATGCTACAGGTAGTTGTATGATATATTAGTTGTCATGCTACAGGTAGTTGTATGATATATTAGTTGTCATGCTACAGGTAGTTGTGTGATATATTAGTTGTCATGCTACAGGTAGTTGTGTGATATATTAGTTGTCATGCTACAGGTAGTTGTATGATATATTAGTTGTCATGCTACAGGTAGTTGTATGATATATTAGTTGTCATGCTACAGGTAGTTGTGTGATATATTAGTTGTCATGCTACAGGTAGTTGTATGATATATTAGTTGTCATGCTACAGGTAGTTGTATGATATATTAGTTGTCATGCTACAGGTAGTTGTATGATATATTAGTTGTCATGCTACAGGTAGTTGTGTGATATATTAGTTGTCATGCTACAGGTAGTTGTGTGATATATTAGTTGTCATGCTACAGGTAGTTGTATGATATATTAGTTGTCATGCTACAGGTAGTTGTATGATATATTAGTTGTCATGCTACAGGTAGTTGTATGATATATTAGTTGTCATGCTACAGGTAGTTGTATGATATGTTAGTTGTCATGCTACAGGTAGTTGTGTGATATATTAGTTGTCATGCTACAGGTAGTTGTGTGATATGTTAGTTGTCATGCTACAGGTAGTTGTATGATATATTAGTTGTCATGCTACAGGTAGTTGTGTGATATATTAGTTGTCATGCTACAGGTAGTTGTATGATATATTAGTTGTCATGCTACAGGTAGTTGTGTGATATATTAGTTGTCATGCTACAGGTAGTTGTATGATATATTAGTTGTCATGCTACAGGTAGTTGTATGATATATTAGTTGTCATGCTACAGGTAGTTGTATGATATATTAGTTGTCATGCTACAGGTAGTTGTGTGATATATTAGTTGTCATGCTACAGGTAGTTGTATGATATATTAGTTGTCATGCTACAGGTAGTTGTGTGATATATTAGTTGTCATGCTACAGGTAGTTGTATGATATGTTAGTTGTCATGCTACAGGTAGTTGTGTGATATATTAGTTGTCATGCTACAGGTAGTTGTATGATATATTAGTTGTCATGCTACAGGTAGTTGTATGATATATTAGTTGTCATGCTACAGGTAGTTGTATGATATATTAGTTGTCATGCTACAGGTAGTTGTGTGATATGTTAGTTGTCATGCTACAGGTAGTTGTGTGATATATTAGTTGTCATGCTACAGGTAGTTGTATGATATATTAGTTGTCATGCTACAGGTAGTTGTGTGATATATTAGTTGTCATGCTACAGGTAGTTGTGTGATATATTAGTTGTCATGCTACAGGTAGTTGTATGATATATTAGTTGTCATGCTACAGGTAGTTGTGTGATATATTAGTTGTCATGCTACAGGTAGTTGTATGATATATTAGTTGTCATGCTACAGGTAGTTGTGTGATATGTTAGTTGTCATGCTACAGGTAGTTGTGTGATATATTAGTTGTCATGCTACAGGTAGTTGTATGATATATTAGTTGTCATGCTACAGGTAGTTGTGTGATATGTTAGTTGTCATGCTACAGGTAGTTGTATGATATATTAGTTGTCATGCTACAGGTAGTTGTGTGATATATTAGTTGTCATGCTACAGGTAGTTGTATGATATATTAGTTGTCATGCTACAGGTAGTTGTGTGATATATTAGTTGTCATGCTACAGGTAGTTGTGTGATATGTTAGTTGTCATGCTACAGGTAGTTGTATGATATATTAGTTGTCATGCTACAGGTAGTTGTGTGATATATTAGTTGTCATGCTACAGGTAGTTGTGTGATATGTTAGTTGTCATGCTACAGGTAGTTGTATGATATGTTAGTTGTCATGCTACAGGTAGTTGTATGATATATTAGTTGTCATGCTACAGGTAGTTGTATGATATATTAGTTGTCATGCTACAGGTAGTTGTATGATATATTAGTTGTCATGCTACAGGTAGTTGTGTGATATATTAGTTGTCATGCTACAGGTAGTTGTATGATATATTAGTTGTCATGCTACAGGTAGTTGTATGATATATTAGTTGTCATGCTACAGGTAGTTGTATGATATATTAGTTGTCATGCTACAGGTAGTTGTATGATATATTAGTTGTCATGCTACAGGTAGTTGTGTGATATATTAGTTGTCATGCTACAGGTAGTTGTGTGATATGTTAGTTGTCATGCTACAGGTAGTTGTATGATATATTAGTTGTCATGCTACAGGTAGTTGTGTGATATATTAGTTGTCATGCTACAGGTAGTTGTGTGATATGTTAGTTGTCATGCTACAGGTAGTTGTATGATATGTTAGTTGTCATGCTACAGGTAGTTGTATGATATATTAGTTGTCATGCTACAGGTAGTTGTATGATATATTAGTTGTCATGCTACAGGTAGTTGTATGATATATTAGTTGTCATGCTACAGGTAGTTGTGTGATATATTAGTTGTCATGCTACAGGTAGTTGTGTGATATGTTAGTTGTCATGCTACAGGTAGTTGTATGATATATTAGTTGTCATGCTACAGGTAGTTGTGTGATATATTAGTTGTCATGCTACAGGTAGTTGTGTGATATGTTAGTTGTCATGCTACAGGTAGTTGTATGATATGTTAGTTGTCATGCTACAGGTAGTTGTATGATATATTAGTTGTCATGCTACAGGTAGTTGTATGATATATTAGTTGTCATGCTACAGGTAGTTGTGTGATATATTAGTTGTCATGCTACAGGTAGTTGTGTGATATGTTAGTTGTCATGCTACAGGTAGTTGTGTGATATGTTAGTTGTCATGCTACAGGTAGTTGTGTGATATATTAGTTGTCATGCTACAGGTAGTTGTGTGATATATTAGTTGTCATGCTACAGGTAGTTGTATGATATATTAGTTGTCATGCTACAGGTAGTTGTGTGATATGTTAGTTGTCATGCTACAGGTAGTTGTATGATATATTAGTTGTCATGCTACAGGTAGTTGTGTGATATGTTAGTTGTCATGCTACAGGTAGTTGTGTGATATATTAGTTGTCATGCTACA
The DNA here is from genome assembly GCF_963576615.1 of Watersipora subatra. Lineage (NCBI taxonomy): Eukaryota > Metazoa > Bryozoa > Gymnolaemata > Cheilostomatida > Watersiporidae > Watersipora > Watersipora subatra. The sequence continues at coordinate 74,998,834 of NC_088710.1, forward strand.
GGTAGTTGTGTGATATATTAGTTGTCATGCTACAGGTAGTTGTATGATATATTAGTTGTCATGCTACAGGTAGTTGTGTGATATGTTAGTTGTCATGCTACAGGTAGTTGTATGATATATTAGTTGTCATGCTACAGGTAGTTGTGTGATATATTAGTTGTCATGCTACAGGTAGTTGTATGATATATTAGTTGTCATGCTACAGGTAGTTGTGTGATATATTAGTTGTCATGCTACAGGTAGTTGTATGATATATTAGTTGTCATGCTACAGGTAGTTGTATGATATATTAGTTGTCATGCTACAGGTAGTTGTATGATATATTAGTTGTCATGCTACAGGTAGTTGTGTGATATATTAGTTGTCATGCTACAGGTAGTTGTATGATATATTAGTTGTCATGCTACAGGTAGTTGTGTGATATATTAGTTGTCATGCTACAGGTAGTTGTATGATATATTAGTTGTCATGCTACAGGTAGTTGTATGATATATTAGTTGTCATGCTACAGGTAGTTGTGTGATATATTAGTTGTCATGCTACAGGTAGTTGTATGATATATTAGTTGTCATGCTACAGGTAGTTGTATGATATATTAGTTGTCATGCTACAGGTAGTTGTGTGATATATTAGTTGTCATGCTACAGGTAGTTGTGTGATATATTAGTTGTCATGCTACAGGTAGTTGTGTGATATATTAGTTGTCATGCTACAGGTAGTTGTGTGATATATTAGTTGTCATGCTACAGGTAGTTGTGTGATATATTAGTTGTCATGCTACAGGTAGTTGTATGATATATTAGTTGTCATGCTACAGGTAGTTGTATGATATATTAGTTGTCATGCTACAGGTAGTTGTGTGATATATTAGTTGTCATGCTACAGGTAGTTGTGTGATATATTAGTTGTCATGCTACAGGTAGTTGTATGATATATTAGTTGTCATGCTACAGGTAGTTGTATGATATATTAGTTGTCATGCTACAGGTAGTTGTGTGATATATTAGTTGTCATGCTACAGGTAGTTGTGTGATATATTAGTTGTCATGCTACAGGTAGTTGTATGATATATTAGTTGTCATGCTACAGGTAGTTGTGTGATATATTAGTTGTCATGCTACAGGTAGTTGTATGATATATTAGTTGTCATGCTACAGGTAGTTGTGTGATATATTAGTTGTCATGCTACAGGTAGTTGTGTGATATATTAGTTGTCATGCTACAGGTAGTTGTATGATATATTAGTTGTCATGCTACAGGTAGTTGTATGATATATTAGTTGTCATGCTACAGGTAGTTGTATGATATATTAGTTGTCATGCTACAGGTAGTTGTGTGATATATTAGTTGTCATGCTACAGGTAGTTGTATGATATATTAGTTGTCATGCTACAGGTAGTTGTGTGATATATTAGTTGTCATGCTACAGGTAGTTGTATGATATATTAGTTGTCATGCTACAGGTAGTTGTGTGATATATTAGTTGTCATGCTACAGGTAGTTGTGTGATATATTAGTTGTCATGCTACAGGTAGTTGTATGATATATTAGTTGTCATGCTACAGGTAGTTGTGTGATATATTAGTTGTCATGCTACAGGTAGTTGTGTGATATATTAGTTGTCATGCTACAGGTAGTTGTGTGATATATTAGTTGTCATGCTACAGGTAGTTGTATGATATATTAGTTGTCATGCTACAGGTAGTTGTGTGATATATTAGTTGTCATGCTACAGGTAGTTGTGTGATATATTAGTTGTCATGCTACAGGTAGTTGTGTGATATATTAGTTGTCATGCTACAGGTAGTTGTGTGATATGTTAGTTGTCATGCTACAGGTAGTTGTATGATATGTTAGTTGTCATGCTACAGGTAGTTGTATGATATATTAGTTGTCATGCTACAGGTAGTTGTATGATATATTAGTTGTCATGCTACAGGTAGTTGTATGATATATTAGTTGTCATGCTACAGGTAGTTGTGTGATATATTAGTTGTCATGCTACAGGTAGTTGTATGATATATTAGTTGTCATGCTACAGGTAGTTGTGTGATATGTTAGTTGTCATGCTACAGGTAGTTGTATGATATATTAGTTGTCATGCTACAGGTAGTTGTGTGATATATTAGTTGTCATGCTACAGGTAGTTGTGTGATATGTTAGTTGTCATGCTACAGGTAGTTGTGTGATATATTAGTTGTCATGCTACAGGTAGTTGTATGATATATTAGTTGTCATGCTACAGGTAGTTGTATGATATATTAGTTGTCATGCTACAGGTAGTTGTGTGATATATTAGTTGTCATGCTACAGGTAGTTGTGTGATATATTAGTTGTCATGCTACAGGTAGTTGTGTGATATATTAGTTGTCATGCTACAGGTAGTTGTATGATATATTAGTTGTCATGCTACAGGTAGTTGTGTGATATGTTAGTTGTCATGCTACAGGTAGTTGTATGATATATTAGTTGTCATGCTACAGGTAGTTGTGTGATATGTTAGTTGTCATGCTACAGGTAGTTGTGTGATATATTAGTTGTCATGCTACAGGTAGTTGTGTGATATATTAGTTGTCATGCTACAGGTAGTTGTATGATATATTAGTTGTCATGCTACAGGTAGTTGTATGATATATTAGTTGTCATGCTACAGGTAGTTGTGTGATATATTAGTTGTCATGCTACAGGTAGTTGTGTGATATATTAGTTGTCATGCTACAGGTAGTTGTGTGATATATTAGTTGTCATGCTACAGGTAGTTGTATGATATATTAGTTGTCATGCTACAGGTAGTTGTGTGATATATTAGTTGTCATGCTACAGGTAGTTGTGTGATATATTAGTTGTCATGCTACAGGTAGTTGTATGATATATTAGTTGTCATGCTACAGGTAGTTGTGTGATATATTAGTTGTCATGCTACAGGTAGTTGTATGATATATTAGTTGTCATGCTACAGGTAGTTGTATGATATATTAGTTGTCATGCTACAGGTAGTTGTGTGATATATTAGTTGTCATGCTACAGGTAGTTGTATGATATATTAGTTGTCATGCTACAGGTAGTTGTGTGATATGTTAGTTGTCATGCTACAGGTAGTTGTATGATATATTAGTTGTCATGCTACAGGTAGTTGTGTGATATATTAGTTGTCATGCTACAGGTAGTTGTGTGATATATTAGTTGTCATGCTACAGGTAGTTGTGTGATATATTAGTTGTCATGCTACAGGTAGTTGTGTGATATATTAGTTGTCATGCTACAGGTAGTTGTATGATATATTAGTTGTCATGCTACAGGTAGTTGTATGATATATTAGTTGTCATGCTACAGGTAGTTGTATGATATATTAGTTGTCATGCTACAGGTAGTTGTGTGATATATTAGTTGTCATGCTACAGGTAGTTGTGTGATATATTAGTTGTCATGCTACAGGTAGTTGTATGATATATTAGTTGTCATGCTACAGGTAGTTGTGTGATATATTAGTTGTCATGCTACAGGTAGTTGTGTGATATATTAGTTGTCATGCTACAGGTAGTTGTATGATATATTAGTTGTCATGCTACAGGTAGTTGTGTGATATATTAGTTGTCATGCTACAGGTAGTTGTGTGATATATTAGTTGTCATGCTACAGGTAGTTGTGTGATATGTTAGTTGTCATGCTACAGGTAGTTGTGTGATATGTTAGTTGTCATGCTACAGGTAGTTGTGTGATACATATGCTGACACAACCAGCCTGAAGAGTAGTAATAGTTACCTAGATATCATTTTAAGAGCAGGTTTATTTTTCAAAGAGTGAAATAAGGCAAAAACCTCCATTAAACATTATATCATTATTAAACATTATACCAAATTAACAGTTAGTTGATTAGCAGAAGAATTTAGCCGACTCCAAAAGGAGCCGCAGAATCTCCAATTTGGCTGAAGGAATAGCGTTTCAATTTAGTTATGACATGTAATGAAGGAAAGCCTAAGCATGAAGCTTAGTCAATCTTGTGCCAAATGCAAGTTTTGATGACATCATCACTAGCAATAGAAGATAGCTGGCAGGCTCAGCCAAGTGAATCAAGTATCAGAAAACAACCGTCGCACTTACTTAAAGCTCTGAAAATTGAGAAAAAATATCATCGGGCAGAATATTTGGTAAGTAGAAGCAAGCCATATTTGCTAGAACACACGGTGGACAGTAAGAATGGTAGGGAAGCGCTAGTAGTAGTATATCCAACCTTGACATCATCAGCTGTGGGATAGGGTAGGTTGCCCAATCGGTGGTGTCCACTCTAGAGCGAGCGAATGCATCTGTAATAACCTCTTTTAATTTTTGCTCCATCTTATCTTTGTCTTCATCAGTATGCGCAGCGGCAAAGCACTTGGTCACCCAGTCTCTAGAGAAAAATGCTATTTATCTATATATCGTGTAAATTATATCAAACTCTCAAAAAAGCAAGCGTTTTACTTCTTAGTGGTTGTATTTGCAGTGAGGACAGCTAATGCATATACATTCTCAATTTGCCACAAAAACAAAAAATGACTGCTTTAAAGTTTGTCCGTGACCAAGTGTGGCATTTTCCTTATCAAAAAATCAACAGATCATGTGCCCATTAGTAACAAGCATGGCGAGTGATCGCCCACAACATCGTCACTCTTGTGGTGATGATGGGTGGGTCACAGAGGTTAAGCATGGGTGGCTGGTAGACGGCTGGTAGACGGCTGGTAGACGTTGGTCTTGTCTTTCTGTTGTAGACATGGGTTTTGATGGCTACCTGGTGCATAATAACTTTGTCTACAAGTCAACCAGCCCCAATGTATTAACCTACACAGTGCTCATTATTGTCTTTGCCTACATTTTCTACCAGAAGATCTGGCCTACATTGAGAAGACTGGTCGCTTGTGGCTTGCAAGTAGCGGTAAATATTTAAGCATATATCTATGAGCGCAAACACTTGTTGCAGGTCTATCAACTAAGAAAGAGCAGAGCCAGACGCCCCCGCTTCTAGGTTGGCAATACGTTAGAAAGAAGTGGGTAGGAGAGTGCACCATCCTCGACGACTCACCTACACCTCCTTCAACCCTCCATCGACTGATGTTTCAGCATGACTAACTACCATAAACTATTCCTAGATTCAACATATCGAGCTCCCCCTTTCCAGCCAGCCAAACCCTTCTTTACACTCTTCAATGCTAGTAACTATTGGCTACAGGCGGCCCTTGTCATTGCTGTCTTCCTCATACTTAATATGATGCCCTTTATGAGACAAGCGGCGCATAGCGCAGGAGGCTCCAACTGCCCGAGTCTACTTGGTATGCTCAGGGATGTATTCGTATGTAAAGAGAAGGTACACGAGATTTGTAACCAGACACCCAAGGGTCATAACGAGCCAACAAGAGATGAGGAGAGCGATGAAGAGACCAAAGATGTGCGACGCTACAAAAGAGTCCGTCAAGCACGGCCCCTTCCTTGTCCCGAAGACAGGACAGAACTAGCATTGATCGATAATGATTGCAATCGTAACTGCCAAGGAGCAGAGCGAGAGGATAGCACACTGCCCTCCGCAGACTACCGCTGCAGAAGAGCTGTGAGGTCAAGAAGCCGCGAGTCTCCGAGAAAAAGACCAGCAAAGAGTGCAAGATCTTTGAGAAGCCTCGGCGCTAAAAGCCCGATCAGATCTCGACCTCAATAATTACTTTAAAGGAAGACCTGGCAGCACTGCTCTTAAGGTTAACAACAATAATCATAAAACCAATTTAAAGAAAACCTTTTATTTGGACTATTTTTTACGTTATGTTATTAGCTATATTTCACAGGGCTAACGCACAGCCAACACTATTGCCAAGGACGTTACCTGCTCTGTTACCTAACCAAGCTATAACTTAACTTACTTCATACTAGGAGGCCAGTCAGACATTTGTGCTGCCCCCTGAGCTTGTTGTGGTCTTGCCTGAATGTTTGCCGTTACATGATTTTGCTGTAATGGCATGAGAGCGGTGGCGCTAGCTGGTTGCTGTGGTGCTGTCTGTGGCGCTGTCTGTGGTGTTGACTGTGGTGCTGTCTGTGGTGTTGACTGTGGTGTTGACTGTGGCGCTGTCTGGCTCTGCCTCTCATATTCAACATGTCCACTACAATAAGCAGGTTGTCTTGCATTCTGTACTTTCTGTATGTTGTGTTGCACAGGGCAAAGACAACTGCATAGTAAATAACTACTCAGAGGGCCCTCTGACATGCAGAAGAAGCCGAAGCAAGATGAGAAGAGCCAGATGAAAATCTCACTAGAGATTCAATGATTGAACATGCTGCACATAATTAAATGAATAAAGTACAATTCTATTATCAGTTTTATCTGGTTGATCCAAGTACCTGTTTGTGGGAGGAGGAGGTGGGGGAGGTGTAGCTGCCCCCACAAATCTCCAAGGTCCTATTGACTGTCCATGGGGCGGTCTAGTGAGAGGAGGTCTGTATCTCAGCTGGTTGTTCTGTAACCTGCTCTGGTTGCTCAAGGTAAAACGTACACCTAAAATGGTTAAAACAGCATAAGTTCATCATCACAGTGAATGGTACTGAATGTGTGAAGTAAATCTCTAACAGTACAAACAGTACAAAAACTGACCAGCGGGTTGTTGATAACGTGGAGGATGTGAGGAAGTAGCTAGACTGTTACGTGGAGTATAGGAGCCAGTGTAACTGCCATAGGGAGTAGCTGCTGGTGGTGCATATCTGTAATACACCGTAAATTAACACCTGATACCTATCACGATAAAGCACACCAATATGGTACGATGGCCATAAAAGTATGTCAACTAGAGTGCCTCCATTACCACTTGTTGGTACATAACACTTTAATAATTAGCCCTAACGCTAGCATTTATGAATGGCACTATATTTTAGTGACACCAACCATTATGTTGGACAGACAAAAGCTCATTCCCCACCCGACTAATTTCTAGGCGATTAGCCCCAAATACCGCTCATTTTTCAGAAAGTTGCCATAAATCAAATTACTACTACAAGAAATGTAGGCTTGAGACAATTTACTCATTCAAGTTTCACAAGAACCAGCCAAGTCTCCTCTTTCAAATGATATTACATTCCTATAGAAAACTCATATCACTTTCATATAGATCTGTCTCAATGGTAGTTTCAGAAAATGTTCGATTTCAAAAAAATTGTTATTTGCTGAAACAAAGTTAGACTTGCACCATAAAAATTGCAAAATATACAAAGTTTGACTAAAATTACCTATTTATTACATACAATACACAGTTATGAATACTATTTACACATATACAGTTAGTCATGAACATAAAAATCACGAAACTCTAATTTCCAAATTTTCCTCACGAGTATCATCCTTCAAACCAAAACATAGCTAATCTACATGCTAATATAACTCAAATAAACTGTCATAAACATGTTTCAACTAATAAAAATATGTTCAATAACTGTGTTCTTGACTTTTCAAACTTCATAGACAGCTCTAAGAATCAATATGATCCTATCGAAAGTGAATGATAACTTCAGGCTGACTCCGGCTGACTGCCTACAAAGTGCATTTTTATTCGAGCATAACGACTCAAATTGACAAAACTAAAAATTAATGAAAACTTGAAAACATTAAAAATAATGTTTCAATTTGATTTACGCCTTTCACTGCCTTTCACTGCCTTTCACATTCAACTTTTGAATGTGCTTATTGACTTCTAGAGTTGAAAAAATTGAACGCAAACACTAAAATTTTAATATCATTTCCGGTTTAGGTAGACCTCGATATGGGTCTAGGATTTTAGTTATAACTTTTGCCAGAGATATCAATAAGGCATATTTGTAGATTTTTCTGAATACCCTAGGACACTTATATTTCGCTAGTGTTTAGTTTCGTGAGTAGCATACAGAGTAAAATTTCGCTGCAACTTAATTTCGCAGCTCTGATGAGTGCGAAAATATAGTGATGTGAAAATAAATGCAGTGGAACAAACATCATTAGATTCCTCAGGTCCAGTTCACTGGTACGAAATATTTTTCAATTTGGGACTACCGTACTGTTCGGACTATAAACCGCACCTCTATATAAGCTGCATCTGCTTTATTTTCCAAAAAACGATAATAAAACAATACATAAGCCGCACCTTACTATAGGCCGCAGAACTAAGGACTGTGCTTTTTAACGTGGCAGCAACTTTGCCATTTAAAACGGAACAGTGCAGAACAGCACAGTTTCGTATTATCCGACGCTTTTTAACTTAGTGCCTAACGGGACAGTACCGTGAGGCATTGTTTCGTATTTTCTTTCACCGCTAGAAGCGCACTAATTGGAGATTCCCGTTAGTGCGCCCTAGCGGTGAAAGAAAAAGCCACAGAATAAGCCACAGTGATTAGCCGCACCCTTGTAGGCCTACCTACCGCATAAGACGCATGGCTCAAATCATCAGAAGAAAGTAGCGGCTAATAGTCCGAAAAGTATGGTAGTTTGTATTTGTGAACCGCAGGTAGAAATGTGTAGGCGAGATCAATAATGCAATTTGATCGCTTGCTGCAGTTTGTCTCCTGGACTATCAATGACGTCAAGGTCCCTGCTGCAGTGACTGATGTGGTACCAATATTAGAATTCAAGTATTTATAGCACGGCGGTGCCGCGGTGGCCATGGCCCCGGGTTGTTATTGCTTTTGGTTGGTAATAAAATTCATCACCACAATAATTATTATTCAATTTTATGACTTTCCCTACTAGACTGTCATCCTCATCAGTTACAAATTCAATGACTAAACTAATATCATCATCTTCCTCATTTGTCTAGGCTTTTCCAAAAAAACTTATTATCTTAATTTGTTTTGCCATGCTGCTCAGTCGGTGTATTAGCTATAATGAGTTTAGCAAAAATTGCCCAATGAGCCAACCACACACGAAACTTGCCTGCATTTCTAATATGATGATTTTATTGTGAATATCAATGAAGAAAGCCATTTAATTTCGCGTTTTCGCTCGTTCGTTATGATAGTTTAGTTTCGCTCATGAAATTTTCGCGAGAGGATGTTGCCGCGAAAACGCGAAAGTTAGATGCCGCGAATACATAAGTGTCCTAGGGTAGCCAGAAATTTTTCTTCTTAACCAATCAAAAATCGGCTTTTATAATTTAAAAATTATGATACAAAGAGTAGGTAAAGTTCAGAAGAGAGATAACTCGCGTTGGGTGCCTAGCAACAATATAAAACTTGCGTTGGGTGCCTAGCAACGTTATAAAACTCGCATTGGGTGCGAATGAGTAAACACAGCAGTTATAACTGACATCAAATTCCTCCAAAACCTTCGTCGAACCAAGGCCAAACCCTGTCAATTTTACCAGCTATGGCAATTGCAGAAAACTCCTTTAGAGATTCAGCTAGTCCATATTTCCACAACTACTTGAGATTATTCCTACTCGAGTAAACATTGATCCAACTTGAGGTTGAATGAGTAAATAACTTTAGTGGTAAAATGTATCTGAAGTTATCAGACCTAAAGGAACAACAACTCCTTATTGAATGCATTTTGTAGCGATTGTAGTAATAGCAGATAGACTCTAAAATGTCTCAATGGCTTAACAAGCATAATGCAATTCAATAGTGCAGCTATTTACAGTCAGATCAATAACTCAGAGCACTTTTTTCAAGCATTCTTTATAGAAGGCTTGAAAGGTTATTGAAGCAAAGTATTTGGGTGAAAGCTATGCATATTTTACAATGCTGTTAAAAAAGCTCCGTGGCTTGAAGGAGAAGTTTTGAAATCTGGTAGACGTTTTTAAGATAGGGTAGGCGTAAGAATTTCATAAGGTAGTAGTTTTATGAGTTAGAGACTTTCAAGGGTAGACACATGCAGGAGTACGGATGTTCAAGGGAGGGTACAAGGTATAAAGGTTTTGGAGGTACGCATAGGGTTTTCCAAGTGTCCTACATCCTAGAAGCAGCGTTTACTCTCACATTTCTATCATTGTTCAACAAGAGTAACTTGCACACATGCTTTGTTCCCTTTGAGTATGTTTACACTTTTTACTCATTAGGGAGACAAACGAGTCTCTAATGAGTCTCTAATTGTCATTACAATTGTCATAACCAAATGTAATGACAAAGTCAGAGAAATAAAATGATTCCAATCTACGGCGGCTTTTCGTTTTTGAGCTTTTAAGAGCTTGTAATCACATTTTCACATATTTTGCACCTACAACACAGCAGAGTAAGACATGGTGAATCTTTTCATATCAAATAACTGTAATGTGAATTTTGTTGCAAGTCAACCTTTAAACCCCTAAGCAAAGTTATGCAACCTGCGATGCCATAACTGCTGTCACTTCAAAAATGTACCCCCTGGCGATTTCATTCCAAGTTCAGACGGAAACCCTTGTGTTTGGGTATTTTTGACACTATTTTATTAAATACAAAAAATAGATTAGAAAAGTCACAACCGCTTACCAAAACTTTTACAGACTACACAGCTAGACTTTTACAGACTACAGAGCTAAAACATTTTTAATTCATATAAAAATATTGTTGAGGTTCCAAATCCTATATTAGCAGGTACTGATGTAAAGATATTGTGTGCCTGAGTACTTGTAATAGCTACATGTGCCTGAGTACTTGTAATAGCTACATGTGCCTGAGTACTTGTAATAGCTACATGTGCCTGAGTACTTGTAATAGCTACATGTGCCTGAGTACTTGTAATACCAACAAAGCAAACATTAACAATGTCTTACTCCGGCTCAATCAAAGCGACTGCGCTAAATGTTTGCCATTTCAATCAATTCGGAACTTCTGCCAGCCAGCTTGCCACCAGGTTTTCACTTTTAAACCACTATTTGTACTTAAGATAAATATGAAGTTTTCATTATTATTATTAAAGACTCTTATGAAACTTAGAGGAAAATGTTACTAAACTGCTCATTACAACTGTTCTAAACTGTTGTCGACATATGTTATAGGCAATTCTAACACTTTCAATGTTGTCAACATATGTTATAGGCAATTCTAACACTTTCAAGGACTAACTGCGCACATGGTCAACAATTTTGAAGTGACATGTACATGCCATGGCAAAATCTGTAGTGTACAAAACCTTCATTGTAGCTATTCCCATGTACACAGAAATAGTTACAAACTTACAATAAAGGTTTTGTACACTACTAAGTTCAAGCAGAATGCATCAGTGTAGTCTAGACTGATTGCGCGAGTCTGCATAACCTTCAGACATCACAAAAAGCTGGAATTAGAAAAAAACATAGCTTATTGACAGTTCCATTGCATGACCAAACAAATAAGTCTCAAAGTGAAAAAAAAACGGTCATAGAGTGGAAGTGAAAAACACCTCCGGTCAAGCCTTATCAGATTCATTTGTTTTGCTTCAAGGCTAGCAAGAGTTGACCCTGTTTTCTTTTACATTACAACTCATTTTTTCTCGCAACAATACATGAATACCATGGAAAACATTTAAAACAGGATTCCACAGTGATAATCATCCTCCTATCCTTTCACTTTAGCTTCACGCATTCACTTCCTAGACATACTGCAGGGCTCACCTATCATAACCTCTATCATACTGTTATTACCTGCAGAGGTCACCTATCATAATCTCTATCATACTGTCATTACCTGCAGGGATCACCTATCATAATCTCTATCATACTGTCATTAACTGCAGGGCTCACCTATCATAATCTCTATCATACTGTCATTACCTCCAGGGATCACCTATCATAATCTCTATCATACTGTTATTACCTGCAGGGGTCACCTATCATAATCTCTATAATACTGTTATTACCTGCAGGGCTCACCTATCATAATCCCTCGACCAAACAAGAACGAAGCGATTGATTGGGAGATTTATGATAAATGCACATGTGCACACAACTCCCAAAAAATTATCCGTTAACGGCCGTCACCAAACCCTTGCAACGAAATCCTATCAACAAATTTAACTATTTTTCAGTAAAGTCGTTTAAGTATAATAATGACACAAAACGCATATAAACCTATTTAAATATGTCACCAAGCCTTTGAAAGGTTACAGCAAATTCCTAAAACTAACCCATCTGATCGGATTATACACAAATAGACAGATTAATTTGGACGAAAATCGCCACAAAAGGCTTGAAAAGCTTGGTTTATTAATAGTTTCGACCGACCTACGGAACGCCAATAAAGCCGTGCGACAGATAGTAGAACTATTTAGCAGTGCGCAATTCAGCATGAGAAAAACGTGCTCATTTCACCAGTCTATGGCATTGTTTAATTGCCAAGAAGGTTTGTGTACTGTTTGAGGCGTAGATCGATTTACAGGTACGAAAATGTGGTACACAGTTTATCAGCCTACGTTTTTGTCCAATTACTGAAGGTTTTTCAAATTATCTAGAACATCAGCCAGATTTCTTTACATCTTATCTACAAGATAGGGCGTTACTACAACGCTCTTTTATGACAAGAATATTTCTTTATTTCACTCCAGTTTACATAAAACTTCCAGACGCGTAAATGCCAACACTTGCTTTCTGTTACATATCATTGTCAAAACCGTTCTGCATTCAACACAACCAACTTTCAAACTGTATATTACAATATATTTTATTTTTAATATTGCATTTCAGAGATATAATAAACATATTTCATTATTGCTGTTGTTAGTTTAATTACTTACAGTAGTTTAGGTCTACAGCTTGAATTAATATTTATTTTAACCAACAACCAACTTTCAAATTGTATATTACACGGCAGCTTGCCATTTTACTTTTAATATTGCATTTCAATATAATAAGAGATATAATAAACATATTTCATTATTGCTGTTGTTAGTTAAATTACGTATAGTAGGTTAGGTCTACAGCTTGAATTAATATTTATTTTATTATTGTAAAACATAAGTTTGAGATAGTTAATTATTTATTTTATTAATATTTATTTCTGTTACATATCGCTGTCAAAACCGTTCTACATTCAACACAACCAACTTTCAAACTGTATATTACAATATATTTTACTTTTAATATTGCATTTCAGAGATATAATAAACATTTCATTATTGCTGTTGTTATTTAAATTATGTACAGTAGTTTAGGCCTACAGCTTGAATTAATATTTATTCTATTGTTGTAAAACATGAGTTTGAGATAATAGTAGATTAGGACTGATTTTTATACAACCTTTTGTTTTGCATAATTGACCTTTTGAATTTCATTTCAAAACTATTTGACAACTACTATGGACATACAACCTCCCATAACATTACGTCGTCGCCTTTTTAGAGTCGTGCTCCCTCAAATTAATTTTATATCATCTCAAACAAGTCTCATTTACATTATACTCTGTCAATTCCTGCTGAGAACTACTTTTTCAACAACCAACAGCACCCTTTCTTTTTTCCATTATTACTTTGGTCGTGGGCTGTATGACAGTGGAATTTCTAGTCTCTATAATACTGTTATTACCTGCAGGGATCACCTATCATAATCTCTATCCTACTGTCATTACCTGCAGGGATCACCTATCATAATCTCTATCATACTGTTATTACCTGCAGGGATCACCTATTATAATCTCTATCATACTGTCATTACCTGCAGGGATCACCTATTATAATCTCTATCATACTGCCATTACCTGCAGGGATCACCTATTATAATCTCTATCATACTGCCATTACCTGCAGGGATCACCTATTATAATCTCTATCATACATGTACTATTATTACCTGCAGGGATCACCTGACATAATCTCTATCATACTGTTATTACCTGCAGGGATCACCTATCATAATCTCTATCATACTGTTATTACCTGCAGGGATCACTTATAATCTATATCAAATATTATAGCATATTTTATTGCTTTCAAATAAAATAGCATATTTATAAAACTGTATTATTATTGCAATTATCATAAATATGTTTGTAAAAATATTGAATTTAAAAAGGAATTGATAGCTAAATATGAACCTCGTCCGCATGTATCTGTGTTGGCTAAGGAGTTTGGCAAGGCGAAATCGACCATAAATACAATTTTTTTTAAACTGAGACCAGCTTAAAGCAAGTGATGTCGCTTAAGGATCTAGTATTTTTAGCAAACAAAAGCCGCAGGTATTGGAAGCAGCGGAAAAACTTTTGCTTATTTTCGTAAACGAGAAACAGATATCAGGGGACACTCTGAGTGAACAAGAAACAGATATCAGGAGACACTCTGAGTGAACGAGAAACAGAAATCAGGGGACACTCTGAGTGAAGATACGATTGTTTAGTTTTTCATCATAAATAGAAAATATTTTATTAAAATTAAACACAATCAATATATACCCATTTTTATTTACAGTATGCAGTACACAGTAATTTATGGTGTAAAATGTTAAAAAAGTACTTTACCGAAGTTGTTTTTTCGACTTGAAACAGATTAAAATTTACATACATTAATTCTAATGGGAAAAATTGTTTTGGATATCGAACAACTTGGTTTGCAAACAACCTTCTGATATGGATTATGTTCGAGAACCGATGCTTCGCTGTATGTACAGATACGGCATGGAGTATTAACCTGCAGGTAATCTAGCTTTTTCAAAAACTCTTAGAAGAATCCATTTTCAAAAAACTGGTCAGCAATATAATATAGCCTAAAATCCTATCATACCCTTGATATGGGCTCGCCGCTACCCAAGTCTGCGAAGGAGGCGACGCAGTGATCATTTGTTGTGCGCTATGTGAATCATTGCTGTATGTACTATTGCCATCAGATGTTGAAATAGAAGGTTGCTGCACAGCGGAGAGGGCAGCTTGGGCCGTGATCCACGCTGCATTATCTCTGTAATATTAAGTATGTAATGTTCAGCTAAAAAATGTTAAAAACAGCAAAGATTACATGGGCTTAGCTTCTGAATTAGAAGTATGAACTAATATTAATACAAAACGCTGACTAACAGGGTTGGCCTAACTATGCATGAAGAAATGTTACTCGTACATTGACGATGTGTTTGCCTCCATTACTCCAACTGTCATCTCCTAGGAGGATATCTTCAGTGTCAGACAATATATTGTCAGTTTTGCGATCCAATGTTCCAACCAAAAACCTACAAACATGAAATCATTAAAATAATAACAGTAATTCATAGCGGGCGTATTCTGTTTGTTCTAGCATGGTGTTTTGGAAAGATCCTTGTACTGCTGTTGTAGTTAATAGGATGGCTAATGTCTCGATTACAAGAAAGATTGGTATAAAACTGCTACAATCAAAATAAAACAGTTGTCCTTTTGGGGCAGTGATAAACCATGAACTATATATTCTTCCAACATTTGGCAAAATAATGCTTGACTACATATGTTTGATTACTAGAATGTTTGAAAATACATCATCATGTCACAATACGATATTATGAAGCTGATATTTATATTTGATATTTATATAAGTGTTTTAACCGTGACCAAAAGTTGTCGATTTTAATCTTGAAATATCCTGCCAGTTAGATCATTTCAAACACAAAAACAATCGCCAATGTTAGAAAAATAGCGACACTTTCTGATAAAATTTAAGAAAATTTTGTATGCAGCTCTATATGGCTAAGCAGATTTGCGTCCAACCCATATTTATAAACAATTAAAATTAATAAACAATATATTGTTTATTAATTTTTTTCATCAGTAACATAAGTGATGGGTGAAATTGAGATGGATCTTTTAGCCAACTTTTGCCATCTGCACACCGTTAACCTTTACGTGGTTGGAATGTGTTTCCTAAATTTTATTAGTGCATTGAAACTAATTTACTCACTAACTAATGCTTTCACTACAGTATTCTTCAATTATTCCGATGTTACAAAAACTTTTGAGGACACACACTTGATATTTTTGCCGTAAACGCTAGGGTTTTTGTCGTAAGAGTTTTAATCTAAAGTTTTTTTGGAATTAACTGACAATTCTGCATAATAATCCTTGAGTTTGAAAAACATTGTTTAGTTTAGTGAAACCGGATGCTAAAAAAAGAATACTTTCATTTTTGCAATTTGATCAAAACGCAGACCATCATTCTCTCATGTGAAAATACAGTTATCAAAAATATTTGAGCCCCGCTGTTGAAGAATTTCAGCAGTAGAAATATGTTTAGGTGGCTGTTTACAATTTGTTTCTCATCCATCCTAAATCAGAAATTTAAATTTTATGAGAAATTCATAAGAGATTATAATGAGAGAATTTATAAGAAATTTTATGCTTCATAGACTGAGTGAAAAGAAAACTAACTGGCCTGGTTTTTGGAAAAATGATAACCCGATATCCTATATTGAATGGCGCAAAACTTTGGGTTAATCTGTTAACTCTGTGATCAACATTTTTGTAAAGTTGAGCCGAGGTAAGCCGTTATAAAGGCTTTTTCGGCCAAATGAATGAGATATGCGAGCCATTATAAAGGCTTTCCATAGCAAGTGTTAATAATTTATAATATATAAATTTATAACCAATGTGCAGTTGGTTTTTTATTTCTGACACCACAGTGCTAATGATTTTGTGTTGCTTTTGCACTGCATTGTTTAACAGATATTCATCAATCGTTGAAATTATTACATAGTAGGCCTAAAAGCAAGCTTAAATAATGCTGCCTTTCAATTAGATTTAAAGGTCAACATGCAAGAACACTTACACTATCGAATTGTATGGTACGGCGTTTAACATAAAATTATGTTAGTAGCGTATCAATATGATTGGGTGTTGTGAACCAAACGGCCTATGGCACTCTGATATTTGATTTAAAACTATATTAGTCTTTCATGGCCATTTTACACCTAAGCTTCAGATAAAAGACAGTCTTGACTTTTCTTGTGACATAGTGGTTCCATTATAAAAGACCTTATAAACGCAAACTTAGTTATAGCAGAATACTCAGGATTACTTACAATAAAAATCAATTTCAACAATGATTAGTCGTAGGTAGGCCTATATTGCATTATTGCAATATCAGGTTTATTGCAAACCTGAAAGGTACAAGAGGCATAAGCGAGGCTATGGACAAGCTAGGAGTGATCCCACTACAACAAAGAAGACAACAACAAAGAATGAGGCTACTTATGAGAGTACTAAGCAAAGAAGATATACATCCTGCACTCACAGAATCTTATGACAAGCTCATTACCATACCAACAAACTTTATACAAACTAGATCTCAAAGACACGGAGTTCCAATCACTCTACAAACAAACAGGTCACTCTTCCACAATAGCTTTTTACCAAAGACAATACGAGACCTTAAATTGCAGACCTCTATGTAACATTAATTCATAGATTCTAATTATGAAACCAATTACTGGAACATTGTTTTACAAAAAAAAAAATCCATTTGGGTCTAATTGAGGCACGCCCCTTACATCCCTAGGTGGTTTAGCGTGAAGAATCCTACGAGGTAATACGAGGTAATTGCTCTTGTAGATGATGTTGAGAACATACATAACTGCATTGTCCACAGCCATTTTTAAAGTCTAACAAGCTCATAAATATCTTCTGGAATTTTGTCGCCGTCTATGGCAACTACGATGCAAATTGCATATTAAATTATCTAAATAATTTTAACATTCGATTTTTTCAACTCGATTGAGTTCATGAGTTGATGCGTCGGAAAACTTATCAACGAAATAATATATGTTTTGCTATAAAAAATGATTTCTGTTGTATTTGATATTTGTTTTGTGATGGCAATTATTTAAAAAACTGGCAGACATGCTTTGAAACATTTAGCCTTTGCTAGTTTTTACAACTTATAAAATCACCCAATACCAAGGAAACACAATTTTTTGGTTTGCTCTGAACCAGTTAAACGCTCATTCTACTATACTACTCATTATAGGTAGTCTTACGTGAAGGCACCCGTTTGATCAAAAGCGTTTGGTTGCTGTACGCATTCAACTAATTTCTGGGACTTTACGCTAATAATAAATATTCGATAGGCATCAAAAAGATGGTGGCCATGTTAGTACGTTTAATTGTCGTTCAGATAATAGACTATTTCTAACTATTCTCCGACTTTAATGAGGGCAGACAAGATTGTAACGGTAGGGGGTAATTTTATGATCACTTCAAAATGCGTATACCGCAAGCTAAAGCTGTCAGATGGAATAGAAGTGTAATCTCCAATTAGTGTCCCTGTGTATATCGTTAATGGCTATGTCAGTCACCTCACATAGCATTTAGATAATTTCCAGCATCAATAGAAATATACGATGTTATAATAAATATGCCACGCATAGCTGTAGCCTCATAAAGAGTTCTAACTTCTACCGCTAACTTTGATAAAATACCCTGAACTAGTGCTGGATAACGATTCGAGAGCATTCGGTTTTTTGATAGTTATTCTCTCTCGGTTAATTGATTCAAAAGAAGAAGACAACTGCGCATGAACCAAATTTTACATCACGATTCGATTCAGTGTTTGCACATGCCCACGCAGAGGCTTCGTAAACATACATGTAGTTTCGTGTCAGCGTCGATCGGTCAGCAAATGCGTTTAGAGTTTTTTTTCATCCAAATTGTAGCAATAGTCTTGAGTCTCTTGACTCTTGCCAAATTAACTCATGTGATGTTTTGTAGTTAAGAGACTCATATTTGTAATGTCTTATTATGGTATTAATCTTCATTGATTGTATTTGTCCTGAGCATATTGTAATTTTTTTATTTATATTTATTCAATTGTTTTTAAATTAATTAATTTGATGTTGATTCATTAAATTTTAAAGGCGATAACATTTTTCAAATCGTATTGGTTAATTAATATTGTTATAATTGAAAATGACACCATTACTTGAACATTTTTTGCAAATATTAATTATTATATATATATATATATATATATATATATATATATATATATATATATATATATATTCGAATCTGTCCAATACGCCCGAGGGCATTATATGAACATAAAATTTGAGATAAAATGATTGATAAGAACGCAAAAACCTAATTTGTTGCAACACTAAGATCGTATTAAAAACTGAGGGAGTCATCAACGCCCTGACCCACAACATTCGGTGCCATTCTATTATAAAAAGAGTGCTTATATTGGTCTATCCTAAAATGTGGGTGGACTACTCCATGACGGGTTTGGTGGGATGGGTTAAAAGAGATATAGTTATTGAGGTCTAGTTCATATAGACCAAACTCAATTCTTTTTAAAAATTTCAAATCCAAATCTTCTCTTCTATCTTTTAGTTCTTGGATGTTATTTACACGCATGCACTCTGTGACACTATCCATAGGCCCGAGTCTGAAAATCCATCGAACCCCCCGTCTTTGAATTGTTTCTAATTTGTCAGTTAAGCCTTTTGCGTGCGGTGACCATACCTGACAGGCATATTCGAGTAATGGTCGAACAATTGTGTTATAGGCGACAATTTTTGTTGATATGCTTGCATTAAAAAGGCAGCGTCGGATAAGTCCGAGTGCCTTATTACTTTTCTTAGTAATGTTTAAAATATGCTCGTGCCACTTGATGTCGCTTTGTATAAAAACCCCCAAATATTTCAGACCATTCGCCTGTGGTATAAAAATTCCGTTCATAAAAAGTTTAAAATCTGGTGTCGATTTGCCCACCTGCATGTGGATACACTTTTCTGGATTAAATGTCATGCCCCACTGTGTGGCCCAATGCTGTAATGCTGTAACGTTAGTCTGCAAAGCCAGCTGGCTGGTGTTTGTCAAATCCATGCACAGCAGAGTATCATCGGCATACAGTCGACAGTCAGCGTCTTTCACACAGAGTGGCAAGTCATCGATGTAAAGAATAAACAATAGGGGTCCCAGCACTGAGCCCTGAGGTACTCCTGATTTAATACTAAAATTATGTGATGTATAACCATTCACTTGAACTACAGAAGCTCTGTAGTTAGTTTACTATTTATTAATAAATATACAAATCTCGGTTCGATGCGGTTCATAATGCCCATATGAGTAAATAAACCGAAGTAACAAATGAAGATTCGGTTTTATTCGGTTTTCGGAAGAAAACAACTCTGAAATTGAATGCATAGTGCAGGTAGACATCGAACAGCTCTACCCTGAACTAGTAGAATCGCAGTTAAAATAGGATTTAATGTCAAATTTTAGTTTAAAACATTATTTTCTCTTCTGTAGATGCTTGTTCGTAATAAGTTTCTCCGTAGAAGTTTTTCAACTAAGCAGCTTGTATCTAATGTTATGATACAAAAAAATAAAAAAGATATGAAGAAACTTGTAAGTGTAGTTGAAAACTTTGGTGTATGCAGTCTGGTTAGCGTTGCTGAAGCGCCTTCGTGAGGCTCAAATTTTTTGTTATACCAATGATATACAGCACCTGGGGGCTGCATATCATTGGTATTGATATCATTGTCGACTGATCGGGTGCCAGAGATTACGCCTACAAGTGATTTTGCCTACAGGAGATTACGCCTACAAGTGATTTTGCCTACAGGAGATTACGTCTACAAGTGATTTTGCCTACAGGAGATTACGTCTACAAGCTGATAGACTATGCCTACGATCTAGGATATTGCCCCTACTTTAATTCTGTGAATTGTGATGCAGAAAATTACGAATGGCACGATGAATGCATGTTATGAACGTGTGTTGATGTATTTTATTATGTAAATTATTTTTTATATCAAATCCTATAATCATCCATATATCAAATCCTTGCAAATATATCAATTTAATTCGAGTTGATTATTGGGAACCATGGTGATTTAACAGTCGTTTATTTGCAACAAACCGTGTTATTGAAGTTAAAACCACATTTTTATTGAATTATTAAGCAAAAAACAAGCGTATGTATTTTTGAAGTTGTTACTCTTATACATACAGACACATGTCAATAACTGAGTATTTCTATGTTATCAGCAGCCCATCACTAAAAGTGACTAATGGTTGTTTGTCAATATATCATTTCATAACTTTGGAGTTGTTTTTCATCTCCTATTGCATACCATTATGTTTCACTTTTACATGGAGTCTCCCTCACAGCCGGTTGAGATCACCCTTGGGTACATATGCATATATACAGAGTAAATTACAAATACAAGTTACATGTATATGATTTACAATAGTGTCATCCATCATAAATGAGCAAAAGAAGGCTCTCATAAAAATTTGATTTTTCTGCATATAACCTGTTATTTCACTTTGATACAAAAGAAATTATTTACTAAACAATATTGTTTTAGCAAGAAAAAATATGACATATAAAGGAGCCAACTCTAAATTAACAAAAAGACCACAAAACAATTAAGCACGTTTGATAAAATTATGCTAAAGTGGCCATAGCTTCAACCACATTGTAATGCTGTAATAAATATCTTTGAAATGAAGTAAAAACCCATTTCTCAATCTCCTTGCATGGCTACTATAACTGCTCCTTCTCTTTAGCTTTGCTATATAATAAGCATACATTAAAAGACTATTTCGAAGTGAATATCATTTAGACTTATACAAAATTACTCACTTTTGTATAATTTGAAGGAATTGGGCTACTTTTGTACACACAACAGTTCATATGCTAAGTACACATTCTTGCAGTATTTTTACTTGCTGAAGTTTTCTTATTTCATCAATTGAATCAATAGATAGATTATAAGTTTAGGATTTATTCTGCAAAAAAATACAAACATCCAGTTACAGATTTATTTGCTCCATTTTCTCATCCATCACATATAAGCACCATCATGTCAGTGATACATCTTAAAATGGTAGTATCTGTACTTGTACTAGTATTTGTTCAATAACGTATGTATCGTCATATCACCCTATCTTCTGACTGTCATTCTTTCTCAATCGACTTTCAATGTTCTACAAAGTAGAGTAGAAGGTCATGAAAAAGCAATATGTTTTTTGAGAATATTAGAAAGTATGATAATGCAATTTACTTTCTCTAGCTCGATACATCAGAAACCCAACACTGAGCGGATAAGAAAATTTGCACAGAGAACAAATGCAAGATTTTGCAAGATACAGAACAAATCAACTTAAGCTAGGTTATAGGTATAATATTCTAAAATGTTCAAACAGTAATATAATGATTAAACTTTTGCTTCATTTTTGTGAGCCAAAAGCCCTGCTAATCATTGTATGAGCTAGTTTAACCTGTTTAGACTAGCTTTAAGAAAGGAGTCGTGTGTTCAACAACAGCAAAACTCTAACAGACAACTCCCAAACCGCTTGTTGAGAGAGTCTAGAGCTATTTTTGTGCCTGCTACATATTACATAAAATGATGCTTGGTAGGCTAAGAGACGAGGTATTAAGGGACTCCATGCGAGTGCCAAAAAAGTGGCCGAAGATGAACTGACAACTTAGATGATAACACAAAGCCTCAACAGCTACACAAGACAAAGCTCCCATGCTGCAACAAGATTTATGCTCTTGAATCTTGAGCCAAAATTTGGCACATGAAATTTAATCCACAAAAGTATTACCATCTCTCTATTGGCAAGTCATCTTTGCCGATGGATACAAATAACTTTTTCATCTTATATGATCACCATCTTCAAAGTGTGACTTCTAATCCTTATTTTGTGGTAGAGTTGCAGAATGATCTGAAACTTAATCAACATATTTTTAAAATTGAATCCGAGGAAGAGCAATTAATCGGCATGCTTACAATGGTTCTGAAAGATGCAGATCAAAAGACAAGAAAGATAGCTGATACTTCACGAGTTAGACCTGGTCCTGAGTATGGCTGCATGGTTTGGGACCTTTACCTTACAAAGGATATTACTTTACTAAAGTGAACTCAAAACGCTGCACTGAGATTTTTGTATAGACAAAAAAGCAGAGTTAGTTTTCTTCAACTATGAGAAATTAATTATTTTGAAACCTTGAAAGACAGATGAGTTAAACTTTGTCATAATGTTTTTAGTAAAATTCTGGGTGGTGATATTGACTTATTGATCAGGACCAATATCAATATACCAATATTGACATTGGTCCCATTCGCTACCTGGGACTTGTAATTTAGATGTTGCATACAAAGCTACATACATGAAAAATGATAGCGTACAGCCTGCTACACGGTGTTGGCTTTTCATAATTTAGTTTTAGACTAATTTTACTGCTCAGAGGATGAAATTTTTAATGTAATGTTACTTATCACAATTAGCCATCCCAAGACAAACAGTTTTAACTCATGATTCAACCTTTCGATCAATCAACCTTGCTTGCAACACAAAATAATAAAACCACTACATAATCATATGTAATATATATTATGTATATGGTATAATATACCAAAGATATAATTATACTACTACTATGTATATATTAGCAATGCATAAGACATTGCTAAAACAATGTTTTACAAAGCAAGCTAAAACAAAGCAATGCGTAAAACATTAAAAGTGACCAGAAGAATGGAACAATTTAGTTATAAAACAACTATTTATTTCTTTGTTATTTATTCGCAAATAATCATATTATTTTGTCTCATTCATTTACCCACACTCGTTTGACTATTAAATTACTATAAGCAGACCGACCAATGCGCAATATATCGAATTATTAATACTAGTTCACCGTTAGTTGCAGACTATTAATTAATTACAAACTATCAATAAATAATAATTCGTAGTACAACGAATGGTACTACCACCCTAAGGTGGTGATGATTTTATTAGACTCAAAGCATCTACCAAAACTTTGAGATTTTAAGCACACATCTTAGCGTTCTTGTGGCTCCGAACAGCCACCAGTAGTAATAGTAGCAATGGTAGTAATCGTTAAGAAAGCCAAGAAAGGAAAGGAGATAATAAATTGTTTTTATTTTACACTTCCACGATTTTCGTTCTGATTGATAGATGACTTTAATCAATAGTATGTTTTTCGATCAATGTTAAGTGAAAACACTATTATTGCATTACTTTTTACCATTTTTCTTACATTTTTTCTTCAACAATCAATGGAATGCACCATCTCCATTGTTATATTAGTTAGTCTTGTTTATGTATCTATTATTGGTTTCCCAGGCTAGGTTTCCGCCAGGGAGTCGCCATCTTGATATTATTTTTGAGTCACTTGTCTGATGCCAATAAAGCTGGACTTACATGCATCTTATTACTTAAATGATATAACATGGTGTCAGGACTTTGAACCACGCATTTGCCGTTTTTGTTATCTGCACTGTGAATTGACTTTATTTCGACGGAAATATTAAAGAAGATTGTGGCTAGTATCATATCGGAATGACGGAGGCCGATGCTGCACGCCCCCCGCCGTTGAGGATAAAAGTTGACACTCCTGGACATTTGGATTTTGTTAATGCCTCCACGCAGTGGACTGAGTGGTTAAAAAGGTTTCAGCGGTTTAGGAACATTGGTGGCTTAGCAGAACAGTCTAATGCAGTGCAGATCGATTCTTTGCTTTATATAATGGGTCCGGAAAGTGAGGATGTATATGCACAGCTGCAATTTACGGGAGATGAAGCGGACAGAACATTTAAAGCAGTAGTGGATGCCTTCACTGCTTACTTTCAGCCATGCAGAAATGTTCTCAATTACAGGACGCAGTTTTACAACCGTAAGCAGAGTGCTGATTAGTCGGCTGAAGAGTACATTCGCAGCGTTCACACTTTGGCAGTTAAGTGTCGATTTGATGCAGGATTGACACAAAATGATATGGTCAAGGACCGACTACTCTCTGGTATGTCTGATACTTCGCTTAGTTTCGAGCTACAGCTTGATGAAGACGTAACACTAGATGCTGTTATATCTAAGATGCGCGCTAAGGAGGCAATAGTGAAACAAATGCAACTCGAAACAAAAGTGGCTGCAGTTAAATTAACCGGTACTGCTAAGAGTAATCAGAAACAAACACGCATGATATGGGACTGCAAATATTGTGGAGGTTCTCATCCGCCACGTTCATGTCCAGCTTTTGGAAAGAAGTGCAACAAATGCTCCAAAGCTAATCACTTCGAACGTGTGTGTAAGCAGAGCAGAGCTCAGGCTGCCGAGGTAACCGCGAATGGTACAGCTAAAAGGGAAGACTCGGACTTCTTCATTCATACACCAAACTTACATGCCGATGCTGTTAGCAATGACACTAAAACCATTTATGTTGATAGGTTTGATTCTGCTATTATTACTCATGCTTTTAGTATCACTAATGAATGGTTGGAAGATCTTGTTGTGAATGGTCAGGTGTTAAAAGCAAAAATAGACACTGGTGCTCAGGCAAATGTTATCACATCTAATGAACTTCAACGGGTTGCCCCAAATTCTGTGATTAATCCTAGTCGCACGAGGTTGACTGCCTACTCGGGACATGTTCTGCCTGTTGTAGGTGTGAGTGAGATGGAGGTATCATACAAGGGACAAAAGCATTCTCTTAGCTTTCACATACTGAAAGGGGAACGAACAGCACATACTTTGATTGGATTGCCGTCCATAAAACAACTGGGCCTTCTCAGTGTCTCTGTGGTAGGTTCAGTAAATTCTGATACTGTAGGTAGTAAAGGTAAGTGTAGGATAGCCGGTCAGTTCCCAGATGTCTTTGAAAGCTTTAGTAAGTTGAACATTACACATAGTATTATACTCAAACCAAATGCAGAGCCATATTCTTGCCCACCAAGGTCGGTACCGCATGCACTCAAAGCCAAACTGAAATCTGAGTTAGAGCGATTGGTGTCATTGGGAATCATTGCTGAATGTAAAGAACCAAGTGAATGGGTCAATCAAATAGTGCCAGTCCTAAAACCTGATGGATCACTCCGCATATGTCTTGACCCACAACAGCTCAATGCAGTGACTATCAGAGACAGATATGTTTTACCAACTATCAGTGACATATACGCAAGGTTATCTGGCTCCATAATTTATACTACTTTGGACGCACAATCAGGATTTCACCAAATACCAATTGATGAACATTCCTCCAAACTAACAACATTCATGACACCTTTTGGTCGCTTTAGGTACCTATGTTTGCCATTTGGTCTCACATCCGCACCGGAGTTCTTTCATAGGGCTATGGTGGACATAGTAGGGGATATACCAGGGGTGGAAGTATACATTGATGATGTATTGATACATAGCACTACAGAAAAAGAGCATGATGAGAGACTTAAAGAAGTTCTCACTCGATTCCGAGCAGCTGGTTTGAAATTAAATGCAAAGAAATGTCAGTTTAGGGCTCAAAGTGTGAAATTCTTGGGTAATATTTTGTCCAAAGATGGCATCCGGCCATCTCCAGACAAAGTTCGAGCAATACAGAACGCTAAGACGCCCAGCAATAAGTCAAAAATTCGTTCATTTCTTGGTTTGGTGACGTACCTGGCTAAGTTTTGTCCAAATTTGTCACAGTGCACAAATCCCTTACGACAATTGGTTAAAGATGGGGTGGATTTTTGTTGGGAGTCTGCTCAGGAGCAAGCATTTCAAAAGGTGAAAAGTTTGGTCACAAACGCACCAGTATTGGCACTCTATGATCCTAAAGTTGATGTAACTGTGGATGTAGATGCAAGCTCGCATAGTTTAGGTGCAGTACTCATGCAAAAGGGACAGCCAATAGAATTTGCAGCACAATCGCTAACTTCGACACAATGTTTGTATGCTCAAGTGAAAAAAGAAATGCTAGCCATTCAGTTCGGGCTTACACGTTTCCATCAGTATGTATATGAGTGAGAAGTGATTGTTGAACCTGATCATCAGCCTTTAGTTAAAATTAGCAAGAAACCCCTCAGTGACTTAACACCCAGACTTCAACGAATGCGCATGCAAATTCAGCACTACCAATACCAAGTAGTACATGTACCAGGCAAGCAAATGTTTGTATCAGATTACCTCTCAAGGTCTTGCAAGGCAAAAACGCATGAAGTAGACTTGAATTTAGATGATCCTATGCCTCAAATCTGTGCGCTCAGAGTTCGTGATGCAACTGCTGTTGATGCTTACAAAGAAGCTACTGCTAGTGATGATACATTGAAAATAGTAATGCACTATACCAAGACAGGCTGGCCAAACCAGAAGCGATTGTGTCATGCATTGGCTAAACCTTACTGGAAATTTCAGAGTGAAATCAGTGAGTGCAATGATTTGCTGTTTTATGGTAGCCGGCTTGTGGTCCCTTATGAAAAGCAACAGGAGGTACTTGATCAGCTGCATGCTAGTCATTTGGGTATTACAAAAACGCAGCAGCGTGCAAGAGTAGCTGTGTTTTGGCCTGGCATGAACCAAAGAATAGAAGACAAGATCATTTCATGTAGCATATGCAAAGCTCATGAGAAGTCCCAGGTTAGTGCACCTCTCATACCCAGTGAAATTCCAGATTACCCTTGGCAAATCATAGGCAGTGATCTTTTCCAGTTTGATGGTGGCCACTACTTGCTGAATGTGGATTACTACTCCAAATGGGTAAATGTCACAAAATTGGGTGAGTTGTCAAGTAAAGTGCTAATAGAAGAATTCAAAAAACAGTTTGCAGATTATGGAAGGCCAAACATCATCCGATCAGATAATGGACCGCAGTACAGTTCATGTGAATTCCAACAATTTGTCAAGCGATATGCGATAGATCATGTAACTTCCTCACCTGGATATCCTAGATCAAACCGACAGGTCGAACGGTCAGTTCAGACTGTTAAACAGTTGATGATTAAAGCAAAGGAAGATGGAAAATGTTTTTGGAATTCCCTACAGCTTTGGCGCAATACCCCTCTAGCAGGAGACCTGCCATCATCTGCACAATTGTTGCAGGGTAGGTCATTGTTTGATGGCATTCCAGCACAAAAGCACTGCCTATTTCCTAGGGCCTATGATAGAAATCAGGTTAGAGCAAAGTTAGTGCAGAGACAATGTGCAATGAAAAACTATCATGATGTGAAAACAGTGCCGGAACGTGAGATACTAACAGAAGGGCAGCAGGTAAGATTTAAGTCTTTAAAGGGTAGCTGGGAGAAGGCAGTGGTGATAGGACACCATGACAGCAACAGGTCATACTCCATAAAGAATCCAGCAACAGGTATGGTCATAAGACGTAATAGAGAACAGTTAAAGCCTGATAATTCAATGCCTAGCTCTGTTACTTTAGTTCAGCCAAATTCATTAGAACCTAGTCAGGTAGGTAATCAGACCACAGAGACTAGCCCAAAAGTGATACCAACTCAAAACATTTCACAAAATCCTGTTCCCCTTCCAGTTGCTGGAGGGCCTAGTCCTGGTGATGCTACCTCTCCCACACCGCAACAGACCACTACCAGTGTGCGGACTCCAGTGCGATGCACCAGATTAGGCAGAACAATAAGGCTTCCTGTTAGGTATAGAGATGAGTGACATAAAAAAAAAAAAACATGGATTGTGTTTTATTTGCCAGAATTTCATGGCATTTTCCTAGATTGTTTCATAGTTTTTTTATAGATCGCTTTATCACTCATGGTACAGCATTTCCTTTTCAATTGTAATGCGTTATTATCTTCTCTTGCTTGCTCTCATAATACTCATTACTACATATACTATGCGACTACTCACAATCAACATTACTTGTAGCTGTTTGTGAACCTGAGCACCTGTGCTTTTATTGGTAACATTTTGGGTTTAATTTATGTTCACGAAAGAGAGATGTTATATTAGTTAGTCTTGTTTATGTATCTATTATTGGTTTCCCAGGCTAGGTTTCCGCCAGGGAGTCGCCATCTTGATATTATTTTTGAGTCACTTGTCTGATGCCAATAAAGCTGGACTTACATGCATCTTATTACTTAAATGATATAACATCCATAACTGTAGACGTAATCTCCGGGAAGTGTAGACGTAACCTCCAGGAAGTGTAGACGTAACCTCCAGGAAGTGTAGGCGAAACCTCGTGTAGCCGAATCCTCTTGTAGGCGTAATCTCTGTAATCCGACTGATCATTAACTCTTGACTTCTGTTTTTATTGAATACTAATATATTAATATATTATATGGTAATATGCTTACCTGGGACAACACCTAAACTAAACAGTCTGGCAAACAGCTGTGTTTCATATACATTTCATTCTTTGGCTTTTATAGAGATTTATTCATGTTTTCTGATGTTGTAAGTGGTATTGATAATGTACATCACGGCGTATAGACCACACGTGTAGCCCTAGTTATTTACATACATACTGGGAAGAGAATGAATAAGCATGTGACTTTATAGAGCACATTACATGTACTACTTACGGTGGTGGTAGAAATGATTATCACGACAAAGATGATAATAATAGGGTGATGGCAGCATTGAGGGTAGCGCTGCCAGGGATAATCCTTGCTAAAATCAGCTCTGTAGTAGTATATATACAGCTTTGTAGTAGTATATATACAGCTCTGTAGTAGCATATATACAGCTCTGTAATAGTATATATACAGATCTGCAGTAGTATTTATACAGCTTTGCCGTAGTATGCATAACTTTGCCATAGAAGTTTTGTATCGCTAGAAAAATTTACTATTATTATAAAACTCTTCAAAGTTATATTTTTTCTGAGGTGCCATTGTAAAGCATAAAAATTAGACCATAATATAAACATGAAGGGAAGTTTTGTAATAACACATCCTCAGAGGTCAGTCATAAGAATGTAACGGGTGTTAATATTCAGTTTGGTCAATATTTAAAAGTAATATGTAGCAGTTACTTGAAAAATCCGGCTTTTCTAAATTCAAAATTTTTATTTTCGGTAAATTAAAAAACGGTTCTGAGTCAATAACTGGTAGATTCATCACAAGCTGAACATATACAACATGGACAACTGTGTGTTTCAGTGTTCGTCTCGGTTGCAGGTGTCAGTAGTACTGGTGATAGAACTTGCTGACACAACTTAGTTACATTACAGGTGTCAGTAGTACTGGTGACAGAACTTGTTGACACAACCTAGTTACATTGCAGGTGTCAGTAGTACTGGTGATAGAACTTGCTGACACAACCTAGTTACATGGCAGGTGTCAGTGGTACTATTGATAGAACTTGCTGACACAACCTAGTTACATGGCAGGTGTCAGCGGTACTGGTGATAGAACTTGCTGACACAACCTAGTTACATGGCAGGTGTCAGTGTTATTGGTGATAGAACTTGCTGACACAACCTAGTTACATTGCAGGTATCAGTAGTACTGGTGATAGAACTTGCTGACACTACCTAGTTACATGGCAGGTGTCGACACTAACAAGTCTCTCTGTAAATAGTAAGACAAGAACAGCGTGTTCTGCGGTGCCAATTGTTGTGTTGTAATAAGGAAGTGAGGCTTACACTGCCCTATTACTTTTAGCTAAAACTTCTGGGGTTATATTAAGTGATGTCAGCATCTCATATAACAGGACACCTAATTTAAAACAGTAGGGAGCAAGTGCTAGCATGGCATTGAAAAACTCCTAAGAAAAAATATATATTATCAGAAAGCAGGCAAGCTAGCAAGGCCATAGCATAGCATTCGGCGTGCTAAAACACATTTTTAAGAGCATTTTGAAGGCAGCTGATCAGAGACAGCAAATGTTGTAGGCAAAGTGTCTTATGTCCTTTTAATAATACTTTGGATAGTGAGAACGCGGTGATGACCTATTTCCGAAATAACGTGATGAGGCAATCCTCGGATAATCTCTTGTTTGATAGGAAGTAGGAGCATATTCTGGTGGCAGGGTGTAGGCAGGCCTAGCGAAGCCCTGATTCTGATAGTATTCAAATTCTTTCTTGGGTCCCTTGCCATCCATCTGTAAACACGTTTCAAATACATGTATATTTTTGTACACAAAAAAGCCTTCAAGTATGTGTCCTTCAAGTATGTGTCCTTTAAGTATGTGTCCTTCAAGTATGTGTCCTTCAAGTATGTGTCCTTCAAGTATGTGTCCTTCAAGTATGTGCCCTCCAAGTATGTGTCATAATGAAGCTGTACTGATGATATACGTTATTAAGAGATATACGTTGCTTGTCATCTCAGTTCAGCGTTTTCCATTATGGTAAAATAAAAAAATGTGATAAAATTTTAGTTGAAAGTTTGAAGTTTACTAAAATACAGACTAAAACTTCCTTCAAGTATGTGTTTAGTAAGCTATATTCATTAAATTAGATTCAGCGTTTATGTTAAACGCTTGTCTTGAAGGTAAAAACTCTCCACAGTACGTTCTGCACGCAATACTTTGTAATGTTACATTTTCCTGCAAATCATAACCACAAAATGCACTAAATTTATTGTAGGTAACTATAGTTACTTAGGTTAACATACCGTTTTTTCACTATTTTGTAATGGTGATCTTGATGAATTTTACCAGGAGGCCGTTGCATTAGATAATTACTATGGGTTTCTATACTATGTAAAATATTTTCTCCTAATGACGCCAACACTGAAACAATCTAAAATCTTATGATTGCATAAAAAATAATTTTCATTGTAATCGTAGCAAAACAGACTATATTTAGCCATTACTCTCTAATGATTTCCCATTTACCTTTAAATACCTTTAAATTTTTATTTTTCCTTCTAATTTATTTCAACGAAATACTTCTTTCATGTTATTAAATTTAACAGCAACAGTTGTTTGAAAACCTTTACAGTTGTTTTATTTTTTCTCGTAATTCATTTGAACTGCATAAAACACTTTTCTCATGATATGAAGTTTAAAAGTTAGAATGATAAATGTTGTGTATATGCTAAATACAAAAAAATTTTCTGTTCAAAGGCTTATTTATTACCCGAGCAACGCCGGGCATTCAGTAGTACATATATGTGTATATATACATGTGTATATGTATATATTTATATACTAGTTGAGTGTCCCGCGTTGCGTAGGTAATTACAAGGTTTTTGCACAGAAATTTTATTTTTAATCAACAGATACAACATTAACCACTCTAACTTTTAAATGCATGTGTTTATTATTTCTATGTGTGTTATGAGTTTAATAAGTCTGTGCTACATCTATACATATCTTAAAGTTTGTGTGTATGTCCTTCTGTATGTCCGGCTATAGCTATTAAAATCTTAAAATGAAGAATCCGTAGCGCAGAAGATTTGATCTCGGGCCCTCCGTTCCCCAGTTCAACTAATCCCTTACCAATTGAGTCGCTCGAGAACTTGGATAACTCAAACTGAACGAGACCGAGCGAAAGTCTTTGAGTTATCAGAGTGTTCAAGTTATCAGAGCACTGTCACAAGTGCATGTATTTATCATTAGATACATGTACATATACAAACTATATTTAAATCAAAAGCATAGATTGCTTTTTGCAAGTTAAATAGCCTCATGTAAAATTTTAAAAAATTTCATCAGAAATTATAGATATGTTTTTATCACTTTAGATTTGTTTGTTGTTTTAGGTGATGTGGCTGCCAGGACGTTCTCCGGTTAAAATTGGCAAAACCTGATCGCAGTTAAAACGCTAAGAAAAAAAAACATCTTCTTTTCCTGAGCATTATAACCAATATAAAGATCAATTTTGCCAATTTCACTCTAAGTTTATTCGAAGGTTACCTCACTTTTCCTTGCTTTCAAAAGGTCATCGCAAAGTGGATGTTTGGTAAAATTTGATGTTTTTGCAAACCTTTAGAAAAGTCATTAACGAAAATATTTTGTTGATAATGGTAATTACGTCGCCTAAAAACTAAAAGTTGATGTTTACCTCTATGGCTTGGAATAAAGTGTTATTCTAAAGTGATAACAACCGTCTCGGTAGCCGTTGGGCAAAAAACTGTTTGAAATAATGATGTTAAGTTCGAGTTATCTAAAGCAATTTATCATTGCTTGGGAATGGACCAAACAAATCTTTTCAAGTTACCAAGTTCCAAGTTCAAGATATGTTTGAGCTATCTGAGGGCGAGTTATCCAAGTTAGATTGTATGTCGTTATATGAGTGCAAATACGCTACCGCTCTCCATTACGGCGCAACGTTATGGAGAGCGGTAGCGTAATTTTATGTGTGCTCAATCATGAGAGCAAGTAGTTAGCTCTTATTAGTAAGCTTACTCAAATTAACCATTGGCAATGTGCCAGGCTAATAGCAAGTGGCAGGCAACTACATTACCTCTCATTGTTTATAAGCTGATTTTTAATACTCGTGCAACGCTGGAAATTCCGCTAGTATACCTGTATTTATAGCATTTTGGAAAAGTCTGGGCGCGTATTTTTCTTTTAGTAGTTCAAGTGTGCTAACTGAAGTGTGCTATTTTAACCAATCACCATTAAAGATTGGCAGATGTAGTATGTATGTGCACAACTATTCCATAGTAGTGGTTGCGTGGGCGTAGTATGTATGTGCACAACTATTCCATAGTAGTGGTTGCGTGGGCGTAGTGGTTAGCATGCCTGTCTGCGAAACCAGGGCATAGCTAAAGTTTCAGAGCGAAGCGGTTTTTTGCTTTTATAACTTTATTGCTATAACTTGACATCCAACTAACAAACAAAAACTTAGGTTTTAATATGTGTACTAGCCAAATGCTCAGCATTGCACAAGTATTAAAAAACAGCTTATAAACAGTGGAAGGTAATTTAGTTGCTATTGGCTAATTTGAGTAAGCTAGTATAAGTTTTGTAAGCTAGTATTTATAAGTTTTGCTAAAATTACTAACAAAAGTCGTAAGAGCAAGCTTTAGTGACGTTACGCGAAACACAGTATGTATATTTTAACCCAGATAATGATTATCTGCCCAATGAAACCTATGCAGCCTAATGGATTAGCCATTTGCCTTGTGAACAGAGGTTCCGATAGGGGAGGTTCCGATAGCAAATCCTCTTTGATACGGATTTATCATTGCTGGATTTTAATTGCTATAACTGGACACAGGGTTTAGCAAAAGGTCAAAAAACAAACACTGAAATTTATACAGATACATGTACATACATCTACATACATGTATATACATATACATTTATATATAAATTGTTTCAAATGAAAAAAACAAATATATATGTATATACATGTACGTACATGTATCTCTATAAATTTCAGTGTTTGTTTTTTGACACTATATATATATAGTGTATATAGCATCAAAGCCTATGCAGCCTCCATGGCCACTTCAGATAAGTAGCTAGCTGAATTTCAGTCGGCTGCTCTGACAATGGAACTTCGCCCTGATGATGAGGAAATTGACTGGCACAT
Organism: Watersipora subatra; assembly: GCF_963576615.1. NCBI lineage: Eukaryota > Metazoa > Bryozoa > Gymnolaemata > Cheilostomatida > Watersiporidae > Watersipora > Watersipora subatra. The sequence continues at coordinate 75,032,891 of NC_088710.1, forward strand.
GAAACCCCTTCATGGTGCTTACCACCGACAAGTATCTGAGGTTGGCGATCTTCACCAGACATATATGTAGCAAAACAAAGAAAACCTAACGGCCAATACAGAGTCGCTACTCATGGCAGCCCAGGAGCAAGTGCTCCCAACAAGGCAACTCCAAACAAAAATCTATCACACTAGTGACGATCCTAGATGCAGATTGTGCAAAGATGCGCCTGAGACCATCCAACACATCATCAGTGGATGCAAGCAGCTAGCAGGAAACGAATACACTGAGCGGCATAATCATGTCGCAGGTGTTGTGTATAGAAGTCTATGTGATGAATATGGCCTTAATAAACCACAACACTGGTGGGAAGCTCCTGGTAAGGTCAATGAAAATGAATGCGCCAAGATCCTCTGGGACTTCTACATCCGGACTGACAAGCATGTCCTAGCAAACCAACCAGATATAGTTGTGGTGGACAAGGAGAACAAGAGAGCTACTCTAATAATTATAGCAGTACCCAATGACTACAATATAGCCAGCAAAGAAAAAGTAGAGAAATATTTCCCTCTTGGAGAATAGATTGAAAAATGCTGAGATGTAAGAACAACTGTAATTCCAGTAGTCATTGGGGCACTGGGCGCAATAACACCGGCACATAAAATGTGGCTTGCCCAGATACCGACAGCAATGAACTCAGGTGAGTTGCAGAAAAGTGCGCTATTGGGAACAGCTAAGATCTTGAGGCGAGTGCTCAAACTCCCACGTCTCTGGTAGGAGACCTGAGTTAGAGCAGAAAGTACCACCCATAAGGGTTAACCGGGGTGAGGAAGCAATTTATATACAGTGAAACTCGGATAACTCAAACTTCAAGGGACCGAGCAAAAGTGTTCGAATTATCAAAGTGTTCAAGTTATCAGAGCACTGTCACAAGTCCATGTATTTACTTATTTATTAGTAGATACATGAACATATACAAACTATAATATAAATCAAAAGCACAAATGGCTTGTTTCAAATTACATGCTTCTAATGTAAAGTTTAAAACGTTTTTATAAGTTTTAAACGTTTTTTGAGGGGATGTTATTGCCAGGACGTTTTTTAGATTGACATTGGCAAAACTTGATCGTTGCTGAAATGCTCAAAAGAAAAGACATCTTTTTCTTTTGAGCGTTTTACCCACGATCAATTTTGACGATTTTTCTTGAAGTTTATGCAAAGATTAACTTACTTTACCTGGCATTCGTTAAGAGCAACACTCCGAGGCAGTTCAATTAAAAGTTTTACGAGGTTTTACGGTACATTGTATATCACTAACGTTTTTTGAATGGATACTTATTGAATGTACACACGTATTCTGTGTTTAGGTCAAACGATGAATAGTTTTTTTAGCTAAGACAACGTATACGTTTAATTACAACAATTTTTAAGACGTTTTAAACATTCAACATTCCGACATTGATTCAACACGGAATCCACGTCGGAAAACTATTCATCACGGGCTAGCCGGGTCACGCACTCAAGGATTTTCGCCACGCAAATACAAAACAAAAACAACATGCTGTTTTTGTTTTGTATGTGCGTGGCGAAAATCCTTGCGCCCGTGACTCGGCTAGCCCGTGCTATTCATCGTATAGCAGTATAAATCAAATTTCACCAAACCTTTAGAACAGTCGTTGACAAAAATATTTTGCCGATTGAGGTAGTAACGACGCTTATGAATTACGAAAAGTTGAGGTTTACCTCTATGGTTTGGAATAAAGTGATTTTCTAAAGCGATAGCAACCGTTTCGGTAGCCGTTGGGCAAAAAACAGTTCGAATTAACAGTGTTGAGTTCGAGTTATATAGAGCCATTTATCATTACGTGGGAACGGACCAAGCAAATCCACTCGAGTTAACCATGTGTTCGCTAATCCGAGGGCGAGTTATCCATGTTTCATTGTATATATATAAATCTATACATGTATATATATATATACATCTATATATATATTTCTCAAAGTATGTCCATGTGTCGTATGTCTGTCTGCATTCCGGCTATAGCTATTATTAGAATAACTGCAGCTGGACAATAATGCTGACGCAATGTCATGGCGTACCATCATTAGAAGCTTACTAACTAGGTTAGTGGAATTTTCCATTGACAATGTGCCAGGCCACTTGGCAATGGCCTGCTACTTGCTGGAGAGTTGCCTGCCAGCAAGTGGTAAGCAAATCTCATCACTTCTCATTGTTTATAAGCTGATTTTTAATACCCAGGCAACGCCGGAAGGCACAGCTAGTACTTATATATATATGCAATGTATATATATTTACAGGGTAAATGTCATTAGTAGTACTTGCATAGTAAAGGTCACTAGTAGTACCTACAGAGTAGATGTCATTGGTAATACTTACAGAGTAAATATCACTAACAGTACTTACAGAGTAAATGTCACTAGTAGTACTTACAGAGCATGTTGCAGCAATGGCAACACCAAGCAGCACAATGATGATGATAAGAGAGATAGCCCAGCAGACAAGTTTGCCGATCATCAAGCCACTCAACCTGCATATAACCAAAACACATACAGTGGCTAATCGTTGTACAGTCTCTAGTATTTGTAGCGACATAAACAGTAGCTAGTTACTGGCTACTAACTACAGGCATCGCAATGCTCTACTCCAAATTATCCCATGTTTTCTTTACAAATGCTTTTTACTCTTGACCAAAGAATTTAAGCCTTTTGCACAAAAATTAGATAGCGTTGTATAGGGTTAGATCTGCCTTCAACCCTTTCACCATGCTGATTATGTAAGTTTGACCTGCATACCATTCGTAACGATTGGTGTAATAGCCAGTTCTACCAAACACATATCCTTCGTAGACTATGAAGGCCATGGAAGATAGGAATGAAAGTGACACCAAGGCTGTCATGGCTACATACTAAAATAGAAATCATAAATTGACTGTTTTACAAATTGTTTGTTATTGAAATACAAACTAACAATTGAAGTAGGTCAAGAAGTGTTAAAAAGATTCTTTGTGTTGACTTGTTGCTTTGGCTTACAGGAAAAAATGAGAGTTAAAGACAGAATGAATGCTGATTGTACTGACTGCTGAATGCTGAATGCTGACTCAAAAATGCTTTTACTTTATGCTATATTTAAACCATTTCTGTCTACCATTTCTGGGCTACCACCCGAATTCTTCCTGCCATAGCAATTGGCGATAGCATAACAAAAGGCAAAGCGCAAAAAGGTCTTAAATATTTAGTAGGAAGGCACTTACAATATATCCCAGTTGTGCTGATATTGAAATTATATTAAAATTATAAGTTAAATTATATTCAAACAAAGTGTAAATTTAATATGACATGGGTGGGGTTTAAAGATATTTTTTCATGACCTCTGACCTTTGTTGTCGGTTATACTCACTAAACACGCCTGTTGAATCACCACAGCGGGTATCTTGTAACCTTATGCTGCATCATTTGATAAGTTAGTCATTGGACCAACACCAGCCTATCTCTTTTTCCGCACCTTGAAAAAGCTGAAAACTAGTGGTAAATATACTTACGACTCCTCTGTGCCGGCTCATTGCAGCGGCGAAGGTAACCCATATTGCAGGGGTTATGAACTGCAACACACATGATGATGAAATGTAAGACAATTTCATCATACATACATTTGAGCTTTATACAATTTCAGCAAGCAACTGTCGAAGCAAGCAAAGTCCAATTCTCCAACTATCTTATGGATTACTTTATAAATGAGTGATTCAGCCAAGGAGAGTCTAAAACATTTGCAGTTATGTTGGTTATATGCTGTTACATGCATGTAGGCTGTCAATTCATGCATCCCTTGAGCAAAACTCCATTACGGCAACTTACCAGAGCTATGCATACTAACTCAATGGACGAGTTGAGTTGCACATATATTCCCATCCATACATTGACCAAGGCTGTCAGACACAGTTGGGCAATGACTAAAAGCGTACACAAGACATGTTTGACTACAAATGCAAAACTCAAGCTTACGTCAAAAGCAATCTGTTAACCCTAATAGAACACATGGATGATTGTCAAGGAAGGAAGGTGATTTCTTCACTGAAAATGCAACTTGTAATAACATGATTGAAGGCAATAGAAATGTTTCAGTTTTATTTATGTAGGAAACACCATGAAGCACCCTACTCATGCAATCATACACATGACATGAGATTATTTGTATTAATATAATACAAACGCACCTAGCAGACACACCTAGCAGGCACCCCAGCAGACACATCTAGCAGACCCCCAAGCAGACACACCTAGCAGGCACGCTGAGCAGACAACACTAGTAAGTACACCCAGTAAACATACCTAGTGAGCACACCCAGTAAGCATACCTAGTAAGCCCAATCAACAGAAACGCTTATTGGAAGCTAAACTACACAGAGTGCTCACTCACCAAATATAAAAAGAAACACAGCCAGTATGACGGCCGTGTTCTTGATCCAAACTTTTCTCATAGCCATTTTGTCCAACAAGATTTGTGCCTACTGCTACTCCCTGACCTAAATGCTAGTGCGGGTGAAAGTCCCACAAAGTTATTAGTGGAAGCTCAATAGCAGCTTGAATGCCTATATAAACGTAATGGCATTGAGTAAATAACTGGAACCACGAAATAGGATCATAATACAATAGCATAGGATCATAATACAATAGCATGAATGGTTTATGAGAAACCAAAAGGAGGAGAGGGAAGATGAAGAGTAAATTGCTGAATAGCTGACAAACAATGCCCGCATACTTTTGCTATTCATGCCAAATTATTTAATTCGACTACATAACCTGCTAACTGCTGGATCACTATGGCTGCCATAATACCTGCACTAGTATTCTCTGATGGCTTGAGGTCATAAGCTTAGTGTTCAGATGCATGTACACTAGTTGATAATTTGTTATTAGCTTTTAGCCAATGCTTGCTAATGACTATATTCACCTCACAAATAAGAGCATCCACAAACTTATATATTACCTACAGAACTATGTTCACCATTCTTATTGGTTATTAGCATACGCGGGCTTGTTCTTATTCCTATTATTATTACTTGTTCTGGAGAAAGCATGGAACTGCACTGATCTGCTTCAATTGGTTGACAGATCAATCGATTGAAAATGTGACAAATTCAATCTCAAGTTTTGACAAGTTTACAACACATTTCAATAGGCCGAAAATAAATTTTTAAAATTTATAGCCTAATTAAGACTTTAGCAAAATCTGTCTGATTATCTGCTAGTGTACAGACAACTTAAAATTTACGGTTGACTTGCAACAAAATTCACATTACAGTTATTTGATATGAAAAGATTCACCATGTCTTACTCGGTTGTGTTGTAGGTGCAAAATGTGTGAAAATGTGATTACAAGTTCTTAAAAGCTAAAAAACGAACAGTTAATCGCAGCCACACGAGACCGCCGTAGTTTGAATTCTCTTTCCAAAACGGCTCAAATATGACGTAGCTGTGGTAGATGGTTTCTGTTTACACTTTCATGCAACCTAATTTGTCGAAATATATTCACAAATATACTTCACACATTCAATAAAACCATGTCTATTGTTCTTACGCGTCTATTTTATCGTCATTGTAATGCTGTCACTTTTAGCAGTGATATCTTATAACTTACCGTAAAAATTCATTTAATTTGTTAACCTTACCTCGAAGGAGTACATATCAATGTCTGATAATCATGACGAGCCTGTTGGTCACCTGTGATAATTGAAAAGTGCTGCAAAAATTATTTGCGAACTATTGGGTCACGTGATCAGATTACGACTTGACGATTAGTTCAAGTCGAAACAAAACTGTAAATTAGCGAGCATCTATATTTGATACGGTATCTTCGGTAAAACCCGAAGTGTTTGTCATAAACTAGTGCTACGATAAGTTTATTTGAGCTTTTTATTGGCCCTTCAATTCACATGAGAACATCACGTGACCAGACAATAACCAAATTGTCATGGCTACGTCAGAAAAATAAACGGATTCCAATCTAAGGCAGCTTTTCGTTTTTGAGCTTTTAAGAGCTTGTAATCACATTACCACATATTTGGCACCTACAACACAACAGAGGAAGACATGGTGAATCATTTGATACCAAATAACTGTAATGTGAACTTTGTTGCAAGTCAACCTTTAAAGCACATAAATTACATAATTTTTTTATTATATATTTCAATACATCAGTCTTGGCTTTCGAATGAGCCTATATTCAATACACAAAGAATAATAGAACTATGAAAAATGGGGTGTCAAAAGTACGTCCTGCAAAAAAAACACTTGGTTCAGGTACACAAAATGTGGCGTCATAATTCTCATTTAGCCTTAGGTGGTCGATCCCTTTCGCTGCCATTGAGGCTGCGTTTTTCTGTGACAATCGGTGCTGTTAAACCCAGAGAGCGCTAATAATAAACTAAGATTCTAGATAATCAACAATGCCCGCGATCGTGCTAATGCCCGACCAATACAAACACATGTTCTGGGTTAATTAATTATGCTTCAATAAATGTACTGTCGTTGATAAAGGTAATGAAATCACATCGATTAAATTATGACCTGCGGTTGCGTGGCCCTAGGACTAAATTTCAATCGCACTTTCGCGAGATCACGCAATGCTTGAAATTAATTAGTCTCAGTCATCTACCTTAACATCGCAATAAAAATAAAGAGTTAGTGCATAATATCATCGGGAAAATATAGTATGGTTCTTGGAGTCTGAGGTACTTATCATAGAAATGATATGTACAAGGAGAACTAATGACACTGATTCCTTTGTCACCTTTATTCGTTCTCTGGAGTTGTCCTACCTTCGCCTGCCACTAGCATCATTATCGTCACTTTCGTAGTTGATAAATGAGCCGTAAGAGCACACAACAACGAATATGAGAATTGTGACGTCACAATTTTCGAGACTATGCCAATAAACTTTTTCGCGGGAGAGCTCTGGGGAAATCCTATAAACACCAACCAATGTCTGTCTCACCATGGCAAACAATAGCTCATTCGAAAGCCAAGACTGATGTTTGAAATATACAATAAAAAAATTATGTAATTTATGCGCTTTAAACCATAACTGTCGCGAACAACTTTTATCGTATTTACTAGGTAAAACAGACACGCTGATTGCGATTTTGTACTCAAAATAGAGATTGGTCCACTAACTTTCAGAGTAATGAAGGCTTTTTTACAGCGTTTAAATATCTGTCTTGAAAACAACATGATCGGCATAACAAGCTCCGCCCATAAATGCGTGACGTAACCTAGCTTTTTGAGAACAGAAGTTACGTAGGGATATTTAGACCGATTTAGAATAATAGAGATAGGTGTTTTAAAATCCATTAATATCTAAATTCAGCCTTAAAAATAATATCAGTCTTTTCTGAAAGGTAGATAAGCTATTTAGCATTGCATATTTTAAAAAGCGCGATAACAACGCTAGCTTGTGATAAAACCGCACTTTTTGAGCTCATTTTTCTCTGCGTTCAGCCCATTTAAACGTCATGCAACAAGCTACGAGCAATTTTAAATAGTTTATATACCTTTCATAAAAAACTGAAATTATTTTACAGGCTGGATTTAGATAATAATGGGTTTTAAGACACCCATATCTATTATTCTAAATCGGACTAAACATACCTAACTTCCGTTCCTGAAAAAGCTAGGTTTCGTCACATATTAGAAGCTGAACATACAACATACATAGAAGCTGTATACTCATTTATGCAGATCGCGGAAAGTTTGACTATTTTCAATCCAAAATGGGAAATACTAGATGCAAATGATATGAATAGAATCATATTTCATGTTTTTCAACCTAAACCGTAATTTAATGACAATGTCTAGAGTTTGCTCACTAAAAATATCAATAGTTGAGAAGTTATTTTATCACAAAAAATAGTAATCAGTAAGGAATTGTCTGCTCCCTGAAATGAGCAGCTGGATTAAATAAGCTTTGTCAAACCTATGTAGGCAATATCACGGTTACTAGAGCTATTGCTATTATCAGAGATTTAGACACTCATTGAAAACATTGGTGAGGTTAAGAGGAGACGACTTACCAACACAGCCTCTAATATGATGACATGACATAGTAGCAAAAGGAGCCCTTCTACTGGCAGCTCCCATATTTAAACAAGGGTAGCTTCCAATAGAAATGCTTATTTTGGACATGTGACTTCAAGCCTAGCACTTTATTCAATTTACAGACTGCCGTGTTGTCCCTCCAGAACAATAATTATTGTTCATTTACACAAAGCCATTGCGCCAGAATAAATGCCTCTAGGTGTAACATTACAATAATCAATCTCAAGTCGGTGTCAATATTCTGTTGAGAACTGAGCTAATGCAGTTGGCACAAACAATGACAGACAAACACGAAGAAAGACTCGCAAATAATTGACCAACTTTGGCATTATGTTATCTAAGCAAAATGCTGATCAAACATTCACTTTTATATAAAAAAACAATAAATGCATTTTAAAAATTATTTTGACATTTCTCATTAATATTGTTGTTCACTGCCATATTTTGTGATGTTTCGCCAGGGTGTAGAGAATGAATAGCTCAGCTGATTCCGAGATTACTGTAATTAGTCGGAACAATAATAAAATAAACACAAATTGTAGTAATTCATTAACACCAGTGCTTTTTATTCCCCAGGTTTATTCTACTATGAAGTACTGATATGTTTTTGAGAGTCACACATTTGCATGTTGATTAGAAACACTTCAACGCAAATAGTAAATGTTTAAATAATAGCATGTTCAAGTAATAAATAATAGTTTTATTTTAATATTATAATACCTTTTGCTCAGTAGTCGACTAGTTGTAAGATCTGTTTATCATTTTGAAAATTACCAACTGATTTATTCCTCACCTTAATGTACACCGACTCATATTTGAAGCAACATGACGCATCGCACAACGTCAAACACAAAGTGCCATAATAATGGCACCCTTTTCAAGTTGGAATCATTATTCTTACTAGCTGTACCACCCGGCAATGCCCGAGTAATGAAAGTCTTTACAACATTTATTTGTATTTAACATATAACAACATTTGTCATTCTAACTATCAAACTACATATCATGAAAAAACCAGTGTTCTGTGTAGTTAAAATAATTTAGGAAAAAATAAAAACCACTGTGAAGGTTTTCAAACTTTGTCAATCAACCCTAACTTTGAAACTTCATATTATGAGGAAAATGTTTTATGCGGGTCAAATAAATTAAAAAAAACAAAACTATAAGAGGGTTTAGATGTAAATGTGAAATAATTAGCAAGTAATAGCCAAGTTAAGTCGGTTTTGCTACGATTACAATAAAAGATGATTCGGTATTGATACAATTAATGCCAACCGAGAAAACAAAATAAAAATCCTGATTATGTTGAATTAGTAATAACAATTCTTGCATAGAAGTGTGTGCATATAAAAAAGGTTACTGTTCCACCAGAAGATTTTCATCAAAACTTTGAATACGATGGATAATGGTACCTTTTGATACTGGTACAAATGTAAAAATGAGATATTGTCTTGTCTTAGTCTGACCGAACGGAGAGCGACTGTCGAGGCTTTTCCTACGAAGATAATATAATGGTCCACATGAGAAAAATTGGCCTTGACCCCAGAAAACACGAAAAAGCATTGCGTTGCATAGATTTAATAGAATTCATAGAGTTTAAAATAATACGTCATTTAGCGTGTGCATACGCTATACTGTATGATGCCAGATAATGGTGAACTCGTCATGGCAAGCAACATATATCTCTTAATAATGTATATAATCTACACCTATAAAGTACACAAATCGCCAAAATTTATTTTCGAGAGAAATTATTATTGATATCATTCGGCAGAAAAAATTCGCCCTAACGAAAAAGCATCGTGTTTCCCATAGTTAGACACAGAATATTTTATAACAGGGGCATCGTCATGTGGACGCAATGCTAAAATAATTAGCTTGCGCATACGCAATACGATAACAACTTACCCTGCAGGATGAAAATATCCGCGGAGTTAAGTTTCGCGCGAATTGCCTTTTTCATGCATATTCGAGGACTAATTTATTCGCGGATGAACACAATCACTCTCTATTAAAGGTTAACTTTATTGCGGCTAGCAATAGAGCAATGCGTATTGCTAGCCGCACATGCGTACACCACGCGTTTAGGTTTCTATTTACCTGGCAATTATGAGTGCTAAGCTGAGTGCGTATGAGTGCTTATCATGCTAAGCTATAGATTTCTTGCTGCGCCCAGAGGTTTTCACGAATATTTATCGATTTGAAGGCCTTTGATGAACCAACAACTTGTGGTGAGTAATGAGTTTTTTCAAAACCATTTTTCAAATTAATAATTGAATTTTACTTTGGTAAAACGCAATATTTATTTTTTCCACCCCTACCGCTTCGTTATTTGTTTTCATGTGAGAGAAAGAGCCCAATAATCTGCATGACCTACTATTTGCACTAAAGCTAGTAAACGCAGACTGCGCAACGGTTGGTCATCTACCCCTTGAAATAAGTAGAGTACACAGCTTTCTCATCATACACGGAGGCACAATGACTGCAAGGGTGGCAGATTTCATTCCTAGAAGATCACCAATCATTCATGGAGGTCTTGAAATTGAGGTAAAAGTGACAGCAGCTACTAACGAGAAGAATATGTTTTAAAAAATTCGCCAGAACGCCTTTATGAGCACAGATTTTTGGCCAACCGGCAGAACTTTGCAATAGTAAGCCACGAGGAATGTTCTGATGATGACTCCTTTACCAGCCATGTGGTAGCGAGAGAATCGCCTTTAACATCTTCCCAAGACTGTGACAGCGATATAGAGCTGCTATTGCCAAAATAACTAGTCAGACAGCACCATTACACGCTGGTATTTACTTATCAAGCGTATCAGTTAAATTTTATTGCTAGACAACCGCCATATGGGCTAAACTGTTTTTATTTACTCCATTGTTTGTAAAATTTTATTTGTATTTGAAAAATTCTATTTGTACACTCCAATTTGCAACCAATTATAATGTATCTATACAAGAAATAGAATATATACATGTATATAATATAATCATGTTTGCTGCAGCGATATCAAGGAGTTGTTGTTGATGAAGAGGCCTAGGTTGACTGGTTGCTTCTCCGTCAATATTCCTGCCTTGTTGAATATTACTACTTGTCTCTAGTATTCGTAATCGGAATAGGTTCTGTTTCATTCTTAATCTGCAGTAAAAACAAAAACAAAAAGAAAAAATGTTAATAAGTGTAAAGGAAGTACAGAAACCATAGCTGAAGTATTGAATGAAAGCGATCAGTTTTTAAACAAGAGAATGAACTAATGCAGTTAATTATGGCAAAACGTATCTGCACTGCAAATCAAATACATACCATAATGTCCAGATCAGAATCACTATCGTCATCAACTTCGGTATTAGAGGTTGATGAAGTTGATTTCAATGTAAAAAGACTAGGAGAGATTTTTGCGATGACGACACCAGGCCGAATAACTGGTGAAAACCTTGAATAATTTTGTAAAGAAGTGTGATGCATTGGCAATGGGGTTAACTCGAAGCCCCGGCGATGATTGTAAAAAAGTTTTGGAACTCGGCTACGTTTAGTACTTCTGCCTAGCAGCTAGTTTTCAATTTGAGGCAGTAGTTATTCTCTCTTGTGTTTAAAAATAGAACTAATTATTCGCAGAATTTAATAATTTGCGGAAGTGACTGTTTGCGCAATCGCGAATTATTATATCCATCGAATATTTTCATCCTGTAGGGTACATCATTACACCTTGTATGGCTCAGTGATAGAGCGCCTAAATTTTAAACTTGCGGTAGCAAATGAGTTTAAGTTTAATTCGTGAGTGAGTTTAAATCCATCAGATTGCAAAATGTTAATTCCAATATTTTAATAGTTACCACTGGAAAATCATACATACATGTACACAACCAACTTTGAGAAATATATATATATAGACTATGATGCTAAGGTAGGTAATATATATATTTCTCAAAATACGTTGCGTGTCGTCTGTCTGCATTTTGGTTATTAAAATCTTGATATTGAGATTCCGCATTATGATGGATTTGAACTAGAGACGAATGCATCGACAAGTTCCGTATCCGGACGCTCTACCTTTGAGCTACAACGGCATAGTGATCTGACACGTTTTCATATATGTACCCGATACGCCATGTGCGTGCTAATTATTTTAGCCTTCCGTCCACAAGTTACGATCCTCCTGTTCAGAAATATTTTGAGACCTACATGTAAGTATATGCAACGCGATGCTTAGTCGTCTTTTTCCGTTAAGGATAATTTATTCGGCCCCACGATATCGACAATAATTTATCTCGAACTTAAAATATGGAGATTTGTGTTTCGATTATATACAGTGGAACCTCGGCTCTTGAAAGCTTCGGTTCGTGACCAAGTCGGTTTACAACCAAAGATTTTGAGATTTGTTCATTTCGAATATAAATTCAGAGCAAACCGGACCATGCGCAATGAAATTGGAACAGCTCCGGAAACAGCATGGAAACATTCGTTAAGAAACGGAGAAGCTATTTACACTTCATAAATTCTTTATAAAAAGGGAAGAACCATCTGGGACGAAGTCTCCTTTACCGAAAAGATTGGCTAGGGAGATAACCCCTACAGTCGAGTTACGCTAAATTGTTTTGGAGAGGGGATGCCCTTCAAAGATGTGAAGTAAACGTGCCATTGCTGTTTATATTTTCTTTTTCCTACGATTTTTTATGTAACTGATCTGTTGCATTTTTTTGCTGTTTCATTATCAATTTCTGTCATTGTATCTTAACCTTTAACGTTTGTGATGTTTTAAGAGCAAAACATTCGAAATGTTTACTTCTGTTTTCTTCTTCCATCATTAAAAATAGAAAACCTTTTATTAAAAATAAAAACACGATCTATATATACCCGTTTTTATTTATAATATGTAGTATACAGTAGTTTATGGTGTGAAATGTAAAATACTTTACCGAGGTTGTTTTTTTGCCTTGGAATGGATTAAAATTTACTTACATTCTAATGGGGAAAAAACTGTTTCGGATCTCAAACAACCTTCTGGAACGGATTACGTTCGAGAACTGAGGTTTCACTGTACGTTATTAAAAGATATACGTCGCTGAAAGTTATGAAATTTTAAATTTACAGTGGTTTTAAAGCCTTTACAGTCATTTTATTTAATTTTAATTTAGTTGTCCTGCACAAAACTTTTCCCCATGACATGAAGTTTGAAAGTTACAGGTGTTTGACAAAGTTTGAAAAGCTTTACAGTTGTTTTTACTTTCTCTTTTAATTTATTTCAACTACACAAAACACTTCTCTCATGATATGTAGTTTGAAAGTTAGAATGGCAAATGTTGTTGTTATATGTTAAATACAAATCAATTTTCTGTCCAAAGAATTTTTTATTACCCGAGCAAAGCCGGGTAGCACAGCTAGTTACATCATAAAATTGGTCAAAATAATTCTCTCAAGCTCAATTCGCACCTACAACAAGGATTTATATATGATGCACATTTCCCAAATTGACAATTGAGTCAAACATTAGGCATGCACCGGGAATCCATTACTATTTTTGCTTTGAATGTTGAAACCGTGATGCCCAAGTGTATATTCCTACAATGGATTAAATTTTGTCAATTAATTCCAGAGCCTACTGACAAACAGGGATAACTATATCTCAGGTAGCTACATGAAACATTAAGCAGATGCATTATATGAAACCACGTAAAAACTAAATGTAAAAACATAAATCGTAAGTAGAAACTAAACTAATGAGGTAATTATCAGTGAAGAGGTTTTATTGGTGTCTTATCTTTGAGACAGAGGTATACGGATACAGGTACCGTAAAACCTCTATTTGAACGGCATGGCACTCTATTATTCAGTCATTCCTCTATTTAGTAGCAGTCAATTGGAGGCGGCGTTCAAATAGAGGCTAGCGGTGTATTTTTTTAAATGGCTCGTCAGAATTTTGGGAAGATAAATTTAGCCCTTCTACGGGCAAAGAGAATGTCGCCTATATTTTGTATTTTTTTCAGTGGAGCGACATTAAACCTTGTAGTGTAAAAGCTCATTGCGCTTATTAATATGTTTGCTACAGTTCGCAGCCAAAACTAGCTTTTTATGTGCAATAGCAGTGGAGTTATGAGCATCGATCCATTGTAAGCCGTGATAAGATAGCCAGAAGGATGCTATTAACTAATATGCTATGAATCTGCATATTTATAAGTTATATGATGATAATCTATCAAATGATACGAATATATATTCGTGAACAAGCAGCATAAATGAACCGTACTTATGTTACATGCAGAAACAAAATTGATGTTTTTAAAACAAAAATACTTCCATCGTTTACTCGAATAGCTGCGTTCTGATTGTTGCTTTCGATGGAACGACCATCTTCTAGTTGTCCAATACCTTTCACAATGACTTCTGACCTCAACTCGTCTTTTGCACTGCTGAACTAGTCGATAATCGCGTCTAAACAATATTTTGGGAGAGCAAAACTTTTACGCGGTGCATTTAGCATAAATGCAACGCGGAAATGTTTTGCTCGCTAAACATAACCTTTGGTCCAAAACTTGCCAACCTTTTTATATGCATGTTCTTTGAAATATTAAAACCGCGCGAAACAAGGAACTTCTATTAGCCTGAGACCGTTATTGATTAGTTCTATGGTGTTGCTTTCAAAGTTTAAACGAAAAAAAGCGGGAGGTTTTGGAGTTGGACAACGAGAGAATAGATTGATATTGATGTAAACAACTCATTGTTAATACGATTTTGCGAACACTTCTACTGATCACTTGATATTGTGAGTTCATAAAGATCAAAAATAGTCAAAGTGTCGGTCAAATGGAGGTAGCGTGCAAATAAAAGGTGGCACTCTATTTTTCAACTCTTCTCTCATGGTGGTGGTCAAATAGAGGTGGCGTTCAAATAGAGGTGGTGTTCAAAGAGGTGGCGTTCAAATAGAGGTGGCATTCAAATAGACGTGGCGTTCAAATAGAGGTGGCGTTCAAATAGAGGTGGCGTTCAAATAGAGGTGGCGTTCAATTAGAGGTTTTATGGTATATAAAATACATTAACAGAAGTACAGCTTTTTGATATACCGGTATATAAAATACAGTAAAGGTTGACTTGCAATAAAATTCACATTACAGTTATTTGGTATCAAAAGATTCACCACGTCTTACTCTGTTGTGTTGTAGGTGCCAAATATGTGGAAATGTGATTACAAACTCTCAAAAGCTCAAAACGAAAAGCCGCCGTAGATTGGAATTTCTTTATTTCGATGACGTAGCCATGAAATTTGGTTATCGTCTTGTCACGTGATGTTCTCACGTGAATTGAAAAGCCAATAAGAAGCTCAATATAAAACTTATCGTAGCACTAGTTTATGACAAACACTTCGGGTTTTACCAAAGACCCCGTATCAAATATAGATGCTCGCTACTTTACAGTTTTGTTTCGGTTTGGTCTAATCGGCAAGTCGTAATCTGATCATGTTGTCCAATACTTCGCAAATAATTTCTGCAGCACTTTTCGATTATCAAAAGTGACCAACAGGCTCGTCATGATTATCAGACAATGATATGTACTCCTTCAAGCTAAGGCTAAAAAATTAAACAAATTTTTTCCGGTAAGTTATAGGATATCACTGCTAAAAGTGACAGCATTACGATGACAATAAAACAGACGCGTAAGAACAATAGACATGGTTTTATTGAATGCGTGAAGTTATATTTGTGAAAATATTTCGACGAAGAAGGTTGCATGAAAGTGTAAACAGAAACCATCTCTCACAACTACGTCACAGTTGAGCCGTTTTGGAAAGAGAATCCAAACTACAGCAGTCTCGTGTGGCTGCGATTTTCTGTTCGTTTTTGAGCTTTTAAGAGCTTGTAATCACTTTTCCACATATTTTGCACCTACAACACAACAGAGTAAGACATGGTGAATCTTTTCATATCAAATAACTGTAATGTGAATTTTGTTGCAAGTCAACCTTTAACAGAAGTACAGCTTCAGCAATGCATAAATTTTATAGCAGTCATAAAATACATTGTGTAACTTACTCTAGTTAAATTGTAAATTAATTTGTTTTATTTGTCAAATCTATCAGCTTTTTAAATTTCGCTACAGAGCTGCAAAATTGTATATACTGTACTTTTCGGACTATAAACCGCACCCCTATATAAGCCGCATCTGCTTATTTTCCAAAAACAATAATGAAACAATACATAGGCCGCATCTTCGTATAGGCCGAAGAACTCAGGACGGTGCTTTTTAACGCGGCAGCAACTTTGCTGTTTAAAACGGAACAGTGTCTAACGGCACTGTTTCGTATTAACCGACGCTTTTTAACCTAGTGCCTAACGGAACAGTGCCGTTAGGCATTGTTTCGTATTTTCCTTCACCGCTAGAGGCGTACTAATCGGAGATTCTGGTTAATGCGCCCTAGTGGTAAAAAAAAGCCCCAGAATAGCTGCACCCTTATATAAACCGCATGGCTCAAATCATCAGAAAAAAGTAGTGGCTAATAGTCCGAAAAGTACGGTATGCTTGAAATAACTTCCCACACTGAGAAAAATATTCGCTTAAAATTTACGTCACATTACAAAAAAGATCCGATATGTAAGATGGGTGAAGAATGTAAAGATGATCATGAACATGTTGACTTGCAACAAAATTCACATTACAGTTATTTGGTATCAAAATGTTCACCATGTTTTACTCTGCTGTGTTGTAAGTGCAAAATATATGGAAATGTGATTACAAGTTCTTAAAAGCTCAAAAACGAACAGTTAATCGCAGCCATCACGAAAATGCCGTAGATGGGAATCCTATTACAAAACGGCTCAAATGGGACGTAATTGAACACGGTGGCTGCTGTTTACAATTTTATGCAATTTCATTCGTCAAAATATTTTCACAAATATACTTCACGCATTCAATAAAACCATGTTATTGTCCATAAGGCTGGTTCACACTATATCGCCGTATTTCGGCGTTGATGTCACAATACTTCGGTGATCGTCAATGATAACCATGTTCACACTATCAAAAATCCATCCACGTTTGCATTAAAAAATACTGTGATATTTATCTTTTTAAATTTTAGCAAAGAAACCTGTTTTCGCATGCGGGAATCAAAAACTAGTCCGCAGCGACTATCATAAACGGGTATGAATAAATCACGCTATTTACGACCACGAATTACTATCGCCGAAATGGTTCGCATTTGAAAGGCGGTCCATCGATGCGCGGCAAAGCATCGGAAAGTTTGACAGCTGCAAACTTTTCGACGTGTCAGCGATGCTTCATCGATGCCATCAATTTATGGTTCATGACAAACGACGACATAGTGTGAACCGGCCTTTACGCGTCTATCTCATTGTCATTGTAATGCCGTCACTTTTAGAGCACTGATATCTCCAAACCTACCATAAAAATTCGTTCAACTTTAGCTCTAGAGGTGGAACGAGACATCTCGAGTATCGCCCTCTTTCGTCCCTGATCAATCTCGTCTCGACCTAATTATTGCCAAACTCGAGACAGGAAATAAAACTAAAGCGCCTGCGCACGGCTGCTAAAGCATGACTGCAGAAGAAAAATAAAGTTGCAGGAAATAAAGTAAGACCTATTCAATAGATGGTAAAAATATACATGTCCAAAGCAATATGTTTATAATAATTATCAATCAAGCTCAAAGTTCTTAGAAATATATAACTTCGCTATTTTAGTTTGTGTCAATTTTGTTTACAAAACATACATGCATATCGCTATTAAAATGTTGTATTTACATTGTCTACACCAGGAGAACATTCAAAATTTAAAAAGAGGTTTATCAATTCCATCTATCAAGTGGGCTAGTCCTTGTGTAGTGAAATCATCACTAAATGCTCATTATTTTACTGTCTCGTGTCTCGAGTTTTTATAAGACAGTGTCTCGAGTCTCATCTTTAACTTGAAAAACCTGTCTCATTCCATCTCTACTTAGCTCAAAGGAGTGTATATCATCCTCTGGTAAACATGACGAGTCTGTTGGTCAACTGTGAGTCGAAAAATGCTGCAGAAATTGTTCGCGCCATTTGGCAGAAAGTATGGGTCACATGATCAGATTGCGACTATATGATTAGACGAGGCTGAAACGAAACTGTAAAGTAGCAAGCATCTATATTTGATATGGGCTTTCCGGTAGAACCCGAAGTGTTTGTCATAAACTAGTGCTACGAGACGTTTTATATCGGGCCTTTTATTGGCCTTTAATTTCACGCGATAACATCACGTGTCAAAACATTAACCACAATGTTTAAGTACGTCATTGAAATAAAGAGAGTCCAAACTACGGCTATGGCTACGATTAACTGCTCATTTTTTAGCTTTTAAGAGCTTATAATCACATTTTCACATATTTTGCACCTACAACACAGCAGAGTAAGGCATGGTGAATCTTTTGATACCAAATAACTGTGATGTGAATTTTGTTGCAAGTCAACCTTCAATATTTCCTGGCTACTTGAGAGTGAAGTTTATGACGAATATTGATTATTGAGTGTTGCTAAGGTATTCTCAACTATTAAACATATAGGTGGATGAGTAAATTTTCAAGGAGTTATCTTATGTTTTTTAAATTCCATTTTTTAACTCCGCCCTCCAACTGATTTAAATGTTTAATATTTTGTTTGAATTCAGCAAAGAAAAACATGCGTAGTGCTGCATGAATATCCTTGAAGGAAATGAAATTTTCCAAGTTAAATGAATAGGTTTGAGTTCTTAGATTTGCCGTTGCAAAATAATATTAGTAAAATATTGCAAATGCAATACTCGACAATAAGTCTTCATCAAAATGAATTGCAATGTCAATAATTTGCACTCCTAACTAAACATGTGCATTGAAAAAAAGAAATACTTAGCAGTGAGTTCATAACAAAGACTGCTTTCTAAATTAAGAAGCAATAAAGCACCTATTTTTCTCTTCCCGCACGAGGCATCCCATTTGTAGAATGGCAGTTTGTTCAATCAACAGTATACAAAGACTTATGTCCTACAGTGCTCTTAAACTACGCTCCTAAACTAAGCTAAAATGTGTGACAACTGTATAGTCTAAACATTTTACGAAAAATTGCTACAGGGTTGACCATTTTAGTAATGATATTCTTAAGGAATAATTATATTATTTGTCCGGCATGCTTGTTCATGAGAAAAATCGCATGACAACAAAAATGTAAATTTTTGTTGTCATAAATATTCAGACAGCAGATCTATCAAGCTAACTGAAAAACATGCGGTATTGCTGCATCATTCTCTTAGATTCAAAGACTTTTAGAACCTTGGTTAAGCCTAATAACTGTCACACAAAAAACTTTGTTGTCAAAATTGTTACTGGCTCATTGCTATCAAACCTAATTTTTCAAATATGCTCATTTAAATGTTAACAATTTTTAACATTTGCAAAGGAACAAAAACTTATTTTATACAGACTTGCAAGGTTTGCAGCTAGTTGATCAGCAATACAAACATCAGCCAATATAATTTGAGCTGTCAAGATCGGGTATCATTTCAGCTAGGGCGGCGAAGTATCTGCCATAATAGTCAATCACTCAGGTGCTCAAGGTAACAATATGATGAGGCTAAGCAAGAGATTGTGACCCATCCCTGTCGTCCAAAAGAGCCGACAACTGTGACCATTAACAGAAGAGGAATCTCACATCATTAGGTTCACTTATTCATGCAGACACGTTCTTATTAAGTAGTGTATCCAATGCAATTTATCAATATTCAGTGTCAAAAGGGGTTAAAGCCCTCTAATGATAACAATTTTGTACTGATAACATATTTGTTGCAAAAAACCACAAGTTTTCAAAAAGCTGTAGATGGCAAAGGAAAGTATAAAAGTAAAGAACTGAGGCAGTTTTTTACATACACTAGTCTACAACCATTATTACAAGAATTAAAACCCATGTTCACATGGTCTTCACACTGAACCCGAATTGATTGTCAAAAGATCCGAAATTGGCTCTCCAAATTACAAGTCAAAAGGGTTCATTGCAGTCGTTCTAAATTTTCAGAAACATTTGCACTCGTATGAACCTTTTCAGCCCTGATCCCAGCTATTGCGGGAGAAGTTGTGTTCACTTGGGCCTGATTCCAACTATTTCGGGACAGAATATGAGTAACTTTATTGATACTCCTTTATGTAAACGTATATCATTTTTTAAGCTTTATTCCGAAAGATAACAGTCTGGTGTTCATTTTGATGCTAGGATTGTGGTTGGATAAAAACATTTTACCAGGTAGATCCTGTGTTAGATTTCAACTTCTTCAGCTCTGAAGGTCGCCATTTTGAATACATTTACTGAAAGTTGTTGCTAGATTTCTGAGTCCATCTAACGTAATTATGAGTTCAGGTGAACAATTCAGCACTGAAAACGATTCACAACAACAGAATGATGAATTATTAGCAGCATAAGATAAGTTTGAAATGTACTACAACAGAATAATTGCATTATTATATTTTTTATTTCGAAATATTTTTTTAAGTTGATTAAACTTTCCATAATTTTAGTAGACACAAATAACATGGTAAAGTACATGCATTTACTTTTGGATGGTGTGGTGCAAGAAATTTAGAAGCAAGAAAATTATGCTGTTTTTATATAATTTTTATTATCGTTATGGTGTTACTTGTAGGCGAGGTTGGAAATGAAAGTGATGATTCTTTTACTAGTGGCAATGACGGTCTGTCCAGAGCATCTACATCTGTCAGTGATTACCAGCAACAGATAGTTGTAATTTATGAAGATTTATTTTATACATTTTTTGATAAACTTTCTTTTTATACTCATTTTGATTCACAATCTGTTTACTCATTTTCCTCGATTTCTAGATGATATTAGTTTGGTACTCAAATTGTTTGTATCTTGTTTGTCTTATTATCATAATTGCAATAATGGTTGTTTGCAGTCATTAGAATGTAAATATTGTCTATATCGAATGTAATTATGATATATATACATAATAAACCAATCAATCGAACTATGAATCGGAATCTCTTTTATGCCGTAATATTGCCTATAGACTGATAGCTTCAGTTCTACTGGTTAGAACTCCAAAAGTTTTTTTGCAACCTGCTCTTAACACATTTTCCCATCATAATATGTTATTGGGGGTGTTATCAAACGAAAAACTGACTGATAGCAGCAACCAAACATAAACTTTTCGATTTTCGAAACACATATTGATTTGAATCTCATCAATAACATCTACTATAAGTCAACTTCATGTGCATATATTGGTAGCAAATTGCAGCGAAGAATATTCCCAACAAGTTGCAAAAAAACATTTTAAATTATCTTGAACGCAACATTATTTATGCCCAATCCAATCCAAGTCACTTTATTAAACAAAAAGTGTGAAAAATTAATTAGGCCTGGCAGGCTGTCAACTGGAAAATAATTAGTACTGAAAGGGTTAAGTGAATTTAACATACAACCTCACCCACATGTATTTGCGTACAGGTGTGTTTCAACATCGATAATTTGGTATCATTACCAGTGATTTTTAGGTGTGACGTCTGTACACTGCAGTGACGTTTATCTAGTTTTATTTGTGTTTTAATTAATTAATGATCTGAATTTCAGGTCTGCCCTTCTTGCAACTTGTGAAATGTAACTATGGATTAAGATTATATAATTTAAAATTATACCCCTTGATGCAAAAGCTATAAACGCCAAAGTATCCCAATTTTAATTAACTTTCTAAATTTGCTGTTTACCAACTCTAGTTTTTACGATATCGCGAACAGACTACGCACACTAAATATTACATAATTTGATATCTTAGCGTGAATCAGACATTAATTAATGTTGCTAAAAAGACGAAACAACCTTGCTCGTATTAAAAATGGTAAACAGTACCTGAGAATAAAAATATATACACAGCGAGGCCACCAGCTAGGTGCTCAATGCCAAAAGAAACACGATTTGACGACGTGCAGATGTTGTGCATGAGGTACCATAGCCCTAGCATTTATAGTTCATACAGAGCCATCGAGCCATTTACACTCGATGGCTCTGAGTTCATATTGAACTTCGTAGTTCTTCCGTTAGACCCCGTAAAGGACTAATATTTTCTTTTTTTTCTTTTTATATCTCAGACTACCAATGTACATGTGCTCGAAGCGTGATAGCGTTTGTTCCATGACTAACGAGATCGCGTTGTTCCATGAACATGTTCCATGTTCCGTAAGGCGTTTGAGTTGTGTGCTCATAAAATGTTGCAAATTGAATGCAAATATCAAAACGCGCAATTCGCTGAAGGCGAAAATGTATTGCTAGAATGGAACTGGGTTCCATATCAAGGCCATTTTTTCCGACTAAGGAGATTGCTATTGAAGATTGCTTGAAATCTGATGAGAGACACTGGCATAATTTTACAAAAAAGAATGATTACAATAATCATGTCATCTACATTAATACATGGCCGAAGAGGTAAAAAGGCGAAGGCTAGTTCACTTCATGTTATGTTTATGTTCACTTCATCTTTTGGTTTGATATCTTATATATTCCTTACAAAGTTGTTCTCTAAAGAAAATGGTCTACAGCGCACAAATGCTAACAAAAGCATATATAGGCATTGCTGGCAAACAAGAAAAGCAGAGTATAATGCAAATGACAAAAATCAGTTAATTTTGTGAAAGCAGCATGTTTCCCTTTTTATTTTATTTCTTATAGCAGGATTGTATGAATACTGTAGTTGACTTGTCAGAGGATAGAAAAAACGTTTAGAGATGAGCGATTGCTCAGAATGGAAGACGATAACAAGCTGTTAAACTGTTGAGAAAGCTAAAGGCCTTTGATTAGACGCCACAAATAATCAAAATGGCAAAAAACCAGCTACTCGATTGAACCAATGATATACAGGGTCTGTATATCATTGATTGAACAAAGAAAAAATTCTACCACTGAATAGTTTGGAGTTGTCTACCCAGTTCTGATTTGTAAAGTAAAAGGTCTTTATTTATGTAGGTCAACGCTGTGTACAGATTTTTACCAAACTAACAAATCTATAAGGAAGTACTCTTTTAAAATAAAGGCTGTAACCACCACTCAAGAAAGTGAGCAAGTATAGATTTATAAGTCCTCATGGCTGGCAAACTAATATGTTAAAACTAATCTATATATAGCCTTGTGACATCAATGATATACAGCCCCCTGTATATACAGGGCTATACAGGGCTGTATATCATTGGTGACATCATCTCTTTAGCCTCTAGTAAGAGAAAAATATACGACCAAATGCATTTTAAAATGCCACCTTAATGACAGGAAAGACTAAAAATACTACATAAAGTTTTACTTGTATATTTTTTGAACATGACTCACAAAAAATGGCATGCTGGGTAAACTACACATTTTAGATCGCACTACTGAGTGATGCTCACAGTATTACTGTATACTACTAACAGTGCCTACTGAGTGATGCTCACAGTATTACTGTATACTACTAACAGTGCTTACTGAGTGATGCTCACAGTATTACTGTATACTACTAACAGTGCCTACTGAGTGATGCTCACAGTATTACAGTATAATACTAACAGCGCCTACTGAGTGATGCTCACAGTATTACAGTATAATACTAACAGTGCCTACTGAGTCATGCTAGCAGTATTACAGTATAATACTAACAGTGCCTACTGGGTGATGCTCACAGTATTACAGTTAATACTAACAGTATCTATTGGGTTGTTGAGTGATGTCAGCTACATCAATCAGGTGACATTGCCAGTATTTATTGAAACAAGTGCCATGATCATCACTGCCAACATTCATGTATGAGTTTTAAAAAGAAATATGGCGCTTATGCATATTACTAGCAACCTGTACTAGTTCTATTGTACAAATTGTTTATGAAATATATCATCCAACACGACACTATCAATATAAGATCTACAACTGACTGCTCAAAGACTTCCAACTCTTTGAAAAAGAAAGTTTTATTGTTTTCAGTTGTCTCTTGGTCGCTTATTGTATAAATTAAATCCTATTTTATATATTCAGAACTTTTGCCATACCTATTTTTGAAGTTGCTTTCTACACTTCTATTTAGAGAACTCGTTGAGCTGTCACAGTTACATGTATTATTCATTATTAAAATGGTAGTGTTTCCCTTCAATTGTATAGTAAGTATGTATGTTATCTGAGCATACACAACCGCAAGGTGTGCAACACGGAATCGCTATAGCATAGGTCTTTAGAACCGAACAATTGACATCAACTCGGCCAAAACACAAGTGAAAGATAAATGTGTTCATTTGGAGATGTAACCAGCTATTGTAATACTCTCTATTCAGAAAGCATTTTAAGCCAAAAAGGAAGAGAAATTTCTATATATTTACTTTAATAAATATTCCATGCAATGTTTTTCTACAATATTCCGCACTGACAGACGAGCTCAAAATCACAAAAATCTACTAGCATCACTGTGAGCTGCTAGAGATTTGACTAGAGGTGTTTTTGTTTAATTCAAAGTAAGTCATTCGCATGTTACCACACATTTTTAGGGTTTGAGCATCTATCTCAGAAACGATGAAGATTGGTATAATTGAAGAAGTTATTTCATATTAACTAAACTGCTGATAGGTTGTTAAAGAAGTCAGTATATTAGTAGTAACTGATTTATATGACTAAATAAGTGAGAGTTGTCTTATCTAACTCTAGCTAGTTCTCCAAAGGCCTTTAGATCAGAGATACGCGAGTTTGATCACTCTGTTCTTCCTGAACCTTTTAAGCAAAGCGCTCTTCAATATTTGGCATAACTGCTAATCTTTTTATGATAATCCGGATTAAATGCGAAGGAATACTCGATAGTATTAAGATAAGAAAGAGGAAACCTATGAATGTACATTTATTGTAGTATGATACAAATGTATGTAACAGATTACAAATTATTTAAAAGAAACAGGTTGCAGCAGTTTGTTGCAGCATGGTACAAATACATCAGTGAAAAGTTCTATAAAAGTCTTGTATGATATGAATATTTAGCAAGCATTTACACTTTGGAGATCCTAAGCTCACTATTCGCGTCTAAATAAGGTTGGGATAGAATTAGTGATCACAGTCTAATATTACGATTGATTCTCTTCATAAGAACCTGGTAAATCAGGTCAGCTGACTCTGGCAGTAATTGAGAAACTCACCAGAGAAAATGTTTTTACATCGCATATCTACACTCATGTTCTACTGTATTTAAGATATTGTCAAAATGAAAAAAATGTTAATTAAATATATGTCTGTGACAATATTGAACAGACCACTAGTCAGTATTTATGCTAACTTTATAGTATAATGAGTGTTAAGCAAGGTTCTAAGGCTAGGAATACTATCGCATCAAAGCCTAGTTGACAATCCTTCTGGAGTTGTCAGCTCTATTCATGGCTGGGTAGTCTTATGATACAAGTATCCATGGTAACCCATCAACTAATCTAGTATACTGCTATTTGCTGTATGGACTGAAGATTGCACCGAGTCCCATTGTTGACACATTCTGTGCTTTGAGACGAAGAGCCGCTAAACTTGAGGAGCACAGCTCATTGCATACATCGCTGCCTGCAACACCCAGTATTAATTGTATATTTCTTATAATCATAGCTGCTGGTAAGGAGTGAGCTTCAATTTTAAGTCATAAATTTGTAACTAAACTGATAATGAACTAAGAGTGAGTCAATTATTTTTGTTTACAAGGAGAACAACTTTTAGAGTATATACAGTCAGTGTATCCCTCAATAGTTAAAATATTTCTTTTACGACTTAATAACGAAAGCTTCATTTTGTGAAAAATGTTGCATACATTTTAATTTTAAACTTGTTCCAACAAGCAGAGGTGACTCAAGGCCACAGCCGCTGTCACCTCATCTTAAATTCTGCAGATCGTTGTAAAGTTACCACCGACCCCTCTGAATGTTTGTGTAAATGTTTACTACTGGCCGTAGTTCAGCTCACATTCACTGGTGTTGATGAGTTCAGAGTCGGGCCTCAGCTTTGTTTACTGGTCTTACTTGAATAATAAAAGTGTCTTTGCGTGAGAAATAACAACTGCTTCATTTGAATATTCAGTCATGGGAAAACATGGAATTTCTTTCAAATAAATTTTTTTAGATAGGAGTCTTTATACTTATCACTAAACACGTTAATACTTTGTTATTTAAATACTGTAAAACATGAGGAATGAGGCTATATATTATCTGAATAAAATTGATCGTAAGAGATGAGGATATATGTTATCTAATGAAGTTTAGCATGTGAAATGAGGCTGTTTCTCAAATAGAATAAAAAATGAAGACTATGGTTACATGTTATTTAGAGCACAGGTAATGAGAGTGTTAGTTAGCTGAATAAAGTTGAGAGCAAGGAATGTGGCTGTGTTATCTGAATAATGTTAAGCGTGAGGGATGTGGCTGTGTTATCTGAATAATGTTAAGCGTGAGGGATGTGGTTATTTTTTTATAGAATTATAAGTTTAGTTAATATTTGACATATAAATTACTACAGTCTTTTTCACAACCCCTTCAGAGAAACCACGCCCCTTCAGAGAAACCACGCCCCTTCAGAGAAACCACGCCCCTTCAGAGAAACCACGCCCCTTCAGAGAAACCACGCCCCTTCAGAGAAACCACGCCCCTTCAGAGAAACCACGCCCCTTCAGAGAAACCACGCCCCTTCAGAGAAACCACGCCCCTTCAGAGAAACCACGCCCCTTCAGAGAAACCACGCCCATAAAAGTCTAAAAAGAGGTTGTTCAATAGTGCAAAGGATCCCGTGTTCATTATTTGTTAGATAACAGAATTTAACTAGAAATACTAGCCTCTATTAAAGATTGCAAATATCTAATTATCTGAATAATGCAATTCAAAGTGTAACAGTTGATATGAGATAAGAGAAATGGAGTAACGAAGTAAATAGCACACCTGTACTTTACCTCCTATTGTGCTATCAGAAACGACTTGACTGACATTTGGTGCACCCATGCCTATCATCTGCGGAGTTGTCGTCAGGTTGTTCAGGGGTGGAATATGTTGAGAGAAGGACATAAAGTTGGGCATAGCAGCAGTTGATTGTGTCATACAGCTTTGGTTTGCTAGTGGCATGTAGGTCTGTGTGTTTGGATTTGATGTAGGCCAGCCTTGAAATCCCTGAAATATTATGGCTCCAGTAAACTGATGCTCTTGTGAACACTTTGAAGATCAGTATCGGCTTTAGACATATACATATATGTTAGTAACATTATGCAGTGTCACTTATACTTGTGTAAAAGGGGTCAGCTGAGTCACACTTGTCACTATGCAACAAGTGTCAATTAAATTACTTTGTTAGTTATGAGACATATATCGGCTAGATGGCATGTGTCAGTCATGTCACATGTGTCAGTTAAGTCAGAATGTGACAGATGTGACAGTTGTGACATGTGACAGTTGTGACATGTGACAGTTGTGACATGTGACAGTTGTGACATGTGTCAAAAGATTTAAGGGCTGAATGTAATGCACAAGGTTGAGTCATTCAAGCAATCAGCTATAAATTTCTATAAACATTATAATTGTAAAGTGTGCATGTTCATACTTCTCTCCACATTTACAAGTCACTTGGTCTGGCCAGGTATTGTGTTAGATAATTTGACAGCCGGCCCATTTATAACACATAATTTCAACAGTGCTATAGTACTTTTATGACTGCCTTTTTAAAGATGCCAATTTTATTGGTCACTTTTTGTACAGTGCCACCAATATTTATATAATAACACTAATAGTCATATAATAACACTAATAGTCATATAATAACACTAATAATTATATACTAACACTAATAGTCATATAATAACACTAATAATCATATAACAATAATAGTCATGTAATACCACTAATAGTGATATAATAACAGTAATGGTAATATAGTAATACTAATAAACCATATAATAACCCTAATATATAGTCATACTAAATTGCTAGCAGCGCAGAGAAGTGGGGAAGACCACAATCATCCAGTAGATTCTTTATTAGAAATATGCAAAGTACCCTACAGGATGAAATTATTCACGGAGTTAAATTTCGCGAGAATTGTTTTTTCATGCATACTCGCGGACTAAATTATCGCGGATGAACACATTCGCAAATAAATTAATCTGTGAAAGCTAGCAACAGAGTAAAACCTTCACGTGCGTATACCACGTGTTCAGGTTTTTATTGAGCTAAGAAATTTATGTCGATCATGCTAAGCTATAAAATTTTTGACTGAATCTAGAAGTTTTCCTGAATATTCATCAACTTGAAGGCCTTTGTTGAATCAACAACTTGTGGTAAGTTATGAGTTTTTTCAACGTAAAGAACTGCAAGAGAGGTTTTTGCGATGATGATGATGTCGTGCTGAATTCCAAATAACTTGCGACAACCTTGAATAATTTTGTAAAGAAGTGTGATGCATTGGCAATGGGCTTAACTCAAAGCCCTAGCAATGATTTTAAAAGAGTTTGAAACTCAGCTACGTTTACAAACTCTGCATAACGGCTAGTTTTTAATTTGAGGTAGTAGTTATTCTTCCTTGTGTTAAAAATAAAACTAATTATTCGCAGATATTAATAACTAGCGGAATTGACAGTACGCAAATTCGTGAATTATTAAATCCATCGAATAATTTCATCCTGTAGGGTATATGATTTGCTTTTGTAAAGTTATCTATAAAATTGTTAAACATAAATAACTCCCTCCCCTGCTGCCTCCAACTCCCTCCCCCTGCTACCTCCAACTCCCTCCCCCTGCTGCCTCCAACTCCCTCCCTCTGCTGCCTCCAACTCTCTCCCTCTGCTGCCTCCAACTCCCTCCCCCTGCTGCCTCCAACTCCTTCCCCCTGCTGCCTCTCTTTCATAGTCTTTACCTCTTAAAGAAGTTCTTGTGTATGTTATGCTATTGTCAGCAAGGGTAAACACGGTAGGAGTGATAAATAGGCTGGTCAAAAATGTATACATGATAAATGGGTCTGTCAAAAAGTGTTTATTTGCATAACAAATGGTAGCCACAACAGCCAAATAAAACTTAACCGTGATGTGCTATTAATACATTTGTATATTTTATACAAGTGTTATTAGACACAAATATACGTATATATGTTAATTTTCTTTTTTTTCGTTAAAGGTATTGTAAAATGCTCAGAATGTTTGTTAAAACTTTTAAATTTGTTGCATTTTTTAGCATTTTGGGAGCATGGCAGTTCACAGCACACAATTTTTAAATAAGATTGACTCTGAGTCTAGCTCACAGCTCAAGTATGCGCTACTCCTGTATTTTATTATTATTGTTAGTGATAGATGCTACTGAGGCCTTTCACTGACAATCTACTCAGGATGTCATCAGCTGTTTGATTCCCTGATTCTTTTTGTACGTCATTTAAGCTCGTGTCAACAATCAGTTTTTAAGAGAAGCGGATTTGATAGAATGCAACCATTTCTCATCACCCCTAAAATTACACCAAAAAAGTAATCTTATAATGCAGAAAATAAGCAAAATTTTTAAAGCGAGGCCAAAATAAACGGCAGTGGAAATAGTTCTGGTGTGTCAGAGTGTACCTTGGATAACATTGTCCTGTTGTGACCCCTAAGTGAACTTTCATTATTGCTAGTTGCATTCCTTTGTTCTTATAGAGTATTTAATATATTTTTGTAAATTTACCATGTGAGGAATATCATGCGGGACGTACTCCTGGCGCCCCATAGAAGCCATGTCATAGGAAGTGGGAGCAGCAGCAGTAGTATTTGTCATAGTTCTCATTGTCTGAATTTGACCGTACCTCTCCCTTTTGCGCCACTTTGCCCTTCGGTTTTGGAACCATACCTATAGTGAATTATAGTAGAAAATATATTATATTATTACCAGCATCTAAAAACAAAAACGTAAAACTATTTTGCATTTTAATTATAGCGTAAAAGCCATGTGGGCCTCAGCCAATCGCAGCCAATCTCTACAACGGTATTCTTAAGTTAGCTCCTTATAACTGCTGTGAGCTTTCAATGGCGGCAAATTCTATGCATTTTATGAAACTTATGAGAGGGCAGATAACTTTATTTTAATAAGGAGTAATTTTCTCTTGGAACAATTTATAACGATTTGGCACGCTCGCGCAAGAGCTGTAGTGCAGGGCAGTGTAGATGTTTAGCTAACTGTCTACTCTGTTGACTGAAAAATAATGTATTTTTTAAAACAATTCCTACTAAAAAAAGTTAGGACTGCATTGTTAACACCTCCATCTTTTGAAGAGCGTATTGCTAAGGAACTTGAGTCTATTGATATTCTACTGCATCAGCTTAAAAATCAACAAAATTTAATTTTACTTATGATTTGCTTTTGTTTGTTTTAGATTTATTTGAATATGGTGAAAACATGCAAAATCACCTATTTTCACCTGTACTAAATATATGAAAAAAACTATTATTTAATTTTCTGCCATTTTTGAGGTATTGTATAAACAGCAAATAAATGTGTAGTAGGCAGCATTCAAACTCACAATTTTATACAGGATGAGACAAATCTATGTTTTAAATGTTTTTAAACATAAAACACAAATGGAAAATGTATTCCTGAATAGCTATTAAAATACTCTAGTCCCATGTTTAAAATGGTTACGTCACTACGCTATGTGAGGCATCTGTAAATTTGATGATATTAGTATATTTTCTTGAGATTTGCATAAAACATTCAAGAGAGAAGTGCTTGCTCCTGCATCAGTTATACAGGCCTCTACAGTATATCTGTTTGTCTGCCTGACATCGGCCACACTCAGCCCTGCTCACACATATTCAGTTAATTGGAAACATAGCAAGGGTTTGTTCTCATCCCAATGATGTGTCACTGCCCAGAGGCATATGTCAGTTGCGCTGACTTATTATCTTTGAGAAATCTGATAGCTGATGCGAGGGAAGGCTGTGAACACGAGCGGTGCACTCATATCGGCTATAAAGTAACGACTAACAAATATAACAAAGGAGTGTGGGCCTTCTCATTTCGTAGCAAGAGGATGTGTTTCTTCTCTTATTTCTCCCCTTGATTCTTCTTCGACTAATTTTTACATGTGTCCTTTAGAGTGGCAAATTAAGAAATAGTTTTATTCAAAGTTTGGCACGAGTATCTATAATCTGAGCGCAGTTCGCTTACGCCGTATCTTTCACTTTTCAAATGCTAGATTCGAATATTAGCCATATAATATTTCAAAATTCTGAGTAATTCTGCTCTCTAGTTATTGTTTCAGGCCGAGTGTCAGTCATAAAGGCATAATAGTTGATATAGAACATAAACATTCTGATGCCAGGCTTGATGCTCGACCTGTCAGTCGAACGTAACGAATGCTGCAGAATTACAAAGAGCTCTATTTTGTTCATCGCTGTCAGGGCTGCCAATACTGCCACGACTGATTGTTAAGATCGCAGCGTGGGGGCCACAAAGAGCGCAGAACATTCATGCACCCGGTGCTCTACACTCCACTCAATCTCTCATGTTTGTTTATGAGTCTAGTGCAAGCCTGGGGAGTGCACTCATCGGCCAATTGCTCACAGATAGGACAACAAGCATTAAAACACCAGAAATATTTCTATTTCTACTGCTTCTAAATAATTAAATACATGTAGTTTAACTTTTTAATTTAAGTGATGCAATCATATTATTTGTTAAACCGTTATTTATAGTGATGCCTTGGAAAGAGCTCGTGCTAGCTGCTATTTCGATAAAAGGGCGTGAAAGAGCAGTTCACCGCAGTCACGCTAGTGACCTTCACCATAGCCCCAGGAAGATCAAGACTCGCTTGTAAAACTGACTAAGAGTTTTCGGCGGTGCGGGAGCCAAAGGGGAGCCTGTGTTTTGACTCAACACCACTGCAAACGCAAGAGCTGTTTGTATTTTATATCTAGCCTTTGAAATGAATTAAGCGTAATGCTGCAGTACTGCTGCCATAGCTGATTGGTAGGCGCTAATTGAATTGACTAGCTGTTATTTGTTTAATTGAAGTTAGGTAATTGAAGATGTGGCAAGTTTGGACTGAAGCAGCCATCGACAGCTTCTGCTTACACAAATTAGAGATAATGAATTTTGATGAAGTCAGATTGATCAAGTCATTATGTTATTAAATGGGGGAAGCCTCTGCCTAAATAGAGGAATCCCTGGCGCTGTCAACCGCTGCCAATAGAGATAGCGGGTAACCCCCTGACCCCCAACACTCCGGCGTAATTAAACAAAGGACAGCCTTATTAAACTTATAACTCATTTACTTGAGGAAAGAATGACTAAACTTTCATTAATAGTGAGATCAAAGTTAAAGGCTCGTAATAAAGTTTTGTAAATGGTGGAAAGGATGTGGAGACCGATGGAAATGTTGCCTTTGATTTTCATGAGCAGTCATGAAGTCTCCTCCAAGTCTCCGCGCAGCTGTTCAAGTTTATTCATCTATGGAGGAGTGTTGGTTAGCATGAAATACAATCTCAGACAACATCTCCATCTCTGACTCCAATTCAACCACAAGGGCATCAACAAACAACCCCCAACAGCCTCTTGCTGCCTCTCGCTGCATATCGCTGACTATCATTTTACACACAGACTACTCGAGTCAAGTTCTCTCAGCCAGCCCTTAAATTGCAAAAGACCTGGGACAAGTATCTCATCAGCCCATTTCATTCAGAAAGATGCGCAGGCTAAAAACAAACGCAGGTTAAAAATAAACCAGGGTTTTTTAAGCAATGCTTCTAGTATTAATATTTATGTATTATGTTATGACATATTAATGGTGTGATGAGAATAAAGATACAGAGTGCATTATGCATTACGGCATTGATATTGCACTACATTTTACACAGATGCACTGCACTAAGCTTACGCATAGACGTCTAATACATAGAGTGCAATGTGCACTACAGCATAAACAGTAGCAAAATACAGAGAAGTATAGGAACCATCCGCGCCATTTTGAATACGGTTGGTTAGCTCAGCACGTCTCACACAGTCTAGGGTGATCTCAACATATCTCACACAGGCTAGGGTGATCTCAACATATCTCACACAGGCTAGGGTGATCTCAACATATCTCACACAGTCTAGGGTGATCTCAACATATCTCACACAGGCTAGGGTGATCTCAACATATCTCACACAGGCTAGGGTGATCTCAACATATCTCACACAGGCTAGGGCGATCTCAACATATTTCACACAGGCTAGGGCGATCTCAACATATTTCACACAGGCTAGGGTGATCTCAACATATCTCACACAGGCTAGGGTGATCTCAACATATCTCACACAGGCTAGGGTGATCTCAACATATCTCACACAGGCTAGGGTGATCTCAACACATCTCACACAGGCTAGGGTGATCTCAACACATCTCATACGGGCTAGGGTGATCTCTTCAGTTCTCTATATTTTTGGTTCTTTTATAAAAATAAGCGTGAAATACGTCAAATAAAATTAGAGAAAGAGGTGATCAAGTGGGCTAGTGTAAACTATCTGACAGGTTTAGATCGCTTGCTAAAAACTTTTCATTGTACTTCCTCTGCGTTACCAGTGCCAGTGTTAGAAAGCATTAGAAAGTTGGAAGATGAGCTCTCAAGCATTTTAATGGCAGCGCTCTGTGGTCGGTTTAACACTGATTAGCCCCTTTTCTTCTAATTGACCTTTAATTAATGCTGTTTTACAAGCTTGAATTTACACAGCTCTTCGTCTGTGAGTCTGCGCACTACACTCTCAGCTATACTGACCCGGCAGCGGCAGCGCTGATGGTGGGACAGGAGAGGAGATCATATGAAGGAACACCCCTCACATATGTGCAGTCACCTCCAATATGATTGGCACCCCTTCTATTTCAATTCGCGAGTACTGTTTTACAAGGCTGGTCAGTTACTCTGTATCACGACTCAAATATAAAAATAATTAAAAAATATTTTTGCGTTAGAATTACGTGCTTTCAACTAAAAGATTCTTTAATAGTTTTTTGTGTGGAAAAACAACCATAACAATAATAATAATAGTAATTGGGTTATTGATTGGATGACTCGACTGAGAGTTGATGCAAAGAAATAGCTATTAGTGCAACAGACAGCCCTGTTAGGATGAGCTAACATCCTCAGGAAAGTCCTGTCTATCTCATTCTAGTAAAACTAGGTCGATGACAAAAAAAAGCATCAGCTTAAACTGTAATAAAACCAATAATCATAATATTAGTAATATCAGCAGCAGTATGTAAGTCTCTCCAGCAGCACTATGTAAGTCTCTCTATTACTCAACTATTGAAAGTTCTATGCTTAAATTGTGCCTTTGTTATTCTCCTACCCTGCCAGACAAACAAAGAAAGCGCTGTTTATACTGGGAAAGCAGCACTCAACTGACAACGTAGCTGCTCTTCCACGAGTACCCTGTTCCTGACTGGATGGTTGTGAACATAAGGGTCCTGATGCGAGCACCCGACTTCTACCTTAGACTTTTACCGTAGGCTAACGTTGGCCACTTTAGTCAAGTTGCTTGGATTATTCTCATTGACAAACAAAGTTTATGCTTTTGGATACTTGCATTACACATCGTTATCATAATAGGCTAGAACGGCTAGGCGTTTGAGAATACTTTATATATATTATAAAGAATGTATTTTGTTTGATTCTTTTTAGAACCAAAAAACAAGAATAAAAACTTAAAGGATTTATGTATTTAAAGCATTAAAGGAAATACATTCTATAAAACTTCCCTGTAAAAACCAAATGTGGCCCAAACAGACAAACAGACAAACAGACAAACAAACAAACAAACTATACGTAAAAATTACCTTGATGAAATAATAAACAGCAGAAGAAGTTATCATTGAGAAGGGAAAATGAGTGTAGGCGTAACCTTCTCTTTCGCACACTATATATAATTTAAATATACTTAATTTATATATTTCTTATTATTTGTAGGTTTATTTTTAATTTCTACTAGCATTTTTATTTTTACATACAGAACTGTAATGTTTCAAGTTTTTTTGGACACCGTTAGTCGTAAAATCATATATTAGAAACTAGGTTGTGTCTGCCCAAGTCTTACATCATATCGACCGTAGAAAGAAACCTCAATTGGCAAGTTGAGGTTTGACTGTACACCTGGAGGTTTGACTGTACACCTGGAGGTTTGACTGTACACCTGGAGGTTTGACTGTACACCTGGAGGTTTGACTGTACACCTGGAGGCTTGACTGTACACCTGGAGGTTTGACTGTACACCTAGAGGTTTAACTGTACATCAGGAGGCAGATGTTCGTGTGAAAGATCAGTGGTAAACCGCCATCTTAAAAGGGGACTAGCGATAAAGGGTTTATGAGTTATTTATTGGCCCTGATTTCACGCGGAGACAAAAATAAACGTGTGAGAAATGCCATCAGTCTGCCTTTAATTGTGTGGTTTAGTTACACTACCATCTACCATTTCAATAACCAGGTGCTTTTCTGACAGCGCTGTCAGTTTTCGCCAGTATTACATAAGATGTTAGCAAAGCTAACCGACATTTTAATTAATAATAATATTGGGACCTGTTTATCCTTATTAGAAAAGGGCTCTTTGTTATCCCCTAGTCATGAGCGTAACCCTGGGTGCCGCGACAACCATCATTGAGTGAGGATATACGGCTTACCTGCACCCGGGCTTCCGTTAGATCACACCTCATGGCCAACTGTTCTCTTGCATACACGTCGGGATAATGTGTCTTCTGGAATATTCTTTCCATTTCTTCTAGCTGGTAGCTTGTGAACGTTGTGCGATTTCTTCTTTTTTTTCTTTTTCCGGACTCACCGGCATTACTATCTTCACTGCAATGTCCTTCACCTCCGCTGAGGTTTCCTGTCGGAGTCTCGGGAGGAGTTTGCAAGTTACTAGAGGAATCATTGTCAATATTTGGTGCTTTACTGTGATTGTAGTACGGTTTGATGTCTTCTGCTGCAACTAAATATATAAATAAACATATATGAACAAGAATTGTATAAGTTACCAGAACATTATTTAACACTTTTGACTATTTAAGTCATTTTATGTGTAAGTATAATTATAAGTATATTTATATTATTATTAAGGGGTGATTGCATGCAGGCCCTTGGCATTCGCCTTTAAACCATAACTGTCACGAACAACTTTTATCGTATTTACTAGGTCAATCAGACACGCTGATTCCGATTTTGTACTCAAAATAAAGATTAGTCCACTAACTTTCAGAGTAATGAAGGCTTTTTTACAGCATTTAAATATCGGTCTCGAAAACAACACGATCGCCATAACAAGCTCCGCCCATAAATACGTGACGTAACCTAGCTTTTTAGGAACAGAAGGTACGTAGGGATGTTTATACCGATTTAGAATAATAGAGATGGGTGTTTTACAATCTACTAATATCTAAATTCAGCCTTAAAAATAATATCAGTCTTTTCTGAAAGGTAGATAAACTATTTAGCATTGCATATTTAAAAAAAGCGCGATAACAACGCTAGCTTGTGATAAAACCGCGCTTTTTGAGCTCATTTTTCTCGGCGTTCAGCCCATTTAAACATCATGTGACAAGCTACGAGCAATTTTAAATAGTTTATATACCTTTCATAAAAAACTTAAATTATTTTACAGGCTGGATTTAGATAATTATGGGTTTTAAGACACCCATCTCTATTATTCTAAATCGGACTAAACATTCCTAACTTCCGTTCCTGAAAAAGCTAGGTTTCGTCACATATTTATGAGCAGAGCTTGTAATGCCGATTGTGTTGTTTTCGAAACGGATATTGAAAAGCTTTAAAAAAGCCTAAATGACTTTGAAGGTTAGTGGACTAATCTTTATTTTGAGTACAAAATCGGAATCAGCGTGTCTGATTTACCAAGTAAATACGATAAAAGTTGTTCGTGACAGTTATGGTTTAAATGTAGCATCTGTTGACAAGATGTGACGAGTGCTGTGGGAAAACAGGTGCCTGCTTAAAGACACTGATGACTGGCGCAAGCACTACATGTATGCTGTCGCTTTTAGATCCGGTCTGAGTGAGAAGTTGAGTATTTAGTCTTGACTAGTGCTTCTTTAAAAATTTTATTTTCTAAAATCTTTTAACTTTTTTGCAGTACTAAAGAATATTTATTTACTATATTTATCTGTTGAGTCTTTAAAATTTGTAAGATTGTCAAAACTTTAACAAATGATACGTCGTGTATTAACTCATGCAATTAATATTTTTATAGCAGAATATTTCAAAGTGCAGAAACTTCGCTACACACAGATAATTTATTAATTTGAATTAAATGTTTTGAATTGCAAATTTATATTTTAATATTTTTAGAAAAATGTTTGCGTGCTTACGAATTTTTTTGTTCATATTGATAGTCGTAGATACGTAATATTCAGATAAGACTATCTCTTAGTAAGCCAGTCCAAACTGATGAGTAGAATCGATGCCAATCATAAATTGAAGAGTATAAAAAATGCTGTTTACCTACATGAAAAGATGACAAAATTTAATATTATAAAAAAGCGAGGTAAAATAAAGCATATAATTCAAGTCCACACTTGTGGTTTCATTGATAAACATGTCAAGCAGTTGTCCAGCGTGGCGCCGAGCTAGGTTCACTTTACAGCCGCTGAGGTTAGGATGTCCCTACATGAGCTGCCCTCTAAGCCTCGCAGTCGAGGTAATTGGAGACACCGCAGCTGAATCGACTTTCATCTTCAATTCCAAAACGCTGCTGCTAATGTTACTATGCAAGATTTCATAGACACGCAGCAAAATCTACTGCCTACTAATCAACAGACAATTTTATGTTTCGTCAACGACAGCAGAGCCATAAAAGAAAGCCTCTTGTCATTTGCATCATGTCAACCGCTGTCTTGCGTTATATCTTTCTGCTATCTCAACCTCTACAAACTTTTCAATGCTTTCTCAGTAACTGTACTGCCTCTAGTGTCACTACTGATCTCAACTCCTTGTACTGCCTCTAGTGTCACTACTGATCTCAACTCCTTGTACTGCCTCTAGTGTCACTACCGATCTCAACTCTTTGCATGTTTATCACATATTCAACAAATAAATAATAAAACAGTAATTTTATAAAACTCTTAAAAAATGTGTCACACAGACGTCATCGCTGAAAAAAGGAAATATTTTTATGTAATTATTTTTAGTAACTTTGAATTTTGTGGAAGGAGTATTTGAGAAACGTATACAAAGGGTTGCGACAGAATACGGCGCAGACACGGTGGGAGTCTACGGAAGGAGATGAGACGTAGTGGCAGCCACTTTACATGTGTTTTTGCTTACGGTTGCTGATTCATCCATCTTATTAGCTTTCAACTAACTGATAATTGTAGCCCTGGCATGGTTGGACACGGTGAAAGTGTGGAGTTGAATAATTCCTTGGTAAAAAAACAAAGAGAAAAAGGTATTGATGAAAAGTGGTAATGGCTATGATGAACTGCACTTGGTAGTTGAGGCGGCAAGTCTGCTGCCAGACTTCTGACATGTGAAGTAGGACAAAAATAGTTTGTCTAAAGGTGCTACGACAGCGTTAAGCTGATAAAATGACCTAAAATGAGCTGATGAAAGGGCATTAGTTTTCCATTCAACAAGAGTTCACAGTACAGTATAAACCAGCTGGTTATAAAAGGTCTCTGTTACGACAAGCAGCAGCAGTACGAATGACGTGAGTTCTCACTGATCTCTGGTAGAGAATTTTACATCGAGCCTTCATAGATTTACTCCTGCTAGCAATATCAGCTAGCATATTTATTGTTTATTGTTTAGATTTCAGGATACTTGATTGCTAATCTTGTAGCGCTGATAGAGAAGAGTGAGAGCTAGTAGGAGAGCGGCGACTAAAGGCAGCGGCCGGAGAATAAATAGCATAGATACGCCAATTAATTGTCTAATTTTATAAGATAAACAACTTTCTCAGTATTGTAATGTAATTATATTTGTATCCAACCAGCGCTACCTCTCAATCAAAATAGTTAAAATTACATAATGAATGACTGAATGAAAACTAATTATAAAGAGATATGAACGCATCACCTGGCATCACCTGTCGATAAAAAGTATAATAGAGGGTGAAGACGTTGGGCAGCTCGTAGCGGTGCAGATGAGAAAGAGTAAGGAATAAAGCCAAGGAGAGACCATACAGACACAATTTATGTAACACTCAAGGGCTGTCCTTACGCTGGTATATAGCTTGCCGTTGATCTCGGTGAACTCTCTAATCAAAAGTGCAAAAAAAACTCGTTTTCACTTTCCTGAAGTTTCAGAAAGTTTTGGTTTTTGTAATATTGTGTATTTTGGATCTCTCTTTTTCAAGATGTTCGCCAATCCATGAAAATGAAGTTTGTTTGTTTTGCTTGGAGTTAAAACAAGAGCTATGTTGAGATTACAAGAGCTTTGTTCATCGCAACGGCAGCAGCCAAACAACATGTTATAACAATAGTAACAATGCTGGCAATAACACTCTACAACACTAGCAATAGCGCTACCAATAATGTTAGCAACGATGCTAGCAACAATGCTAGCAGCAACGCTAGCAGCGACGTTAGCGACAGCATTATCAGATACGCTAGTAAAATTTCTAACAATAAAACATGTATTAGTGCTAACTGCAGAGAAATGTATTTCTTGTTGAAACTTTGGTTTAAAAACCAAATCGAGATTTCTTAGATAATTCTGATTGTGCTGGAGAGAAGCAAACAGGGAGAGAAGCAAACAGGGAGAGAAGCAAACAGGGAGAGAAGTGACTTGACAGAAGAGTGATTCGAAAGAAAGGGAGAAAAAGAGAAAAAGGCAGCCATAATTTACCTTGCTTAGTAGAATTTAGAATGTCATTAATCGTATGCTGTTGAGTCTTATTCTCCATAGTATTTCCATGTGGCTGTTCGGTGGCTGGTATGTACTCGTGCGGTCGGCTGCTACGTACTGTTGTATAGCTCGGTGGCTCTCCTTTGGCCATGTACTGCATACTCATATCACCTACAGCTTTGCCAGCGAAGTCCACGCTTAACATAGCACCTCTTTTATCGTCCTGCGACTGGCCGCCTCCTAGAACACCACTCATGTAATTTCTCTCTCGACTATCCACTCTTGATTCTCGCAACTGACTAGCTGGCGGTGCCTGCTTCTTGTCCTGCCCGATGTTGAGGTGCGTCTGCTGCCACAGCGGATCCGTGAGAGGCTCTATACGTAAACTTGTAGGCTGGTCACCATAGTAACGCACACACACATTCCCGCTTTACACAAATGCTGCCTCCAGTAGTTCTCATCAATTAGGACACCCCTGCTGACCATGCGGTTGTAGTGACAGCGGGACATGAAAGTAGTGAGGCAGTGAGAGTGAGTAGCTAGATGCCAAGTTTTATTCATTTTTAAAGTAAAGTATTCAGGCAAACTTTGGCAATTACAAATAAAAATGCTGTTATTATGTCAAATACCTTTAAAAATACATGTGTGGAAGGAATCTGGCAGCAGGCCGAGTTGGGCAAATGTTGAAATACTTACAGTAAATATTTTATAGTGAGATTTAGAGCTTTTCAAAGAGCTGATGAGGCAGAGCTTGTCACCAGTCTGACTTCTCGCTTGCTCTGATGAGAAGCTCTACCTACGAATCAAGGTTCATAAGGCTTGCTTAAAAACTTATATTAAATTAGCTATAATAACAGCGCTTGAATCATTTTTCAAAAATCAACAATATTTTGTCGATTGCTCAAAATTATTAGCTATCGAAATAGAAAATAATAACCTTTAGAACTATAGACATAAATTTTGTTACTATTTGCCGCAAGTACCCGATGAAGGATAAGTTACTGGCTGCGGGTGGAGGCTAATGTGATTTTCTTGTTTTATTCAATTTGTGTTCTTAGCGTATATCAGCTCAAAAATAATTCTAGAATTATTGCTTAAATAAATTATTACTAGCCTTCTGCTGCGTGTTTACTTAATCACTGAGGATTATGAAACTCTTTTAATCTACTTTTATAACTGATTAATGCTAATGAATTTATTGATGGTTTATTGATGGTTTATTGATGGTTATAGGAGACGTAGTGGGAGCAATCTAGGGACGCTTATAAATACATTCTAGACATGATATATTTGTAGTTTGTGTTCGAGTGCTTCAACATATGTCCTTTATCAACTAAAAATGTCTGTCACAGAAATAGTGTCACCCGCTTAGACCTGTCCATCACCGGCTTAGACCTGTCCATCACTCGCTTAGATCTGTCCATCACCCATGTCATCTACAATTGAATTAATATATTACTAATGGTTTTGCGGAGTTGGCCACAATTTATATAAATTAAATAATTATACGCAACAAGATAGTGGCAGCCGGGGTTCACAAGCGAGGAAGTCTTTGAGGTCGTAGCACCTCACTTCTTTGTCACATTTTTGCGCAATGCCCAGAAGCGGTTAAGAAAAGTTTTCCATGCTACGGTTTGCCATTTAAATATTGTGTGAGGAATTAGCTTAGAGATGTAATATTCAACGCCTAATATCATAGATAGTTGATAGCGCAACCCTTAACCTTTTCTGCAGGTATTTCTAACCATTACTTGTATTAGATTAGCTGAGATGCTAATACGCGAAAATTACTTGCACATTTCTCAGAAGACTGCGTGAGGGATGCTCACTGGGTAAAAAAACTAAGTAACATCTGCAATACGTTATTACTCGAGCTTTATTTTATAAAACAATATACCCGCACATACCGCATTCATTATAATGAGCGCCTCTACAAAAACATCAATAGCTCGGCGGCTCTTTGAAATGCCTCATGTAGATGTGCAGTGGTTCAAGCTGCACATCCCGAGCCGTCTTAAGGGAAATGTTCGTGTTTTACCTGGTTTTTTACTAGAATTTGCTAAAACCAACTGAGTTTCTCTTTGTTGGGTCGCTCTTCTATTCAAAGTGTTGGTCTGGCTAT
Organism: Watersipora subatra; assembly: GCF_963576615.1. Classification (NCBI taxonomy): domain Eukaryota; kingdom Metazoa; phylum Bryozoa; class Gymnolaemata; order Cheilostomatida; family Watersiporidae; genus Watersipora; species Watersipora subatra. The sequence goes on from NC_088710.1 coordinate 75,074,914, forward strand.
CATGACTCGCCGCCGGTTGCATCAGGTCTGACTGGGTACCTCTATTGTGTAATATTTCCTCCGTAATTACCTCTTCATTGGCTATTATAAGCGCACCCAATTATCAGAGCAACAAAAGCTAATCTCAAGGAGCTGCCAAAAATCTATAATGCGTAGTATAATATTTAATATAATAATATAATATATAACTAATAATATAAAAAATGCAAAATAACACAATCAAACTGTGTGGGCCTAAAATAATGTCTACAATTAAATAAACTCTTATCGATTTTGACAGGTAAACGCGAGTGACCACCTGGCTATGGATGTACATAACAAGCACCTGTCATGTGATGACACAGTGCTAAGCTAAAACCTGATACGAACCGCCTGACTGCCTCCAGTCAAAGGTCTGACCTTCTCTATAACACAATCATGAAATTTAATTCAAAGAACCTGAGCACAGCAGGAGAGGGAAATCTGAATGCTAAGAAAAGAGATGAATTGACAAGCAAACACACAATTTCATGCCGGTCAAAAAATTTAAAAGTCGCAAAATTGCAATAGGTTGGGAAGCATTTCGATTCAAATCGCCTGCATGGCTACCTAGCAGCAAATATTGCTATCTAGCTAAAAGCATTGCTACCTAGCAGCAGACATCTACGTAGGCGTAAATGTGTGTTTGTTATTGCTAAATATCACATAACGTACACTATTTGATGTTGGCAATATAAACAGATAGATTCTCCAACAAAACCTGTTCCAGTAGCCAGACACTGTTGGTGTAATCGGCAACATATGGCTTCACAGTATGCACTGCGACCCGAAGCAAGCAGCTGTAAAAAACGTTAAGTTTTTTACTTCGCACTTTCAAATCTATCAGCAGACTAAAGAAAGATAGTTCAAAATAGTTATCAACAAAAGAGACAGCACGATAAACACGCATATCTATAGCTTGACTCATAATAATTCAAAAGAGAAAACTCTGTCAGCTCTCCATTACAGTTTCAACTGAGGGGTATGAATAACGTATCTCTCCAACTTATTAAATATATTGGGTGTCGTCTACAACGAGAATGGTGACTTTCAGCAAGGACAGCAACTATAATACTGTATAGCAGCCTTAAATAAGTAGATATGAAGCTTATCATTACCAATCAGAGCAAATTAGATCATTAGACAAAAAACAAAAAATTACATAAAGAGTAATAAACCGTAATTACGCGTAAGAACAAGCTTTTTCTGCATAACCCTGTTCTATAATGTGGATTGGCAAAATGTTGGTATCTGGTATTTATTATTTGGTATTTGGTATCCGGTATTTGGTATCTGGTATAAGGTGTAGTGGATTTTTGAGAATGTAGGAATCTAATGGATGATCATGAAGATCGGGGATATGATCTGAGTATGTAGGTGGCAATTATTTAACAACACAGCTCAGCATTTAAGGGCATTTAGACGCTGACCTTGACTGTCCATAAAAACAACGTAATCATAAAGTATAATTTTTGAAAGCGCTCTATTTTTGATCAGTCTCCTACACAAAGGGATACCAGCTTGGAGCAGCGTATGGCAAAGTGAACAATATACATTTCTGGTAAAAGAACAATTCCTTTTGGTTTCACACCTGTTTCTGAGCTAAGCTAGAGCGTGTTGAGTTGATGATCTAATTTTTGAAATAACAATGTTGACATGGTTTAAAATTGTAAAGTATTGTCTATTTGTATGCCCTGTATTTGGCTGACGCTGTCACTATTGTTTATGGTGGTAGAAGGGCTGTGTACAGTTCTCCTTAGGGTAAAATTGATATTCCGTGACTTGGCAGTATTCAGAGACACAAAGTTCTGTTTACATTAAAATGATGCATAATCTGTCGCATGCTGTAGCGGGTTTTAACAAGTAAATGATATTGTTGATTTAGTCATGGTTGATATAATTTCAATATATATGCAACAGATGGCATACATCAGACTTTTACATGCCTTCAAATATACTTCCTAAGAATAACGCTATGTTCAATTTAAAATAGCTAACTTGATACGTAAAAAGGCTTTGAATCATGTTTGTATGTTCTTATACAATAAAAGAATTAAAAGAGTATGTATTTTGAATATAAATTTTTGACATGTCGAGACATGGCACATGGTGATGTCACCTATGAAGGTATTAGTGTACTGTGATTTGAGTACCCAATAAAAACAGTGCCTCCGAAGATGAGATGATTTGGGCTTACAAAAGATTGTAACTTTTTGAACAGGATTGCTTTGGGTGACTCTAAGAAACTATCAGTTGCTGATATCATTACACATTATTATTACACACACTAACTTATCCTAGAAATGCATTAGATGCTACAGCAAAATTAAAAGACATGAAGAAACCATGATTTCCTTTTGTTTCCGAAGTAATCTTATTTTGACTGAAAAATGAAAAGAGCAGAGGCTAAGGTCATGGAAACTGTTTTGTTTGTAAAACCATTACATTGATAGGACATTACATTGGTAGGACAAAAAACATATTATTTTTTATGAGTAAAGATATTCGCAGTTGATTAGAAATTGAACAGCAATAAACAAATCCTCTTTATAGTCGTATTATATATACGTATTATATAGTCGTATTATATATACGTATTATATAGTCGTATTATATAGTCGTATTATATAGTCGTATTATATAGTCGTATTATATAGTCATATTATGTAGTCGTATTATATAGTCACATCTACATATTACCATAAAAAAGAAGACGAACTTGAGAAAGTAGAGAAAACTAAATGAAAGTGCACGTCTAATTTTTGCTGTTTGTCGACAATTGGTTTTAGGAAAAGCTATTGACTTCTAGCCTAGAGTAGTTGGTGACTTCTAGCCTAGAGTAGTTGGTGACTTCTAGCCTAGAGTAGTTGGTGACTTCTAGCCTAGAGTAGTTGGTGACTTCTAGCCTAGAGTAGTTGGTGACTTCTAGCCTAGAGTAGCTGGTGACTTCTAGCCTAGAGTAGTTGGTGACTTCTAGCCTAGAGTAGTTGGTGACTTCTAGCCTAGAGTAGCTGGTGACTTCTAGCCTAGAGTAGCTGGTGACTTCTAGCCTAGAGTAGTTGGTGATCCCCCATTTCTTTATTTTAATTTGATCTTAATGTTGTTTCCTTGGCCAATGCCAACAAAAGCAAGCCGGGCCATGTAAAAAAAAACACAGGAATTCAACAGTATTTAAAAATTAAATTCTTTTGATTTAAGGATGTTCTAGATATAGGATGACAAAATGTTTGTGTCTGGTTCAGTGGTTTCTGTTTGTAGGGTGTAGCTTTGAAGGGGTTATACAGAATAGTAGATAGGTAGTAGATTAGAGTATTTTAGACAGCACAGATTCAGAAAAACTGTAAGTTCATTGAGCCTGAGGGCCTCCATTCGTTGGTCATAATTATTTCCATAAAGCCTCCATATAAGGCATCCTCTCTCTAACTGTCTAACACTAAGTTTTTATAGTCTTTCTAGATTCCGTGTATCTCCATATGATCAATATAGAGACCAGCAAGGGCTGCATACTACAAGATGGATAGGGCACTGCTCTGGTAGAACAACAATAGGCTGGTTGGTTTTATGCCAGCTTCCTGCAGATTGATAAAGGCATCAGTAGCGGGTCTAGTCTTGAATATTATCTAGTCAACATGATCGGAAAAAAGTAAATGTTTCTAAAACTTACAAATCTTCTGCAAGTCTCTCGGCCATAGCCCCTTCAACTTTGTATAATAATCTTTCAGCCTTTTCTATTAGGGTTCACTTAAAAATAACGCTCATTATGCCTATATGAGCCTCTAGGCAGCTCAAAGTGTACTTCACTGTTAACAAATAGAATAACTCTACTGTTAATAAATAACTCTACTGTTAATAAATAACTCCACTGTTAATAAATAACTCTACTGTTAATAAATAACTCTACTGTTAATAAATAACTCCACTGGTAACAAATAATTCTACTGTTAATAAACAGAATAATTCTACTGTTAATAGATAAAATAACTCTATTTTCAATAAATAGAATAACTCTATTTTTACTGAACAAAATTGCTCTACTGTTAATAAATAGAATAACTCTATTGTTAATAAATAGCTCTACTGTTAATAAATAAAATAACTCTAATTTTAATAAATAGAATAACTTTATTGTTACTGAATAAAATAGCTCTAATGTTAATAAATATAATAACTCTATTGTTAGTAAATGATTCTACTATTAATAAGTAGAATCTACTGTCCAATGTTGAAACAATCAAGTTAATACTGTTTTGCCAAAGTCTTTTCTTCAAAATGCGAACACTGAGACACAAATAAGGATAACTCCCTACTTAAACCCAGGACTTCTAATCCTACAATGCAAACTTAGCACTGTATATTATCTAAAGGGCTGACGCGTGTTAAGGTAAAAGCAATATTTTGATGGATTACGTATTATTGGCTAATTAGGGTAGCGGTTTGATCACTATAATATCACTAGCAATCACATGCAAACAGAAGCCTCGCTGCTGTTGATTAGAAATGGAGATAAACAAAGCGTGGTATCGTTACTTTTCCTACGACATATCAAATTTCAGCTTCACAAGATGTATTTTATTTCACTGACACACTGAAGCACATGTACGCATAAAACTCACTGTTTGTTTGAACGCTTCTTTTTTAGTATTTCCTATCATATTTGGCATGTCTAAGGTCTCTATTTTTACTAGGCAAAGGTGTCATGACATCTCGCTACTTTGTCAAAGTTTGACAGCTATTTCATTATCGAGAACTGTTCTGTAAAAAAATATGATATGAAGTGAGATAAGAATATGATATGAAGTGAGATAAGGTGTAAAGATAAAAATGCAGAAGTGAGGTGACACAAGTTCATGAGAGTAGAAGGTGGAGAGAGAAGAAGTCAAAGAGAAACTATCATGGAGGAAAGAGCAAAAGAAATAAGGGTGAAGAGGCTTCATTAACTTTTGTTAAAATGTAAAAAAAGGCTCGTTAAGAAGACGAAGAAGTTGGATTTATTAGCTAAAAAAAAGGGTCCGAGTTGAGGATGTACGCGGTGTAATACTCACTACACTAACTAAGTACGCGGTGTAATACTCACTACACTAACTACAGTACGCGGTGTAATACTCACTACACTAACTAAGTACGCGGTGTAATACTCACTACACTAACTAAGTACGCGGTGTAATACTCACTACACTAACTAAGTACGCGGTGTAATACTCACTACACTAACTAAGTACGCGGTGTAATACTCACTACACTAACTAAGTACGCGGTGTAATACTCACTACACTAACTAAGTACGCGGTGTAATACTCACTACACTAACTAAGTACGCGGTGTAATACTCACTACACTAACTAAGTACGCGGTGTAATACTCACTACACTAACTAAGTACGCGGTGTAATACTCACTACACTAACTAAGTACGCGGTGTAATACTCACTACACTAACTAAGTACGCGGTGTAATACTCACTACACTAACTAAGTACGCGGTGTAATACTCACTACACTAACTAAGTACGCGGTGTAATACTCACTACACTAACTAAGTACGCGGTGTAATACTCACTACACTAACTAAGTACGCGGTGTAATACTCACTACACTAACTAAGTACGTGGTGTAATACTCACTACACTAACTAAGTACGCGGTGTAATACTCACTACACTAACTAAGTACGTGGTGTAATACTCACTACACTAACTAAGTACGCGGTGTAATACTCACTACACTAACTAAGTACGCGGTGTAATACTCACTACACTAACTAAGTACGCGGTGTAATACTCACTACACTAACTAAGTACGCGGTGTAATACTCACTACACTAACTAAGTACGCGGTGTAATACTCACTACACTAACTAAGTACGCGGTGTAATACTCACTACACTAACTAAGTACGCGGTGTAATACTCACTACACTAACTAAGTACGTGGTGTAATACTCACTACACTAACTAAGTACGCGGTGTAATACTCACTACACTAACTAAGTACGCGGTGTAATACTCACTACACTAACTAAGTACGCGGTGTAATACTCACTACACTAACTAAGTACGCGGTGTAATACTCACTACACTAACTAAGTACGCGGTGTAATACTCACTACACTAACTAAGTACGCGGTGTAATACTCACTACACTAACTAAGTACGCGGTGTAATACTCACTACACTAACTAAGTACGCGGTGTAATACTCACTACACTAACTAAGTACGCGGTGTAATACTCACTACACTAACTAAGTACGCGGTGTAATACTCACTACACTAAGTACGTGGTGTAATACTCACTACACTAACTAAGTACGCGGTGTAATACTCACTACACTAACTAAGTACGCGGTGTAATACTCACTACACTAACTAAATGGTTTAGTTCTCTCCAAGTCACTTGGATTTAAACTATAAACCAATGGAATTGGCTCAGTTAGAATGTTGTTCCCAGGAAAGTACCAGATATGGTATGACACGGGACATTCTTTCACGTTACAAACCATTTTTCGGGTCATTAATCAATTATTGCGCAACAAAATATCTTTAAATATTTTAACACGCAGGGCAATATTTGAAATGAAACCCTCTGCTAGAGCTACAGCATCGGATCAGAAAAAATTAACTTTACAAACATCATTTAAAGCCTCGGAATAATCAGATGACAAGATAAGGAGAGGCTGTTGTTACCCAGCATTTTCATCTACATGTATCAGCAACTGAAGGAGTCTCAACCCTAGCATGTTATTATGGGAGAACTGAGAAGGGGAGGACTTAGCCATGAAATGTCTTTATACCTGTGGAGAAGCTAAAAAATATATTCAATGTCGTGTATGCCTTAAGATGTTTAAGAGAAGTTAAAAACTATATTGCATACAAACAGCAACTTCTTTATTTTAGATAATAAATGGATCTTTTCTAGACTTTGCCTAAAGTCCTTATTAACTTTGCAAGAAATTTAATAAACTCGAGAGCTTGCAAGTTATGTGTGATTTTCTTAAATGCTCTGATGAACGAACAAAAGGAAACCTGATAGTTCCACGATTGGCTGACTTATAAAGTAGCTGTGAGGAAGAACAGCTATGTTGTAACAGCTATATGTTGTATATTTTGTATATTTAGGCAGTTGTTACTAAGTCATAGATTTAAACTTTAGTTGCACATACAAAAAATTCCTTAAAGGGCTGGCTAATCCTTACTTTACTAGAGAGAATTTTTCAAACTAAAATTTTATGTTAATATATTAAGTGCAATTTTTTTTAAAAAACATTGGGAAAAAAGTTATTGAAGTGAGGTTAACTTTAGTCATGACAAAATATAGTGTTAGCAATACCTTTAACTTGCACAATTCTGCTGCATCACGAGTAAGAATTTTTTCTATTTGCTAGTTCAACAGTTAAGGAATGACAACTTCAGATTCGTATTGACTGAGAGTTTTCTCATTAAGTATGATTAATCCCATGATATTTAAGCACACTAGGGGGTGAATTCATAACTGCTTGATCATTCGAATTAATTTTGTAAAATAGGTGCTATAACAAATCTGGAACAAACTTAATGTAAAAGTAAGCTGTATGGAAATTTATCAATGTGACATAAATCAAAGATTCTGCATGATGTTAGTAAAAAAGATAACCAGTTATGAACAAAATCAAATGTGTGACTTGAAGAAAATGACGATTACAATTCAAGCAAGTCTGATTTGAGCTTACTCATAATTCCAAAAGACAAGAGAAGGTAAAATCGATATCTAGATATTTAACAATCAATTCTCTACCAGTTTTTATAACATGAAATGCAGTTGCCAATACTTGCAGTTATATACATGTACTATATTTACAGACATGTACTTTACTTGAATGCGTATACGATTGAGTAGAGCAGAGTAGTTGTCTGCTCGCTCGAATCTAATTTTAATTAGAGCTAGCCCCTCACGTTTCGGTGTTGAAAAAGTACGTCTATAGTTCTACGGTAAACGCATCCATTTCGTGTTCTTTCAATGACCTCTTCTCTCAACTTATAGAAGAAACGATGTAACCTCTGAAAGTTAACATAGCCATGCTTATTCGTGTCGTAACTTGCTAGCATGGGTAAGTTCAAATCAAAAAAAGTAAGGAACGACCCCCTTTTGGCTCAATTATCAGAAGACAAGTCAGTACGCCAAAATCCTCGAAAGAAGGACAGTCAAAGAAGTGGTGTGGTAACGGAGCAAAATCCTGAGGAGGTAAATAATTAACATCAAAAAGATCAGATTGTTGCCAATCAATTACAACCCAAGTCTGACGCTCAATGCATGTCGTCTGAGCTTATTATAATATTAGATGTTTTAGATTACGTATATGTGTATTGAAAATTTTTGCTGTATGCTAAAGTGTCCAGTCTGCTCTGAACGCTACTTCTTAAAGGTATAGCCGACGCGTTCTCGGAAATTCAATTCATAACTCTTAAAAACACATTAAACAAATCCTAAAATCTCTTTGCTAGTAAAAACACAATGAGACGAAGAAAAGCTTGTATTTTTATTTGCTTATTGCAAAGTGGTTAACGGTCAACTAAACACAACTATTATCTGGGCCGCATACGAAGGACAACCAAAGTCTGTTTATGCTTTATCTCTGCTCTTCTTCGACTGTCTTTAGTCACCAGGGCTGTATTGTCCAAAGAAAAAGTGGTCAGGAGACTTTCAATTAGTAGTTGCGGACGGCCCGACTGGTCGTGCGGGGAGGGTCTGGGAGGGGAGCTGAAGCGCCCTCCCAGAGAAGGGGGGTTCGGGGGCCCTCCCCCGAGAAAATTTTGAGAATTAGAAGCAACATTAAAGCGTTTTAAAGTGTATCTTGTACTATTTAAGATGGTTATCCAGGTCCTGCCAAGGTGAGTCATTTCATGTCTTGCAAAGAGAGCTTGCTACAGAGTTACATACATGTAGTTTGAATTGTAACCATGTACAGTCATACTTCGACTTACGAGCTTAATGCGTTCCGAGACTGAGCTCGTATGTCAATTTACTCGCATGTTGGTGCAATTTATTTATATATAGAACAATTAAATATGTATTGATTGGTTTCCATACTCTAAAAATGCAAATAAAACACTCAAAACAAGATATTGTAACAGAAAGAACGTGATGGTTATTGTCCTAACTTACCACAAGCAACAAATAAAAAATAATGCAAGGAAATGTGTTAAATTAAAATGTAAAATTAAATACATACAATAGCAGCTAACGCTAGCATTTGCCAGAGAGGGAGATATCCTAGGGAGTTATAGAGAGTTATAGGGAGTTATCTTTCATTACAACAGTTGACTTTGATAAATTTGAATTTTATTAAAGTTTTAAAAAACAAACTTAGAAACAAACTAAAAGCAAACTTTCAATTTTAACGTAACGTAATTAAAATTTCTTCGACGTTCATAGTTTGAAGTTTCTCGCTGGTTAGCTAATTTTTCCTTCGTTTCGCCTTCCCGACTAACCGGCCGTTTTAAGATCTAAGGACGTTTGCCTTTGTCACCCCTTTTAACATGTTGCGATTGGGACGAACACAGGTGTCGTCACAAACGGTTAATGGTACGACCACTAGCCAACTTGTCCGAATGTTAATAATTTTGATAGATAGCACCGGCCTTTTTACATAGCATCGGTCAGTTACGCTGTCACCGGCCAATTGTCTATCTTTTATCCAATGCCTGAGCAGTCTCTCCGTCAACAATCGTGAAGATCGCTGCGCCGTTTAGAAACTATAGTTAGTCTTTTTGCGAACTAAATAAATGCCCTGAATATAATCCTTCTGTTTGATAATTGTGGATGTATTTCTGTCATATTGCTGAGCTAGCTCAATCACGCATTCCCATTTCGCATATTTTTCAATAGTTTTCCGTTTAATATAAATTGTTATCATTTGCTTTTTCTTTGCATTTCATCTTTCATTTTACTGGCAAACTTTCGGTCTACGTACAGTACATTTAATTCACATAATTCTGCACTGAAAATCGTGCGCAAGAAAACCACAGTACAAAATTATAACCTGAGCAGTTGGAAAATACAGAGTGATGCTGTTCTTATAAAACACCTCCGGCCTACTTGGCAACTGACTCACGTGCTCGTATCTCAAACATGGCTCGTATGTTAATGCTAAAACTTGCTTAAAAGCTGGCTCGTATCTCAAGTTTCTCGTACGTTGAAGCACTCGTAAGTTGAAGTATTACTGTATATGTATATTTACATTTATATTCATAAATATACATACATGTACATGTGTACATAGAAGACTAATTGTTATAGCTTGACACTTGTCTTTTAAAATTTAAATTTAAGAGCACCTGCTTTAGTTACATAAATAAGTATAAATAATATATTACATTCACCAAGGAAAGACAACAAATAGATTACTTGGCCTGCTTAAAACTTACTATGTTTAAATTATGGCCACCTAGGAATACAATGACCAACAAACTTGGCCTGCAAACACGAACATACATGTACATGTGTACATAGAAGATTGATTGTTATAGCTTGACACTTGTCTTTTAAAAAGCTCTTCTTCTGTCAATGTGTCCATGCAGACCTGTCAACCTGGTGCTATACAAATGAGGGAGAAATTAGCCTCTAAAGCCTCGTGCTAGCGGAAAAGTTTTTAAATCGGGACCTAAGCCGGTTAACATTGTATTTCAGCTCTAAAATTATGCTTAAGTGAATTACAAAAATATCAAAACAAATCACGGGCAACTTTTATGAAATTAATGTTGTACATTACAGTTCTGCAAAAAAACATTGTATCATATCCATGGTGATGAACATAACTTAAACACAAAACTCTCAAAAGTTTACTGTAAACGAATTTGGTAGTTAGACAGGGATTCTATATCATCTCTACATTTGAGTCTGCACTGATTTGGGATGAGGTAGCTGCTGCTCCTTGATGTTTTAAATTGTAGGTTTTGGCGGACTTTTTAAGGTTTTTGAGTAGGTCAGCTTTCAACTCTGTTTCAAAGCAGCAGGTAGAAAAGTTTATTTTGGTGGCTATCAGAGCATTCACCGTTTCGGAACATAGGTCAGCCCTAGCCTCGGTATGTATTTTTTTAAGCATAGAAAAAACGCGCTCTGTTGCTGCATTGCTGTGAGGTATGCAGAGAATGGCCCTCATTAAAGTCGTCAGTAAGGGATAACGCTCTAATGCCATAGCATCCCAAAACTTTGCTGGTGTTGATTGCGATGCTGGAGTATCATCTAGCTGCAGGTTGACCCATTCCTGATGAATAAGGTCGAGATCAGCAGGCTGCGTAAATATGCCAAGTTCTTTGTATCATGTAAAAGATTTCTGCCATGGACAGTCCATGGCAGAAATCTTTTACAACTGATTCTGTATCTATTTCAACATCTTTATATATATACATGTATGTAATATTAGAAGATTATTTAGACAGCCTGCCCCATGGTGTTCCTTATCCTTGTTTGGATTTGCTTCAATACAGAAATGTATCTCTCGCCAACTGCATTAGTGGCCGGCAAAATCAATACTAGATTAGTGAGCTCCACTTCATCGCTAGTTGCTAGAGCGCAACGTTGCGCTAGAGCGCTAATAATTAGTAGTTGGAAATTCCAAGTGAATGAGCTTAGACTTAAATTCTTAGTAATTAGCCGCTAAAGATCACTAAAAGGTTGGGGCTGCTCAGCTGCCCAGCCGCCTCAGAGAATACGGGCCTGTGAATTTTAGTGTCACGTATGACTTCCACTATAATATACACTGCCGATTTCGCAATTTCCGAAATTTTGACAGAAGAAAAGTGCTCCGGATGGTTCCGGAGTCTCCTAATAGGGCAATACAGTACTGTTAGTCACAATCTGTAAAGTTAAACAATTTTTATACACAACTTTACAAAAACATACAATCAGTCTTACATGGATGCACAGACCCTATATTCTATAAATCTCTGAGAAAAACAAAAGAACTTTCATATATGCTTTTATCCCTATGAGTGTTTTATTCTTTCTGAAGTAAGAATAGGCTACTGAAGAATTTATAATTTTTTTCATTTAGGTCACTTTGAGTAACATCGAGTTGCTATGCGGGTATAAGAAATAAGTTCAAATCGCTCTTGGTTTTAGCTGATATATGAGATGCCACTGGCTTCACTGCATCGGCCATGTATAACTTCAATGAAAATAGTTTTTGAAATTTTGCACGCCTAATAGATTGTTGTAGCTGGTGTTATGCTACCGCAATTTATTTATACCTGTGAGATAACAAATCTGTTTTGAGAGATATTGATCATGTTGTGAGATCAGACTATCAGTTCTTTGTTTGTTAGCTTATTTCTTAAAACTTATTGTCTATTTCATTTATTGAAAAATATTTATTAAAAGTTATAAATACAAAAAAGAAGATGCAATGATGACCCACATGTACAGTAGCATAGCAGTAGTTCTACAGTTTAACAGATACAGTCAATCTAAATTATCTACCCATAAAGCAATAGTTCAGATCTGTTTGTCAGCACTTATCATCGTGCCGCTGTGTTATTGCTCTCAGCTTACGGTATGAATATACAGCCTAAGCTGTTTAACTACAAGGTAGAATGATACCGTTAATAATTGACTATTTCATGACTGGTATGTTTGTTGCTTTGTCTACTGTCTACGGCCAACTAGTTCAAGTATATAACAGCTGCAGCTTTTTATCATGCTGTGAAAGTTTGCTAACAGGACCATGGATATTACTTTTACCAGTTTGGAAAGTAATCGACCCACCAAAGCATTTTGCTTCTTAAGTATACACAGGTTCTCAGTTTTTTAAATCTTATTTTGACCCCAGCCACGGTGATAGCATTGTCATAATGCTGAAGTGTGCCCCAGCCACGGTGATAGCATTGTCATAATGCTGAAGTGTGCCCCAGCCACGGTGATAGCATTGTCATAATGCTGAAGTGTGCCCCAGCCACGGTGATAGCATTGTCATAATGCTGAAGTGTGCCCCAGCCACGGTGATAGCATTGTCATAATGCTGAAGTGTGCCCCAGCCACGGTGATAGCATTGTCATAATGCTGAAGTGTGCCCCAGCCACGGTGATAGCATTGTCATAATGCTGAAGTGTGCCCCAGCCACGGTGATAGCATTGTCATAATCCTGAAGTGTGCCCCAGCCACGGTGATAGCATTGTCATAATCCTGAAGTGTGCCCCAGCCACGGTGATAGCATTGTCATAATGCTGAAGTGTGCCCCAGCCACGGTGATAGCATTGTCATAATCCTGAAGTGTGCCCCAGCCACGGTGATAGCATTGTCATAATCCTGAAGTGTGCCCCAGCCACGGTGATAGCATTGTCATAATGCTGAAGTGTGCCCCAGCCACGGTGATAGCATTGTCATAATGCTGAAGTGTGCCCCAGCCACGGTGATAGCATTGTCATAATCCTGAAGTGTGCCCCAGCCACGGTGATAGCATTGTCATAATCCTGAAGTGTGCCCCAGCCACGGTGATAGCATTGTCATAATGCTGAAGTGTGCCCCAGCCACGGTGATAGCATTGTCATAATGCTGAAGTGTGCCCCAGCCACGGTGATAGCATTGTCATAATCCTGAAGTGTGCCCCAGCCACGGTGATAGCATTGTCATAATGCTGAAGTGTGCCCCAGCCACGGTGATAGCATTGTCATAATGCTGAAGTGTGCCGAGTATTGTTTATAAGGTTCCCTTATTCATTCATTTTTACTGGATCTGAACTCCTTCAAAGCAATTTTCCTTGCGTGTGATGTACCAAATTAACATGGCACCTGGTTTATGCATGACATGACTGTCATAAATTGGGAAAAGCAAACTCGTGTCATCTTTGTGAGTGGCATGCTCATATCAACCATTCAGACATGAAGTAGGCCTACTGTCTCATTTTTAACATCTAAACACAAAGTGTTGAAAAAGGCCTATAATAAATCCATGTTACAGTCAGGAGTCACTTAGGTAAGCTTGTGGTTATTTACTATGTATTACTGACAGCAATGTGAGACTAGTGAAAGTACCCTTTGTTTCATATTTAGCTTTAATGATCTTCTGGTTCTTGCTATTCATTCTAACAGCCAACTCTACCACAAAAGTGTAGAGCTGCACCTCATGTTCTTCCAAATCGTGATAGTCCAATTTGCAGGACATTTGGGTGACTGGCATAAGAAATATGTGTTGAGCTCTATAATAAATCTAAAACCAACTGTTGGAGTTGCAAAACGGTTAATAGAAACTTAAGTCGTGAAAATCCACTGCTTCTATTGGCTAATAATTACGAGTGACGGAATGAATGTGTCACCAAAGCCCTGATATAACCTCCTACCGGCGCGATGCAAAGCATCTAGCGCCAGTGATAAGCCTTTCCTTGCAGGACAATAAACCATAATATAGAGTCATCTTTCTGCCAATCTGTCCCTTCTTCATAGTCACTAGTGAAAACATCTCACCAACATTAGGTTTGCTATGGTAACTTTAATTAAAATTGTAGTGCGCTTCTTCAAGGCATTCTTATTGGTAATATTAGAGTTTCTCTGATCGCTATTGGCCTCTTCAATATCATATCAAAGGTCACTCATTAAAATATACAGAATTTCTAAAATCAAAAAGTGTAGTTCTATGTAATTTTATCACTCATGTTTTTAAAAGGGTTATGGTAGACTAGTTTCACATTTGCAAAACATTTTAACAAAAAAATAAATCGATAAATATATTACAATTAATTCGTCTTTATGTACAATCCTTTCCGATAGTGATGCACTAACTAGTGATGATGATAGTGATGATAGTGATGCATGTATTAACTAGAGTTTTATTATTGGCATGGCTTAATCAATACTGTTAATAAATGTTGGCTACCAAATTCCTGGCAACTATAGGTGCATTTTTTTATAGATATTTTTTATTGATAGTAATTATTTTTTTGGATGACAGGGAAACTTGAAATGGAGGCCTCTCACATGTGTGTGTTGGCTCACATATGCATAGCCACTAGGTAGTACGTACATAGTTATGCATAGCCACTAGGTAGTACGTACATAGTTATGCATAGCCACTAGGTAGTACGTACATAGTTATGCATAGCCACTAGGTAGTACGTACATAGTTATGCATAGCCACTAGGTAGTACGTACATAGTTATGCATAGCCACTAGGTAGTATGTACATAGTTATGCATAGCCACTAGGTAGTACGTACGTAGTTATGCATAGCCACTAGGTAGTACGTACATAGTTATGCATAGCCACTAGGTAGTACGTACATAGTTATGCATAGCCACTAGGTAGTATGTACATAGTTATGCATAGCCACTAGGTAGTATGTACATAGTTATGCATAGCCACTAGGTAGTACGTACATAGTTATGCATAGCCACTAGGTAGTACGTACATAGTTATGCATAGCCACTAGGTAGTACGTACATAGTTATGCATAGCCACTAGGTAGTACGTACATAGTTATGCATAGCCACTAGGTAGTATGTACATAGTTATGCATAGCCACTAGGTAGTATGTACATAGTTATGCATAGGTGATCATAAGTCAATATTTGAATGTACTTGTGTTTACTCTACAGTGTGTTGTACTAGTGTTTACTCTACAGCGTGTTGTACTTGTGTCTACTCTACAGTGTGTTATACTTGTGTTTACTCTACAGCGTGTTGTACTTGTGTTTACTCTACAGCGTGTTGTACTAGTGTGCACTTCACAGTGTGTTGTACTTGTGTTTACTCTACAGCGTGTTATACTTGTGTTTACTCTACAGCGTGTTGTACTTGTGTTTACTTTAGTACAAAGCATAACAAGTTAGTCTTATCATGATTGACCTGGATTAGTTTGGTCTGTTTTCTTTTCAGTATGTGGAATCAAAGCTATCCAAGAAGATCTTAGAGCAGGCTCGTCTGCAACAGGTGGAGCTAGAGGAGCAGTATGGTACTACAGTTAAACCGTAAGCCATACCTCTGTCAAAAACTTCCATTGATCAATCATTTGCTGGATGTTTGTAGTGGCAGTACTGCATTATAAACATACTGCTTGTAGCACAAAGTCAACAAGCTTTTCCGCTACAGTCCAGCTTGATTCTAATTCGGAAGCCTCGGACACTGAAGAGCGAAGCACATTTGAGGAGCAAGCGGTGCAGATAGACCCAGCAGACGAGGAACAGATGAATCAGTTTATGTCAAGCGATCCGATGAAAAGGCGCACGCTGGCTGATATTATTCAAGAGAAGCTCACAGAAAAACGCACAGAGATACAGAGTCAAATGTCAGGTAAGTACATGTGCGGGTTGAGCTCAGCTGTTTACAAGCAAGACATTGTAAAAGTACAGATTCAGTTTCGGTAAGTAATTAGCAGTAAGTACACTTACATCATGGTAGGAATTATAAAAATAACTTTTAGTATTGTATTAGAAAGGGGTCTAAATGCTGTTTTTTTGCGGAATACCCACCCTTCAGCTCTTTCATCACGCTGGTTTTTACAGATGCTACAAATGTAAAAGATTTGGATGAAAGACTGGTGGAGATGTACCGCAAGGTTGGCTTGGTATTGCGCAAGTACCGTAGTGGCAAGATTCCAAAGGCTTTCAAAGTGGTTCCAACCTTGTCTAACTGGGAACAGGTGAGGTTTGAATTGACTGGCCCTTCCCTGAAGGGAGCAAGAGCACATCAACAATTAAAACATTATACTAAAGGTTGACTTGCAACAAAATTTACATTACAGTTATTTGATATCAAAAGATTCACCATGTCTTACTCTGTTGTGTTGTAGGTGCAAAATATGTGAGAATGTGATTACAAGCTCTTAAAAGCTAAAAAACGAACAGTTAATCGCAGCCACACGAGACCGCCGTAGTTTGGATTCCCTTTCCAAAACGGCTCAAATATGATGTAGCTGTGGTAGATGGTTTCTGTTTACACTTTCATGCAACCTTATTCGTCGAAATATTTTCACAAATATACTTCACGCATTCAATAAAACCATGTCTATTGTTCTTACGCGTCTGTTTTATCGTCATTGTAATGCTGTCACTTTTAGCAGTGATATCTTATAACCTACCGTAAAAATTCATTTAATTTTTTAACCTTAACTCGAAGGAGTACATATCATTGTCTGATAATCATGACGAGCCTGTTAGTCACCTGTGATAATCGAAAAGTGCTGCAAAAATTATTTTCGAAGTATTGGGTCTCATGATCAGATTACTACTTGACGATTAGTTCAAGCCAAAACAAAACTGTAAAGTAGCGAGCATCTATATTTGATACGGGGTTTTCGGTAAAACCCGAAGTGTTTGTCATAAACTAGTGCTACGATAAGTTTATTATATAGAACTTTTTATTGGTCATTCAATTCACGTGAGGACATCACGTGACAAGACAATGACCAAACTGTCATGGCTATGTCAGAGAAATAAACGGATTCCAACCTACGGCGGCTTTTCGTTTTTGAGCTTTTAAGAGCTTGTAATCACATTCTCACATATTTTGCACCTACAACACAACAGAGTAAGACATGGTGAATCTTTTCATATCAAATAACTGTAATGTAAATTTTGTTGCAAGTCAACTTTTAAGAGTTTTGAGTATATATTGCTATACACTTTAATTACAAAAAATACAAAGAATAGAAATGTACAGCTGACAGTTGGAATTGCAAATACAAAAAAATGGCTTACATAGCTCCATTTTTCATCTGCTCCCTAATTGAATCAATTAATTTCTGTACACACTAAATTATGTGTTGAATTATCAAATTAGTTTAAAAAATATTTGCATTAATATTAAATTAATTTTTCCTTGAAATAAATTGTATTAAATTGCCAAATAAGTTTACACGAGTAATCATGTTACTAATTAAATTGGCAACCATAGTTGCAGCTAAATTAAATTAAAGGTTTTCAATTTCATTTTGTAAAATAAACCATTTCATGCACCCCTGATGTTGCACGTAGTCGCTTTATTTTATCTTCATGCAAATATTATATATATGATATTTGTTTATATATATTATATATAAATATATATATCTAGATGCTAGATATTGTACATAATGTATACTCTGTCTATTAATACTCAACATAATACATACACTGTCTATAGATATTGTACATGATTTATACTCTATTTGTAGATACTCTACATAATGCAGCCAGAGAGCTGGAGTGCTGCTTCTATCTATCAGGCCACTCGAATTTTCTCCTCTAGTCTAAACACCAAGATGGCTCAAAGGTATGATTATCTTGTAATGATGTCTATTTATATATGTCATCTACTGTATTTAGTAGGTCATCCTTTTAAAAATTGGCCCAGTTGAACTTCATTGGTTTACAGTTTCAACAAAAGGAATCGCAACTCTTGTCTCAAATTTTCTGTACTCAGGCTTCAATCTGCTGTCTGGCCTATGCATGCTCTTTTGAGAGAATGTCAACTCAATTCAATGAAGTTTTACTGTGTATCATGAGTATTGCTGCTTGCTGGCAGGTCATTCATATACCTGTTTACCAACTGTCTATAAGTCAATTGTTAATTATTTACTGATGCTCTAATACAGTGGTTCCCAACTGGTGGTCCATGGACCCCTAGGGGTCCACAGGAGGTTTTGAGGGGGTCCACAGGCTGGAGCCAGTAATGGTTTTTCTAGCTAGATATTTACAGCTATTTCTGTCATAGTGGTTTGATCAATGATATAAAACCCTAAAGGATAGACGACGGCTATCATATGGGTGGGGTTTAATGATCGAAGTCTGTTGGGATTGTGCTAGCCTGGGTTTCCGGGCTAATGCGATTCCCGCGGGGTGGTCGTGTTGTCTTGTTAGGTTTTTGGGTCTAGACTTTTATCACCTATGTGTGTCAATCGCTGGATAGTACCTGATTTCCGGTTAGTAGTACAAAACAACACAACCTGTAACCAGCAAACACGTAATTCTCTCTTTCCCTATTTAATTTCAGCGATATACTAAGATCCATGGAAAATAAAACATTTCAACTTACTTATTTTTACCAATTTTCAGATTGGTAGGAGTTTTAGTATATGCTCAAATTTAAATATAATTTACCCGAAATCGTCCAAACAACGGCCTTCTTTCCGTAGTTTCTGATTAATATTTTTCCACCTATAATATAAAATGGCAAAGTTTTTTGTCGTTGTCACATTGTTTGACCTGGCCAGTAAGATGGGACAGCAGCAAAGCTGTGCAGTTCAGTTTTCATATTCAAAATCTAAATGTAAAACCAAATTTAGATCATTTCACAATGGCGACTATTAATATCACTAGAAATTCCCCTGTCATACAGCCCATGACCAAAGTGATTTTGGAAAAAAGAAAAGGTACTGATGGTTGAGAAATGCAATATTAGCAGTCAAATGGCACTGCAGTGCAATAGGATAACTGCAATGGTAGCTGTAATGTACTGGGTATGGGTGTTATTATATACAACAAACAGCAATAATGAAAGGAAAAGATTATATGTTTATATCTCTCCCCCTGCAGTAGGAGAAATACAATATTAGAAGTAAAATGCACTGATATTATTAGAATAACCAATATTATTAATATAGTAATACAGTAATAATAGAAAACCAATGCACAATTTTGTTTACATTTCAAAACGTAATAGCTAACAATATCAAGAAGTCGTGATGTCTATATAGATTTTTAGAAAATCTATTTAACAACGCTATTTAGAAAAAATAATAACAGTAACATATTGCCCATCATCGATGTTGTTAGTGTGACTATAACATTTCAATAGTCATCCAAACTTATAATTAAATATTGTAATAATCTCATAAAAATTGTTAGAAAAAAATATCATCGCCATTTCCTTTACTTTGACTGCGTTGGACATCAGCTAGAATACCAAAGTACTCAAAAGCGTCTAAAATGTCAGTTACTTTGAAATCGGCAAAAAAGAAACGATTATATTTCAGTACTTCTACGTTAATTACAGAAACCTTCGGTAATTCGACAATGCTATGGACTGGTGAAATGTGCACGTTGTTTTTTTGTGAAATGCGCACGACTTAATGGTTCTATTCTCTGTCGCTCGGCGTTTCAATTGCCGGTCTTAATTTTGATAAAAGTAAGGCTTGGCAAGTTTTAATAACGATTTTCGGCCAAATTAATCTGTCTATTTGTGTATAATCCGTTCAGATTGGTAAGTTTTAAGATACTGTCAACACTTTTCAAAGACTTGGTAATATATTTAAATAGGTTTATATGTGTTTTGTATCGTTATTATACTTAAAAGACTCTACAGAAAAATGGTTAAATTTGTTGGTGAGATTTCGGTACAAGGGTTTGCGACGTTGTTGATGAATAATTTTCGTGAGTTGTGTGCACATGCATTTATCATAAAACTCAAACATTTGCTCCGCTTGTTTGGTCGCGGGATGAATGCTTGTTAATGGCAGCTGACTGATCATAATTGTGACAATATTTGGCAACTATATTTATTTGACAACAAAATGAAACCAGCAGATCGTTGAAAAAACCAAAAATGTTTTTGAAGATAAAACCATTGAAGAATTGTGGCCTTCAATGATTCATCCATATCCACAGACAGCCAAACACGCCCATCGAACTCTGTTCCCAATTGTGTCTACATACTTATGCGAGTCCGCTTTCTCCTTTATGGCTGTTCTCAAATCGAAACAATGAAACCGACTGGGACTTTGTCAACCATTTCCCCAAAGATTGAGAATTTGGTGAAAAACAAGAAGTATTTTCGTCTATATCACTAACAAACTGAAAATGAACAGTCAAAGCAATTTAGTATAGCATTGCTTTATGTAAGTAAATAAAGAGAAACATGTCAAATCTATTGACTCTTACATGTATATTATTCTAATTTATAATGTACGCCAATTTAAAATACATTGTTATAAGCACCATATATTATGATGTTTATAAAGGGGTCCATGACTTTGAGATAAAGAGCTCAGGGGGTCCATGGCTCCAAGGTAGTTGGGAACCACTGCTCTAATATGAGGGTGATCATTGCTTGTGTAGATCTGGTCCCTCAATTTATGTCTAATAGCTGGTGTACATTTGTCATTCTAGCCAATATAATGATATGTAAAGCAATTTTTCTAACCAAAACTTACTGTCATGCAGAAGCACTGATTTCTGTGGAAGGAAGGAAAAACAACCAATCAGAAGTGTTTGAATATATAATAAAATTCTGTTTTTGTAGGGTTTTATAAAAAGTGCTGTATTTCACACATAATCATAATAATAATCATAAAACAATAAATTTAACAAATTTTCATGTTTTTTTTATTGAATGAATGAATTTTGTCTGAATTTGAATTGAGTACATTTTGTATTTTAATTTATATTGAATCTTTCATCTCCCCCAACTATTCACTAGGAAGCTTGGCTATCTTTCATCTCCCCCAACTATTCACTAGGAAGCTTGGCTATCTTTCATCTCCTCCAACTATTCACTAGGAAGCTTGGCTATTTTCATCTCCATCAACTATTCACTAGGAAGCTTGGCTATTTTCATCTCCCCCAACTGTTCACTAGGATGCTTGGCTATTTTCATCTCCCCCAACTGTTCACTAGGATGCTTGGCTATTTTCATCTCCCCCAACTATTCACTTGGAAGCTTGGCTATTTTCTTCAAATCTGAACCAGCGATTAACGAATTATTCCTGGAACATCAAACAACGTACCTTGTAACTGAGAGACTATAACTTGACCCAGATCATATCCCGATAATATATGATTGGCACTACATAACATGTGAGAACTAAGTTGTAGTGAAGTGGAATATTTTCACAACTTACTTTTCACAACATACATGTGAAGACTTATAGCTACTCTACTATAAATACATTTCTCTATCTCAACAGTCATTATAGATTTCATATAACAAGCAATGTACGGATGTAGACTCTAGACTTTATGCTAATAACAATATTGAATACATCTATTAATTGTCTATTATATTATAGTTATTATATTAGAATGTGTATGACTTTTCATTGGCAATCATCAACAAAATGATGTTTTTCGTTATATGCCAAGAGGAATAAAAAGTCTCATAGACGCATACATAGAGGCGATACTGTGTCAATAGTATACACTTCTAAGTCGAACAGATGTCAATGGTTTTCCCAAAAATTGTGGAGTATCTATAAAACTTCATCTGTCCGCAAAAATTAAAATGTGCTATATGATCCACCACTTGTGCGCTCACCATTTGAGGCTTGCTAAATCAAATGTGTTTGAGAAAGCATGGGTGAGTATAAAATAATAACTAGTCATAATATAGATCATTTTCTGTGCTTTTAAGCTGTTACACCTCATTCATGACTTTTTTAAATTTTAGGTTTATAAACCTAATCCTACTGCCAAGAGTGCGGGATGACATCGCTGAGTACAGAAAACTCAATTTTCATTTGTATACGGCCGTTAGCAAAGCCTTGTATAAGCCTGCAGCATTCTTCAAAGGGTTTTTATTACCTCTCTGTGATGTAAGTGGACTGTTATGTCGTGTCTCTCTCTCTTTTTCTCTCTCGGTTATCTTTGACAGTTGTCTCTGTCATGTATATAAAGTGTTATACCCGTTTTCTCTGTAGTCTCTGTCATGTATATAGAGTATTATACCAGGTCTCGCAGTAGTCTCTGTCATGTATATAGAGTATTATACCAGGTCTCGCAGTAGTCTCTGTCATGTATATAAAGTATTATACCCGTTTTCTCTGTAGTCTCTGTCATGTATATAGAGTATTATACCAGGTCTCGCAGTAGTCTCTGTCATGTATATAGAGTATTATACCAGGTCTCTCAGTTGTCTCTGTCATGTATATAGAGTATTATAACAGGTCTCGCAGTAGTCTCTGTCATGTATATAGAGTATTATACCAGGTCTCTCTGTAGTCTCTGTCATGTGTATAAAGTGTTATACCCGTTTTCTCTGTAGTCTCTGTCATGTATATAGAGTATTATACCAGGTCTCGCAGTAGTCTCTGTCATGTATATAGAGTATTATACTAGGTCTCTCAGTTGTCTCTGTCATGTATATAGAGTATTATAACAGGTCTCGCAGTAGTCTCTGTCATGTATATAGAGTATTATACCAGGTCTCTCTGTAGTCTCTGTCATGTATATAAAGTGTTATACCCGTTTTCTCAGTAGTCTCTGTCATGTATATAAAGTATACCCGTTTTCTCTGTGGTCTCTGTCATGTATATAGAGTATCATAAAGGGTGTCTCTCAGTATTTTGCTAGAGTTGATCACCAGCTATATATACGCGTCATACAGGCTTTATGAACATACACAAGTGAACTTTTGTAAGCCGTTCAGTTGAATCGTCATGTCATCCCTTACATCTTTTGTAGGGAATGACACATGCTTTGTGTCTGAATCCACAATAAAAAATCATCATGTCATTCCTTACACAGCCCCCCTCCCCCCTTCTATATAGCCTTTAGAGTTCACGTACACAAATGGGAACTATGCAAGTTATGTTGTAGTGCAGACAACTTAGTTTTTGGTGTTGTTTGGTTAGTACTCTTTCAGTTGAAACAGTCACAGTTGATGAGTTGTAAAAGTCACTCGTTATCTGACCCATGAGACCCTCGTATGTCATATCCAGTTGAACCTTACCTTCTGGCTGTCTCTGCATAAAAGCTCTTTAATATACGGTGCAATATCTGAACAAACATTTGTCTTTTGTAGGAAGTAATTTCCAGTGTATGATGTCTCAAGTAATGTAGCTTTATAACTAATTTCGAAATTTGTTGAAACATTTGTAATTGCAGCAAACAGCTGGTACAAATTAGAAATGTACAAAAATAATAAAAGTACATAAGCTAACTTCATTTTCATATTAGTTATATTTAGTGTAAGTTAGAGTAAGTTACGCAAAGTATTTTTATCACTCATTCTACTACCAAATTTATATATATGGTATATGTAGGTATCGCATAATTTACACTTCTATTCGCGTATCTCTAATTAATAATAAAATCTCGTTTACCCACTAGTACTGTGCTTATTTAGTTTTTACATGATTTTATTTAATGCTGTATGTAATGCATATCTAATGTTGTATGTAATGCATATCTAATGTTGTATGTAATGTATATTTAATGCTGTATGTAATGCATATCTAATGTTGTATGTAATGCATATCTAATGTTGTATGTAATGCATATTTAAAGCTGTATGTAATGCATATCTAATGTTGTATGTAATGCATATCTAATGTTGTATGTAATGCATATTTAATGCTGTATGTAATGCATATCTAATGCTGTATGTAATACATATCTAATGCTGTATGGAATGCATATCTAATGCTGTATGAAATGCATATCTAATGCTGTATGTAATGCATATATAATGTTGTATGTAATTCATATTTAATACTGTATCTAATGCATATATAATGCTGTATGTAATGCATATCTAATGTTGTATGTAATACATATCTAATGCTGTATGGAATGCATATCTAATGCTGTATGTAATGCATATCTAATGTTGTATGTAATATATATTTTATGCTGAAAGTAATGCATATCTAATGCTGTATGTAATGCATATCTAATGTTGTATGTAATGTATATTTAATGCTGAAAGTAATGCATATCTAATGCTGTATGTAATGCAAATATAATGCTGTATGGAATGTGTATATAATGCTGTATGTAATGCATATATGTTGTATGTAATTCATATTTAATGCTGTATGGAATGCATATATATTGCTGTATGTAATGCATATCTAATGTTATATGTAATATATATTTAATGCTGAAAGTAATGCATATCTAATGCTGTATGTAATGCATATCTAATTTTGTATGTATTGTATATTTAATGCTGAAAGTAATGCATATCTAATGCTGTATGTAATGTGTATCTAATGCTGTATGTAATCATTTCAAGTTTATTGTTTATTTGGGCTATGCAATTAATCAAAACAAATACGTACAAGATATTCTTATCAGAAAATTTACTCCAACATTTAATGGTTTTGACATGCAGAGCAAATATCGGAATATATTAATTTCATATGTAAATGTTTAGCTGTACTATATACTCGGTATGCCATGCTCATAGGGTGCTGTATTTTGTTTTAGTCTGGTACCTGCACTTTGCAAGAGGCTGTTATTATTGCTGGTATCCTACATAAAGCATCCATACCCATGCTACACTCTGCAGCAGCCATATTGAAATTGGCAGAGATGAAGTACAATGGGGCCTGTAGTGTTTTCCTTCGTACCCTACTTGACAAGAAGTACGCGCTGCCTTATCGAGTCATTGATGCCGTTGTTTATCACTTCCTTGGGTGAGTGCTCTACCAGATTTTTATCTCATTGAAAGTCATGATTTACGTTCATACGCTCTCCAAACAGCATAAAATTTTAAGCTGCCAGATATGAGTATTCTATTTCATTGTTTAATAGTAGTTTCTTTTCGACGCAACATTTTAATCGAACTATCCCACAATGAAACAATCCAACATTTTAATCAAACTATCCCACAATGAAACAATCCAACATTTTAATCAAACTATCCCACAATGAAACAATCCAACATTTTAATCAAACTATCCCACAATGAAACAATCCAACATTTTAATCAAACTATCCCACAATGAAACAATCCAACATTTTAATCAAACTATCCCACAATGAAACAATCCAACATTTTAATCAAACTATCCCACAATGAAACAATCCAACATTTTAATCAAACTATCCCACAATGAAACAATCCAACATTTTAATCAAACTATCCCACAATGAAACAATCCAACATTTTAATCAAACTATCCCACAATGAAACAATCCAACATTTTAATCAAACTATCCCACAATGAAACAATCCAACATTTTAATCAAACTATCCCACAATGAAACAATCCAACATTTTAATCAAACTATCCCACAATGAAACAATCCAACATTTTAATCAAACTATCCCACAATGAAACAATCCAACATTTTAATCAAACTATCCCACAATGAGACAATCCAACATTTTAATCAAACTATCCCACACTGAAACAATCCAACATTTTAATCAAACTATCCCACAATGAGACAATCCAACATTTTAATCAAACTATCCCACAATGAAACAATCCAACATTTTAATCAAACTATCCCACAATGAAACCATCCAAAATTTTAATCAAACTATCCCACAATGAAACAATCCAACATTTTAATCAAACTATCCCACAGTGAAACAATCCAACATTTTAATCAAACTATCCCACAATGAAACAATCCAACATTTTAATCAAACTATCCCACAATGAAACAATCCAACATTTTAATCAAACTATCCCACAATGAGACAATCCAACATTTTAATCAAACTATTCCACAATGAAACAATCCAACATTTTAATCAAACTATCCCACAATGAAACAATCCAACATTTTAATCAAACTATTCCACAGTGAAACAATTCAACATTTTAATCAAACTATCCCACAATGAAACAATCCAACATTTTAATCAAACTATCCCACAATGAAACAATCCAACATTTTAATCAAACTATCCCACAATGAAACAATCCAACATTTTAATCAAACTATCCCACAATGAAACAATCCAACATTTTAATCAAACTATCCCACAATGAAACAATCCAACATTTTAATCAAACTATCCCACAATGAGACAATCCAACATTTTAATCAAACTATCCCACACTGAAACAATCCAACATTTTAATCAAACTATCCCACAATGAGACAATCCAACATTTTAATCAAACTATCCCACAATGAAACAATCCAACATTTTAATCAAACTATCCCACAATGAAACCATCCAAAATTTTAATCAAACTATCCCACAATGAAACAATCCAACATTTTAATCAAACTATCCCACAGTGAAACAATCCAACATTTTAATCAAACTATCCCACAATGAAACAATCCAACATTTTAATCAAACTATCCCACAGTGAAACAATCCAACATTTTAATCAAACTATCCCACAATGAGACAATCCAACATTTTAATCAAACTATCCCACAATGAAACAATCCAACATTTTAATCAAACTATCCCACAATGAAACAATCCAACATTTTAATCAAACTATTCCACAGTGAAACAATTCAACATTTTAATCAAACTATCCCACAATGAAACAATCCAACATTTTAATCAAACTATCCCACAGTGAAACAATCCAACATTTTAATCAAACTATCCCGCAATGAAACAATCCAACATTTTAATCAAACTATCCCGCAATGAAACAATCCAACATTTTAATCAAACTATCCCACAATGAAACAATCCAACATTTTAATCAAACTATCCCACAATGAAACAATCCAACATTTTAATCAAACTATCCCACAATGAAACAATCCAACATTTTAATCACACTATCCCACAATGAAACAATCCAACATTTTAATCAAACTATCCCACAATGAAACAATCCAACATTTTAATCAAACTATCCCACAATGAAACAATCCAACATTTTAATCAAACTATCCCACAGTGAAACAATTCAACATTTTAATCAAACTATCCCACAATGAAACAATCCAACATTTTAATCAAACTATCCCACAATGAAACAATCCAACATTTTAATCAAACTATCCCACAATGAAACAATCCAACATTTTAATCAAACTATCCCACAGTGAAACAATTCAACATTTTAATCAAACTATCCCACAGTGAAACAATCCAACATTTTAATCAAACTATCCCACAATGAAACAATCCAACATTTTAATCAAACTATCCCACAATGAGACAATCCAACATTTTAATCAAACTATCCCACAATGAAACAATCCAACATTTTAATCAAACTATCCCACAATGAAACCATCCAAAATTTTAATCAAACTATCCCACAATGAAACAATCCAACATTTTAATCAAACTATCCCACAGTGAAACAATCCAACATTTTAATCAAACTATCCCACAATGAAACAATCCAACATTTTAATCAAACTATCCCACAGTGAAACAATCCAACATTTTAATCAAACTATCCCACAATGAGACAATCCAACATTTTAATCAAACTATCCCACAATGAAGCAATCCAACATTTTAATCAAACTATCCCACAATGAAACAATCCAACATTTTAATCAAACTATTCCACAGTGAAACAATTCAACATTTTAATCAAACTATCCCACAATGAAACAATCCAACATTTTAATCAAACTATCCCACAGTGAAACAATCCAACATTTTAATCAAACTATCCCGCAATGAAACAATCCAACATTTTAATCAAACTATCCCGCAATGAAACAATCCAACATTTTAATCAAACTATCCCACAATGAAACAATCCAACATTTTAATCAAACTATCCCACAATGAAACAATCCAACATTTTAATCAAACTATCCCACAATGAAACAATCCAACATTTTAATCACACTATCCCACAATGAAACAATCCAACATTTTAATCAAACTATCCCACAATGAAACAATCCAACATTTTAATCAAACTATCCCACAATGAAACAATCCAACATTTTAATCAAACTATCCCACAGTGAAACAATTCAACATTTTAATCAAACTATCCCACAATGAAACAATCCAACATTTTAATCAAACTATCCCACAATGAAACAATCCAACATTTTAATCAAACTATCCCACAATGAAACAATCCAACATTTTAATCAAACTATCCCACAGTGAAACAATCCAACATTTTAATCAAACTATCCCACAGTGAAACAATTCAACATTTTAATCAAACTATCCCACAATGAAACAATCCAACATTTTAATCAAACTATCCCACAGTGAAACAATCCAACATTTTAATCAAACTATCCCACAATGAAACAATCCAACATTTTAATCAAACTATCCCGCAATGAAACAATCCAACATTTTAATCAAACTATCCCACAATGAAACAATCCAACATTTTAATCAAACTATCCCGCAATGAAACAATCCAACATTTTAATCAAACTATCCCACAATGAAACAATCCAAAATTTTAATCACACTATCCCACAATGAAACAATCCAACATTTTAATCAAACTATCCCACAATGAAACAATCCAACATTTTAATCAAACTATCCCACAATGAAACAATCCAACATTTTAATCAAACTATCCCACAGTGAAACAATTCAACATTTTAATCAAACTATCCCACAATGAAACAACCCAACATTTTAATCAAACTATCCCACAGTGAAACAATCCAACATTTTAATCAAACTATCCCACAATGAAACAATCCAACATTTTAATCAAACTATCCCGCAATGAAACAATCCAACATTTTAATCAAACTATCCCGCAATGAAACAATCCAACATTTTAATCAAACTATCCCACAATGAAACAATCCAACATTTTAATCAAACTATCCCACAATGAAACAATCCAACATTTTAATCACACTATCCCACAATGAAACAATCCAACATTTTAATCAAACTACCCCACAATGAAATAATCCAACATTTTAATCAAACTATCCCACAATGAAACAATCCAACATTTTAATCAAACTATCTCACAATGAAACAATCCAACATTTTTATCAAACTATTCCACAGTGAAACAATTCAACATTTTAATCAAACTATCCCACAATGAAACAATCCAACATTTTAATCAAACTATCCCACAATGAAACAATCCAACATTTTAATCAAACTATCCCACAATGAAACAATCCAACATTTTAATCAAACTATCCCACAATGAAACAGTCCATGCATGCAACTTCTATCGCTGAAGGCTTCTTCCTTCCACTATGCGATTACTAACTAGATGCATCCAGGGTTTCTCAGCTATAGATTGTGGCTAAGGGTGTGCCGATAACATGATGGTTACATAAAGATCACCGAAATATTGTGTTGGTATTTCATAGCATATCGTTGTTCAACTTCTTAGCTTTTGTATTTAGGTTTAAAAATGATGATCGAGCTCTCCCAGTCCTTTGGCACCAGTGCTTTCTCGTGTTTGTGCAACGATACAAGGAGGACATGTCTAGTGAGCAAAAGGAATCATTGTACGAACTCCTCCGAAAACATTGTCATGAGAAAATAACTCCTGAGATTAGAAGAGAAATTGCGAACTCTAAATGCAGAGATGTTGAGTTGTCACAGCCCTCAAATATGGGGAGCATGGAGATGTGTTAGGAACGTACTCGGGCACTATTTGTACAATTGTTTGTTTCAATTACTATATTGTATATCATTGATTTCAAAAAGAATGTTTCTAATTAAAATTACCTTATTAGGTAAATCCAGGAATATGCAGGCAATGATACGGATCTCATTACACGGGGAGACTAAACACATGACAGACTACACACAAGAGAGAAAGCATTTGCATATTAAACGGATAGAAGGGGTGACTAAAAATAATGGTTTGATTGGGTCCTTCCAGAGCTGCTGACATAATTATGTTCATATCTACATACAACATACATACATACAGTGTATGTGATTTCTAATTGGTAGCACCATTAATAAAATACCACAAAATCATAGAATAAATATGAATGCCGGTAGAAGATCAACATGAATAAAAAAATGAATGTGTATAACTAGTAATATAGATACTTTATATACAAATTCAAAAGACTAAATAAAGTGTCTTTGGAATGGCAACTCTGTACGCTCTGTCCCTTGTCAGTCATCTATGTCGTGGCCATTAAAATAAAGTTTTCTAGTAGGCAAGGGTATGGGCTGGTCAGCCTTGGCATTGCTCGGGATCATACTTCCCTCTATGATCGAGTCACTGCAGAGAGGAAGGTCCTGTGTGAAAATAACAGACAGGCTAGGGAAGAGCATTATCGAAATGGTTACCTCGGTAACAGAATCACCTATGTAAGTGCAGCGTGACCCGAGGAATAATGTGGAAATTTCCTACCATTGTACTGTGAAGGATGTACATGTCTATGGTCAGGGTCGGAAGGTAAATTTAGTTATTGTACATTTGGTGACATTGATAAAAGGTTACACCACTGCCTTGTTGGATTAGCCAAAGCTGATATTAATGCAAAATTACCTTGCTAAAATCTGTTTTTATTTGCAATAAAAATGAAGTGAACCGCATTCACTAGTCCTAAAAGTGATAGAGATTATAATTTTGCTTACGTGTCTCTGGATTATCTGTTATTTGAAATTAGTCTATAATAAAGTTAACATGCGCGTAATGAAATGAGTTGTGTGGTGAAACAACTGGCTATATTTGTATCCACAATTGGAGTACAGGATAAAAGCAAATGAGGTAAACATACCTGATGAGCTGCAATAAATTCTAGGAGAGTCAAAGTCAGCCTTCTGCTAGATTCCAATAGACCATTCAAGCTACAAACAGATGATGTACTCCTAATGTTACCTGTAGTCTAATCGGTACTAATATTACCTGTAGTCTACTCAGTACTAATATTACCTGTAGTTTACTCGGTACTAATATTACCTGTAGTCTACTCGGTACTAATATTACCTGTAGTTTACTCGGTACTAATATTACCTGTACTCTACTCGGTACTAATATTACCTGTAGTCTACTCGGTACTAATATTACCTGTACTCTACTTGGTACTAATATTACCTGTAGTCTACTCGGTACTAATATTACCTGTACTCTACTCGGTACTAATATTACCTGTAGTCTACTTGGTACTAATATTACCTGTAGCCTACTCGGTACTAATATTACCTGTAGTCTACTCGGTACTAATATTACCTGTAGTCTACTCGGTACTAATATTACCTGTAGTCTACTCGGTACTAATATTACCTGTAGTCTACTCGGTACTAATATTACCTGTAGTCTACTCGGTACTAATATTACCTGTAGTCTACTCGGTACTAATATTATCTGTAGTCTACTCGGTACTAATATTACCTGTAGTCTACTCAGAACTAATATTATCTGCAGGCTACTCACAAGAATATATCGAATTCAACAAACCTGGTTGAACTCAAGAGATTGTGGCTCATGATTTTGCTGCAGATATCTCTGTTCAACTTTGCATCAAATAACGGTATGCCAAAGCAACAGTCCGACAGCACCCACTGACTATAGTCAACCACTCCTGTTTCCGTCTCTAAATCTTCACCTGTTGCCAACTCACTGTCCAATATCTGCACAAAAAGTAACTGAAGTTCTATCTTGTGCATAATATAAATGCCTCAAGGTCGGAGAAGGAGAGACGAGCGTTTCACGTGACACAAGAACATCACATAAATGTTAAATCTTACGTCAGTTGAAGCACTTCGATGTACTGACTGATGACAGATGGTTTCACTGTTTAACATAGAGATATATCCACAGTTAGTGTTGAGATCAATGTGCTTGGAGAGTTCCAAAACTGCTGGATGCTGTGCCAGCGGCTCATCTACGATAAAGAAAAGAAGCCTGAAGAAGGATACATTGGTCGGCAAGTTACACATTGTGTATCAAACACGCAGACTTCTACATACCACTAATAACGTCTACTGCTCAGACTACAATTAGTTGTAGTGAATATGAGAGGGAGTTGTCATATACTGTACAGCCTAACAACAAAACATGAACAGCGATGGTCAACTTAATATGGCTTTGCGTTTACATCAGAGTTGGCAACCATATTTTTCAAACCACTTCACTTATTCAGACAGTGTCAATAATATTGGACTACCTTTCATAAAAGTAATAAGGGGAAATATAACTCATCTTATGGAATTTTATACTGGCTCACTTTCAGCCGTACCTACTGGTGATTATTTACAATATGTTCGCTAAATGTGGCTGCTATTGAAGCATCCTTCACTGCCATAGACATGCAAGCATGCTTGTATTTTAAGCTTGCGCTTGCTTTATGACTGTGTCAACACAACTAGTTGCTTCACTAACATTTTGAAAATCCCCAGAACTCATTTCTTCTAGAAGGTTTTCTATAAGTACGCTACACGGTGGAGTGCAAGTGATGCTACAAAGAGTCTCACACATCTCTACACTCACTGCTAATTTGTACCCAGTACACCTGATTACAAGTTAACTATAACACTGAGCCAATCATAAAACACATCAGTTGTCTGTTGTCTCAATACGTGCAGGTAAAACGCTGCCCTAACATAGGAATCCCTGTGCTAAGGATATAGATCTTGTGTTAAGAATTAGAGCGAGTGTGCCAAGGGTAGAGGTTACCTGTAGGGGTTACCTGTGCCTGTTACCTGTGGGTGTGGTGCAGAGAGGTTACCTACGTTAAGGATAACTGTGGGTGTGGTGAAGAGAGGTTACCTGCACTAAGGACAATTGTGGGTGTGGTGCAGAGAGGTTACCTGCGCTAAGGATAACTGGGTGTGGTGAAGAGAGGTTACTTGCACTAAGAATAACTGTGGGTGTGGTGCAGAAAGGTTACCTGCGCTAAGTACAATTGTGGGTGTGGTGCAGAGAGGTTACCTGCGCTACGGATAACTGGGTGTGGTGCAGAGAGGTTACTTGCGCTAAGGATAACTGTGGGTATGGTGTACAGAGGTTACCTGCGCTAATGACAACTGCGGGTATGGTGTAGAGGTTACCTGCGCTGAGTGGAAAGGAGATGTGTTTGACGGCCCCTCCGCTAGTTGACACGGAGTACGTCTGTACAAGAACGGCTGAATGAGCAAGACAGTCATGCAAATTCAATAGCAAGTTGGAAGTGGGGAGAACACTAGGGTCATGACCCCAGGTTGTGACCTGACAACGCTCATGTTTCTACAAAATGAGTAATTGCAGCATTTGGCTAGCGATTTATAACTTTTATTGTTTGCTGTTTTACATGCAACTAGCTGTGTAGCAGTACTTCAGTTCTATGAGCTCAGCAACAACATGCTCAACTACTCATTGGCGTACCTGAAAAACTGGCGGCAGCTTGTGAAGCTTGGAGCCCCGAGGAAGGAGAAGGGTCGGGGGTCCACTGTGAGTCAACTCATAGATGAACAGCTTAAACCATACAGAGCTGACCTGAAGGCACACGAGTATACAAGTCTTGTATAACAGGCTCCGTGTAACACAAAATATTAGTAAGATGATTTAACAAAATGGTTTAAGCATGCAGCTCCATGGAGAAGGCAACTACCCAAGTATAACGCTCAAGAAGTAAGATACGCATAAAGCAGTTATTTTATAATGTACTAGTTGCATGCCCAGCGTTGCCCGAGTAGTAAAATGTTTTTACATAAAAAATTAATTTTTAATTGGCTAAGTTTCTTTACTTAATGAATTTGAGTAACTTGAGCTAGTCTAAGTCTTCGCTATGATAAGAGCCATTATTATAACTTAAGCGAGCATTTTAAAAAAATTGCGTCACGATCTCTCACGCAATCACAATCTTCAAGCGTGCTAGCTGAAACATGACGCCTGTTATTTTAACTAATCAGCATTAAAGATTGGCAGTTGTAATAAATATGCAAACAAGTATACAAAAGCATGGAAAGACAGTGGAGCCTATTGGATAGCACGCCTGTCCGCAGAACGGTTGTTTCTGAGTTAATATCCATTGCGAAGCAAGTTTTTTGTTGCTAGATTTATTTATATATATATATATATAGACTAGCTGAATGTCCGGTGTTGCATGGATAATAAAATAATTACACAATGAATATGAGTAACTTAACTCTTTAAAGTCTGCAAGCTGCATCATGCTGCCTTTTGACACTGCGCAGTTCATTTGCATGACAACCCCTAACCGTAGCTAAACAATTTTTTTCAGCTGTGATCACCACAAAATACACTTTATTTGAAAGTTTATATCGCCAAAATAAATGGTTTTATTATTTTTTAAAATCAGTAATAAAAAACGAAGGCTAAATTGCCAGAGTCAATTGTGCGATTTAATTTTTTTATTGCTATGCAGCGAGTACCACAATCGGCGTGAATTTTGTTATGTAAAATCTCCAGGTGTTTCTGATTTTGTTACAACTAATCAAAAACGTTTTAGCAATGTTTTTGATCAACTGATCTGACTAGTAAGTTACCCAACTATAATTTTTTTACAGGTGCTTTTGGTTTCGTAAGTTTCTCAGTGAGTGCAATGATATACAGCCCCACCGTATATCATTGGCAAGTATTAGGTCTAGAAACAAATTTTTTAATAGCTCAGAAATAGCCCAAGTCAAAACTTTTATTTTGTACAAACATACAAAGAACTTCTCCACTCTAAGCTTCAAAGAATGCAAAAGAACATTTTGGCAGCGTCTACAATCCTACTAATAACTCCTCGTGGTGCTCGATGGAAACATGTCCTCTGTAGTGCAAAATAATAAAGCTACCACGATGACATAATTCCAGTGCTCACTGTGATGTACATGGCTAACATGAGACGTCACAAAACATGTGTAACATTACGTTTTTGTTCTTATAGCCAATAATCTCCTATATTTTAGAGATGATTTAAACAAGTTTAAAGTGTGTGTTTGTCTCAGTAAGAGAAATACAAATGTTTGTATATATGCTCTTAAACAACTGATGCTGACTAAAAAATACATATACATGTATAAAAATAAAAATGTGAAACCATAAAAATCATATTACTTGATAAAAATGTGATTAAGATACGATATACACGTAGATCTAAAGCAGCGCTTGCATAGGTTCGCTCTAAATTTGAATGTGGACAGACGTTCTGAGGGTAGTTTTGTCAAAACTAAGATTGGTGTGGCTTCTGATGTTATTAGCCTTAAGCTTTTACTGGCTAGGCGGCAGTCAATATATTTGTTGAGCAGACTGCAATGCTGAAACGCCACCAAGTTTCATAGCCGACTTCACTATCCTTTGTAATAACTTCCTAGTCATTGGTGAGATGGGAGAAGACAACTACCAGATGGTAAGTTAGAAGACTTTCGATAAAACATTTATAGCATGTTGTGATGAGACTAGCACTGATACCCAGATGCCGCAGATACTCATAATATGTAGTCTTTTGCGAGCTTTGGATACACACTTTCAGTATTGGTTTTAAAGTCTAGTTTTTGGTTCAGAACTGCCGAGATAGGGGAATTCTGACACCTGCTCCATAGTCGAGTTGTTTATGGCTAGATTTTGAACGGCAGGGTTATCCCGACAGTTACTGAAGATTAACTCTTTAGTTTTTTTAGAGTTTAGCAGAAGGTCATTGTCAGAGCACCAGTTACTGAGATTATCTGCTTCATCCTAGATGTTTGATGTTTGCGTTGATCTAAGGAACTCCAGGACCACTGTGTCGTCAGCATATTTGATGTTATCGTGGTGACATGGCATGTCGGAGACGTAAAACGAGAACATCAAGGGACTGATGACACACCCCTGAGGTGTTCCTGTTGATGATTTGATTATGGCTGATGTATTTGCAGAGGTTTAACAGTTTGTGTTCGGCTGGTTAAAAAGCTTTATAGCAAGTTGACTATGTTTGGATGAATGCCAGGCTGGGAAACCATTTTCTTCATTAACAGGGCTGGATTGATGGTGTTAAAAGCGCTCGTGTAATCAATAAAAAGAGCTCGCACAAAGTTCTTAGCATTTTTATCTAGATGTTCGCTTACCATGTCTATAAGTACAATCAGAGCATCTGATTGTATTTATAAAAGGCACTTTTCTAAACCAATTTTTAATATTATTATGGAATGGAAGAATTTAGTAAAGCTAATTATTTCATATATAATTAGGAGATTTTGTGCTGAATAAGATGCAATTTTGAGTTTAAAGAAATACTAATTCTCAAGTTATGAAACATTATACATGGCCATGTCGACTTTCCAAATTTAAAAAAAATCAATTCTTTAAAGAGTTAAACTACAGTCATACTTCGACTTACGAGCTTAATGCGTTCCGAGACTGAGCTCGTATGTCAATTTACTCACATGTTGGTGCAATTTATTTATATATAGAACAATTAAATATATATTGATTGGTTTCCATACTCTAAAAAAAGCAAATAAAACACTCAAAACAAGATATTGTAACAGAAAGAACATGTTGGTTATTGTTTTAACGTACTACATGCTTTCAAAAAGCAACAAATAAAAATAATGCAAGGAAATGTGAGTAATTAAATTGTAAAATTAAATACATACAATAGCAGTTAACGCTCGCATTTGCCAGGGAGGGAGATATAAGTTATCCTTCGTTACAACAGGTGAGTTTATTTGGCGTTCATATTTATATATACGTTAAAATTTCTTCGGCGTTCATAGTTTGAAGTTTCTCGCTGGTTAGCTAATTTTTCCTTTTTTTCCGCTTTCACGACTAGCCGTCCGTTTTAAGATAAACCTATCTAAGGACGTTTGCCTTTGTCGCCCGTGCAACATGTTGCGATTAGGACGAACATAGGTGTCGTCACAAAGGGTTAATGCACGACCACTAGCCAACTTGTCCGAATGTCTATTAAACAGTTTGGATAGATAGCGCCGGCCTTTTCACATAGCATCGTTTCAGTTACGCTGTCACCGGCCAATTGTTTGTCCAATGCCATCAGCGGTCGTGAAGATTGCAGCACCGTTTAGAAACTATGGTTAGTCCTTTTGCGAACTAAATGCCCTGAATATAATCCTTCTGTTTGATAATTATGAATGTATTTCTGTCGTATTGCCGAGCTAGCTCAATCGCGCATACAAATTTCGCATATTAATTTTTTCAATATTTTTCCGTTTAATATCAATTGTTACCGTTTGCTTTTTCTTTGTATTATCTTTCATTTTACTGGCAAACTTTCGGTCTACGCACAGTACGTTTAATTCACATAATTCTGCACAGAAAATCGTGCACAAAAAAATGGTACAACAGTATAACCTGAGCAGTTAAAAAATATAGAGTGATGCTGTTCTCATAAAACACCTCTGGCATACTTGGCAACTGACTAAAGTGCTCGTATCTCAAACATGGCTCGTATGTTAGCGCTAAAACTTGCATGCAAGCTTGCTCGTATCTCAAGTTTCTCGTACGTTGGAACACTCGTAAGTTGAAGTATTACTGTAATTAGTTGAGTCTAAATCGTTACAATAATAAGAGCCATGTCTGAAGCCAGCTTAATAATCGCTATATGTCAATGAAGTTACGCAACGTGATCTTCAAGTGCGACCAATAGTAACCAATAGCATTTTTGCAAGCGATGTATAAGTATGTGCCCAATTATTCCATGCAATGGCCAGTTGAACACGTAGTCTAGTGGATAGACCATCTGCCTGCAGACCCGGAGGTTCCAAGTTCAATTCCAGTGCAAAACAGATTTTTTGTTCCTAAAACTTTATCATCGCTATAACTCGACATGCGGCTGGAGTGGGACTCTAACATGGACTGGGCGTGCTCAAAGACTAGCATCCAAAACTTATATTGAAGATATAACATATCACATCGTATCATACTATTTAAAGCTTTTTAATTAACTAGCTACTTCGACACATAAATGTATAGCAAATGTTGCCCTCTTTTTGTATCAGGTCGTCAGTTCTATGGCTTCTATTAAAATAAGTGAATCTATGAGAATTATATTTCAAATGGTAAGATATTTATACACTTACATTTAACAGATGATTTACTTACCTTGCTAACAGTTATTTAACAAATGACTTGCTTACCTTGCTAACAGTTATTTAACAAATGACTTACATACCTCAGGAATTGCTGGTCCAAAATGTTGAGGTATACAGCTTGATACACTTCTGATCTCGTTGCTCAGTGGAGCCATAGACATCAGTATCCTAAAGCAGCAATCGTAAGATCCCTAGTATAGTACACTCAGGTCCACAGTAGTGATACCTAGTATAGTACACTCAAGTCCACAGTATTGATCCCTAGCATAGTACACTCACGTCCACTGTAGTGATACCTAGTATAGTACACTCAGGTCCACAGTAGTGATACCTAGCATAGTACACTCAGGTCCACAGTATTGATACCTAGTATAGTACACTCAAGTCCACAGTATTGATCCCTAGCATAGTACACTCAGGTCCACTGTAGTGATACCTAGTATAGTACACTCAGGTCCACTGTAGTGATACCTAGTATAGTACACTCAGGATAGCATCATTGGCTCATTGCAATAATCTGATCTTACAATTGATAGACGCTCGTAACTCCTCTTCTATTGCCCATAAAAAGCTAGTTTTTGCTGCAAACTGTAGCAACATATCAATAAGTGTAATTATATTTTATGTAACATTGGTAAATATAAATATAAAATAAAAATATTTCTTCAAATTCAGAATGAAACAAAAATTGAAAGCTCGAACAAATTGCAAAGGACACAGGCTATAATATCATCATAGATTAATTGCGAGCAATAGATATCAACTGGTAGAGATATTTCTTGGTTTCTCGACGCATATTTATTAAGAGATCTTTGACAAGTTGGAGGTAAGTTAGCAGATTTATTGCATATAAAAAGTTTAATATCACTCCATTGAAAAAAGATGGAAAAATATAGGCGACATTCGCTATGCCTCGCCGGTAAAAGGGCTAAGTTTATAAACACCAGCCTCTATTTGAACGGCGTTTCCAATTGACCGCCACTTTGGAAGAAGGATTGAAAAATAGAGCGCCATGGCGTTCAATTAGAGGCTTTACGGTAAAACCAAAAAAATTTTAACTTCCTAGTTTTTGAAGAATTAAGAATTCTGAGACAGCATTATTTTTAGATCATAAGTAGAGTGCAAGTAGCAGAAGCATGCATGTAAAATGCTTAAGATGAAAGCTAAAGTTGGATCAGATATTTTTACTAACTAGAAGTCAGCGTTGCTCCTTTGATAGCAAAAAGCACTGAGTTCTCATCCGTCGTTTAACATCGTAGAAAGTGGGAATGCTTTTAGAGAGTTGGGATGATAAATAAGTGTATTGACTAATGCACAGCTCAATTTGTAGAGTTATACGGTACTGGACTGACGCATCAGTCCTGTTTGTACAAATAGTTGCAAAGCATGCGTTATGTTATAAAATAGTTATAAAAAGTTTCCTCGAGTGCCTGCAGATGATGGTGCAGAAAAATTCGGAGAAAAAAGACTTACTCATAGTTTTTATTCAGCAAACGTCTACAGACTTGAGGGTTGAGGCCAAGGAGGCTTTCACAACGGATTAGGTCAAGGCCGAGTTTGTTACCACTGCTGGTAGTGAGGTTGTCATTATGCCGAAGAAAAAGTACGGTGTCTCTCAACGTTAGAGCATGATCAAAGTAGCGCTGAGCCTCTCCCTCGGCGCAACTGCCTACCTGGTAGATAAATAATACACAGTGGTAGTGTAGAAAAGAGAGATCAGTACACAGTGGTAGTGTACAAGAGAGAGATCAGTACACAGTGGTAGTGTAGAAGAGAGAGATCAGAACACAGTGGTAGAGTAGAAGAGAGAGATCAGTACACAGTAGTAGTGTAGAAGAGAGAGAGATCAGTACACAGTGGTAGTGTAGAAAAGAGAGAGATCAGTACACAGTGGTAGTGTAGAAGAGAGAGAGAGATCAGTACACAGTGGTAGTGTAGAAGAGAGAGATCAGTACACAGTAGTAGTGTAGGAGAGAGAGATCATAACACAGTGATAGTGTAGAAGAGAGAGATCAGTACACAGTGGTAGTGTAGAAGAGAGAGATCAGTATACAGTGGTAGTGTAGAAATGAGAGAGATCAGAACACAGTTGTAGTGTAGAAGAGAGAGATCAGTACACAGTAGTAGTGTAGAAGAAAGAGATCAGCACAGAGTGGTAGTGTAGAAGAGAGAGAGAGAGATCAGTACACAGTAGTAGTGTAGAAGAGAGAGAGATCAGTACACAGTAGTAGTGTAGAAGAGAGAGATATCAGTACACAGTTGTAGTGTAGAAGAGAGAGATCAGAACACAGTAGTAGTGTAGAAGAGAGAGATCAGAACACAGTGGTAGTGTAGAAGAGAGAGATCAGTACACAGTAGTAGTGTAAAAGAGAGAGATCAGAACACAGTGATAGTGTAGAAGAGAGAGATCAGTACACAGTGGTAGTGTAGAAGAGAGAGATCAGTATACAGTGGTAGTGTAG
Organism: Watersipora subatra; assembly: GCF_963576615.1. Taxonomy (NCBI): domain Eukaryota; kingdom Metazoa; phylum Bryozoa; class Gymnolaemata; order Cheilostomatida; family Watersiporidae; genus Watersipora; species Watersipora subatra. The sequence goes on from NC_088710.1 coordinate 75,115,880, forward strand.
AAGAGAGAGATCATAACACAGTAGTAGTGTAGAAGAGAGAGATCAGTACACAGTAGTAGTGTAAAAGAGAGAGATCAGAACACAGTGGTAGTGTAGAAGAGAGAGATCAGTACACAGTGGTAGTGTAGAAGAGAGAGATCAGAACACAGTGGTAGTGTAGAAGAGAGAAAGAGATCAGTATACAGTAGTAGTGTAGAAGAGAGAGATCAGTATACAGTGGTAGTGTACAAGAGAGGGAGATCAGTACACAGTGGTAGTGTGGAAGAGAGGGAGATCAGTACACAGTGGTAGTGTAGAAGAGAGAGATCAGTACACAGTAGTAGTGTAAAAGAGAGAGATCAGAACACAGTGGTAGTGTAGAAGTGAGAAAGAGATCAGTATACAGTAGTAGTGTAGAAGAGAGAGATCAGTATACAGTGGTAGTGTACAAGAGAGGGAGATCAGTACACAGTGGTAGTGTAGAAGAGAGAGATCAGTACACAGTAGTAGTGTAAAAGAGAGAGATCAGAACACAGTGGTAGTGTAGAAGAGAGAGATCAGAACACAGTGGTAGTGTAGAAGAGAGAGATCAGTACACAGTAGTAGTGTAAAAGAGAGAGATCAGAACACAGTGGTAGTGTAGAAGAGAGAGATCAGTACACAGTGGTAGTGTAGAAGAGAGAGATCAGTATACAGTGGTAGTGTAGAAGAGAGAGATCAGTATACAGTGGTAGTGTAGAAGAGAGAGATCAGTATACAGTGGTAGTGTAGGAGAGAGAGAGAGATCATAACACAGTAGTAGTGTAGAAGAGAGAGATCAGAACACAGTGGTAGTGTAGAAGAGAGAGATCAGTACACAGTAGTAGTGTAAAAGAGAGAGATCAGAACACAGTGGTAGTGTAGAAGAGAGAAAGAGATCAGTATACAGTAGTAGTGTAGAAGAGAGAGATCAGTATACAGTGGTAGTGTACAAGAGAGGGAGATCAGTACACAGTGGTAGTGTAGAGAGAGATCAGTACACAGTAGTAGTGTAAAAGAGAGAGATCAGAACACAGTGGTAGTGTAGAAGAGAGAGATCAGTACACAGTGGTAGTGTAGAAGAGAGAGATCAGAACACAGTGGTAGTGTAGAAGAGAGAAAGAGATCAGTATACAGTAGTAGTGTAGAAGAGAGAGATCAGTATACAGTGGTAGTGTACAAGAGAGGGAGATCAGTACACAGTGGTAGTGTGGAAGAGAGGGAGATCAGTACACAGTGGTAGTGTGGAATCAGTATACAGTTTTGAAGATTGTATACAAGTGATGCAATCACAGTGGTGGCTATTTAGCATTCAGCATATATAATAGTTTGGCACACAAAGCACAAGGGGGTGTAATATAATGAGTCTGTAAACTATCTCAGCAAAGCGTCTGCTGGGAGAACTGACGAGTGAACGGTTATGGACTCAGTGCTACAAAAAACCTGGCTCAGACAAATGACAAACTACAGCGAGCAATACAAAAAAGGACTGTCAAGTAGTCAGCTGAAGATCTGCGCATAGAAATAGATAGTGCAGTCACTACTGCAAGAGCAAAGGAAACAAAACAAAGGTTTCATAGTGATGATCAAGAGGAGAAATCTTATACTGACTTTCTCTAATTCAGCAATAAAACTGTCCATCGTCTCATCACTCAGTTTTCCAACTTCAAACATAGTGACAGCATGATTCTTTAGACCCTGTAAATAAATATAACATAGTAATAGCATGATTCTTTAGACCCTGTAAATAAATATAACATTGTAACAGCATGATTCTTTAGACCCTGTAAATAAATATAACATTGTAACAGCATGGTTCTTTAGACCCTGTAAATAAATATAACATTGTAACAGCATGGTTCTTTAGACCCTGTAAATAAATATAACATTGTAACAGCATGGTTCTTTAGACCCTGTAAATAAATATAACATTGTAACAGCATGGTTCCTTAAACACTATGGGTAGTCCCGCACAAGAGAATACCAGATAAACACAAACTGAAAAGAACAACAGTAAGGAAAGATGTAGCGAGAAGAACAGCAACAGTAACAAGAGTATGGTGGAGGAATAAAAATAATCTACTATATAAACGGCAATCGTTGTCTGTCTGTCTATCTACATGTATCTATCTATCTGTATATCTGTCTGTCCGCTTTATAGAGTACCGTACTTTTCGGACTATCAGCCGCTACTTTTATATAAGGGCATGTCTATTCTGTGGATCTTTTCACCGCTAGGGCGCATTAATGGGAATCTCCGGTTAGTACACGCCTCTATTATAATGCGTAACCTGCTATTCATCGCAGGGATGGACGATAAATACTGATATGCTAATAGTATGAGTTGTCTTCTCGATATATTGAGTCACCGATAACTCCCAAATATGAGCAGTATAAATAAATTATATGGCGGTCTTTTTTTCGATTCGATCGTACGAAGCAAACTTAATTAATATGAGTAAGTAGTAAAATTAAATTAGTAGTAAATATTAGTAGTGAATTAAATAAAATTTACTACTCTTTAAATAAAGTAATGAGTAGTAAATTACATCTAATTAATATTTACTGCCAACGTGTACCGGGAAGGTCATGTGAACATTTGTTTCTGGCAACCACTAGAAAAACGCTGTTCTCTATCTACTATATAAACGGCAACCATTGTCTGTCCGTTTGATTGAGTGTCCGCCTTATAGAGCGGTTTTTCCTTTTATCGTCGTACGAATTTCGGTCGTACGAAGCGAACTGAATTAATATGTGTAGTAACAGTGAATAAATTATAGAGCGGTCTTTCTTTTTCCATTCGGTCGAACGAAGCCAACCGAACTAATATGAATACTAAATATCGTAATTTCGTAATATGGACAATTAGCCGCTACTGTTCTCTGGCGATATGAGCCAAGCGGCTTATATAAAGGTGTGGCGATTCTGTTGTTTTTCTTTCACCGCTCGGGCGCATTAACCGAAATCCCCAGTTAGCACGCTTTTTAAACAGCAAATTTTCTGCCGTGTTAAAAAGCGCCTTCCTGAGTTCTGCGGCCTATACAAAGGTGTCTATACAGCTATACAAATGTACTATTTATTAAATAAAATAAATTAACGAGTAGTTATTTACATGCAATTAATATTTACTGCCAACGTGTACCGAGAAGGTCACGTAAACGTTTGTTTCTTGGAGCCACTGGAAAAACGCATTTCTCACCTACTAAATTTCCACATCAAAAAGGTAAGTGTTTCTTATACGATGTTGTATTGTATATGAATTGCCACATCTCCACTACTTAATAACGTTGGATTTGCCGCTGTTCGTGATAGTGGGTCATGTTCATTTCCTTCAGCAGCCGAGTTACTAATTTTTTTCCAGCTACAAGTAGGCCTACTGTAACTTACTATTACAGAACTTTCACGAGTACTCCGAGGGTTGCGATACGCTATTGTGAAAAGAAAGAGAGCAGCTGCTATCGACTTACTGTCACCCTGCATCAGCCATGACCAGCTATACGTCGCCTGCACACGCCGAAAACTGTTTCTTCATACGCCCGACAGAAAAACCAAAAATGTTGTCTATCCGCAAGTGTTGCGTTGAACTAAGGGAGAGAGAGAGAGAGGGAGGGAGAGAAAGGGAGAGAGAGGGGGGAGAAAGGGAGAGAGAGAGGGAGGGAAGGGGAGAGAGCGAGGAGGAGAGGGGGGAGGAGAGGAGGGAGAGAGAAGGAGAGAAAGGGAGAGAGAGGGAGGGGGGGAGAGGGAGAGAGAGGGAGAGAAAGGGAGAGCGAGGAGGAGAGGGGGAGAGAGAGAGAAAGAGAAAGAGGGAGAGAGGGGGAAGAGGGAGGGGAGAGAGAGAGAGGGGAGAGAGGGAGAGGGGAGAGAAAGAGAGAGGGGAGAGACGGAGAGAGGGGAAAGAGGGAGAGATGGAGAGAGGGAGATGTAACTGCATATTTGGAGTTGTTTTACAGTATGAAAGCCAACTCTCAATAAACCTTATGCTGCCCATGAATCTGTTACTGTAGGCAGGTAATGCAACTAGTATAATAGAAAGGGTATAATAACCTTGAATGATACTTACTGGAGACAGGTTGCCCATCATAAGAAATGCTGTCAGTGTAGAGTCAAACAAGAAGGCCACTCGCTTGCTGCCAGAGCCCCCTAACAGGTTTCCTTCAGCTATTAACAAGAAATGACAAATGGAGAGAGAGAATGCAAACAGAGTAAATGAAACTGAGTCACCAAGTGAAATGCTCCGACAGTGTAGAATAGTAAGCGAAGGCACGTGCTTTGGAAAGTAAACATGGATAATTTACACTTTAATACAGACACTCTCATCTTCTTTACCAACTAAACAGAAGAGCAGCAGCTAAGCGGTATTCTACAGTAGCTAATAAGATACAGAGATAGCTAGTAGCATAGAGTGATAGCTAGTAGCTTAGAGTGATAGCTAGTAACGTAGAGTGATAGCTAGTAACGTAGAGTGATAGCTAGTAACGTAGAGTGATAGCTAGTAACGTAGAGTGATAGCTAGTAGCATGGAGTGATAGCTAGCAACCAAGGTAATGGAAGTGTCACAGTGCTACAAACATAAGGTGCTTCAGAAGATTCGATGAGTTGCCAACGTCTAATGAAAGACCTTTTCAGCCACGAAGGTTTGTCATGTTATAGCAATAATAGTTAATGTGACAACATTGAAACAATGGTGTCACATTAACGACTCTAATAACATTGTACAACCTTGACTACAACAATTCTCTAAAATATTACTGTTTTAAACAAAAGGTCACTGTGGAACGGTAGATTTCAATAAGAAGGGCAGAACAGCCACTCACAGTTGTCTACAGCTAGCAGCCGTACAGCACAGTTCAAATATTACAAACTTTTACTGAGCAAGGGTAAGAACACGAATATAAAATAGAAGTTAACTCAGTTTGGTATGTAACTTTTAAAGAAACACAATTTTTGCTTTTACATAAATAGAAATATGCAATGTCGGTTGACTTTGGACAACTGATACTGCCGAGAGACAATTCGTCATATCCTGTTATCACTCTGTCCCTCGCCACCTACATTTAGCGTAGACTAAGTTCTAAACATGCTGTAATGAATATCCTAATACACATAATCCTATACGTGACCTCAAATTGAGTTCACGAAATTAGTCTTAGAAAGAGCACCTTGAAATGTTCAACTTATTACAGACAAACTCTAGAGAATTAGTTAGAATTGAAAATATTAAACATTGGCTAGGATGAGACTAACGCTGCCTATACTGTTTCAGCAAAGACAACCTTTTTACATATAACCAAGGAAAAGGAAAGCTGAGCTTCCGCAGTACTTACTCTCACTGCTACAGCCAATGGCAACATTGTCGATGCTGAGTGAATCAGAGCGGATAGGAGTTAACCGCCCTTGGCTGTCATTATCGTCTGTGTCAAATGGTTCCATGTCATCCCAGTCAATGAGCAGCACACCAACTTCCCTGTAGAATTCTAGAGGATTGATAATTTGATGAGATGAGCTAGCGGGAGTACATGCAGGTAAGAGTAGGAGTTGCCCATACAACCACAGTATGACAGGCCAATCAGCAACACAGAATTACAGACTAGAAAGTCTCTACTTGAAACAATACTGAAGCTAAAGTTTGATATAAAATCCATGAACTCCCTAACATACTTTTTCTTCTCAAGACTTGCATCGCTCCAAGATGGATGGAGTCCTTCCTCGGGTTTATCCCAGTACTTCTTTCTAGCAAAGCCAAGTCGACAGTAGACAGAGATGGCATTCTGTACAAGCTGTGTTTCAATTTCCAACACAGTCGAGAGCTGCAAAGAGCCAGTCAAATTTTTGCTGTACAAAAAGGGAACAACTTTACTAAAATGCCTGACTGTGCAATGAAGAGTTGAATGTATACAAATAGGTTTGTGATGATTACATATACAGGGCTGGCCATGTTCGGTAATTGTATGAGTGGGTGGATGAGTGCATGTAAAGGGGTGGGCTGCACATAGAGGGGCTGACTGTATGTAAAGGGAATGGCTGTACATAAAAGGATTGACTGTACATAAAGAGATTGACTGTACATAGATGACCTAATTGTATACAGGTAGCTAAATTTATGTGTAAGTTATATACATGTACATAAAGGTGAGTAAAGGAGGGGCAGTTTGAGTTGAATGTAAATAGAGATGTCTCAATATAAGATAAACTAATAAAAATAGAGAAGAGTGTTGTACACAAAGGAGGTAACTGTACATGTGCAGATCACTCAATGTCAGCAATATAAGATAAACTAATAAAAATAGAGAAGAGTGTTGTACACAAAGGAGGTAACTGTACATGCGCAGATCACTCAATGTCAGCAATATAAGATAAACTAATAAAAATAGAGAAGAGGGTTGTACACAAAGGAGGTAACTGTACATGCACAGATCACTCAATGTCAGCAATATAAGATAAACTAATAAAAACAGAGAAGAGTGCTGTACACAAAGGAGGTAACTGTACATGCGCAGATCACTCAATGTCAGCAATATAAGATAAACTAATAAAAATAGAGAAGAGTGTTGTACACAAAGGAGGTAACTGTACATGTGCGGATCACTCAATGTCAGCAATATAAGATAAACTAATAAAAATAGAGAAGAGTGCTGTATACAAAGGAGGTAACTGTACATGTGCAGATCACTCAATGTCAGCAATATAAGATAAACTAATAAAAATAGAGAAGAGCGTTGTACACAAAGGAGGTAACTGTACATGCACAGATCACTCAATGTCAGCAATATAAGATAAACTAATAAAAATAGAGAAGAGTGCTGTACACAAAGGAAGTAACTGTACATGTGCAGATCGCTCAATGTCAGCAATATAAGGAAAAGACTCACGTCCTTAACAGATGTGTGTTCATCTATAGACACAAATATCTTATAGAGCAGTGTCTCTAGGTAATCCCCCAAAACTCTATTCATCACGAATCCCTCAAGGGGCGGTACAATTATTCTATCTGACTCATAGACGGGTACATCCAGATAGACAAAACCCTTCTTGTACAGACCTACAATTCACGACCACACACTCTAGAGTCAAACAGACATACCTAACATGCTAGCCATACAGATGCTGACTGTCGGCAGAGCGTCTAAATGCTGCCGTAACAATGTTTGAAAATGTAGAGTATAGAAAGAGCTTAAACTGAGTACCGAGAAAGACTCTAGAATTGAGGACAAAAGGAGGAGTTGGTGTACGAACCGTAGAGAGCTTTGTGGTCAACTGAGCCAGCAAGCTTGCCTTCATTTGTCTTTTCACGATGAGCAATGATGTCATCCAACAACTGCTTCTCCTCAAACTTGCATGACTAAAAGAGAGGAGCGTGTAAGTAGTACCTCCCTTTATTATTAGCACTACTCTATTCTTAAGCCCGGGCTATCTCCTTAAACCCGACCTGACTCGCTATCCCAGCTCAGATCTCCATTTATTCACTCACATTCCACCCACACATAGCTACTGCCCTCTCACCTTGACCTCTCATCTTGACCTCTCACCTTGACATCTTCATCAGAGACTAGACTGACTCTTACTATCCACCACGGCTCTATTATGACTGTCTCTACGGGCATCGTGGGTAGCAGCGCCTTTTCTGACTTCCTTCTCAATTGAAACAGTTTCTATAAAAAAGCTTCACATCAGGCGCTATACACCCTCCCAGCAACTCGAATGCACACATACATACAAACATCTGAGTATGAACGGGCAGTTAATAAATACTCATTACGGCAGCAATGTGTTACCAACTTACAGCGACACCCCTCGATGAATTCGATACATTCATCAGGTCTATGTACTGGTTGCGACCGATACCGAGGAGTCGGAGACCTGTAACATAGAATATCTTATCAAGTGCTGATTACAGTAAAACTATTCCCACATAGAAAGATATTCAATAGATTCTTGCAAGAAGCTTACAATCAGCCGCAGTGAAGTTTGGAAGGGAATCGTAACTTTTCTCCTGGGCCATTATGTCTTTCATCATTGACTGGTAGTAGGTAAAGGGGGTCACGCGCAGCCCCCCAATCATGAACTGTGAGAGGTGATAAGGGTAAAGCATCAAGTGATTCCGACTGTAGCTCAGCAGCTCCTCATAATAAGTCCTAGGGTCCTTGCGTGCGTGCTTCACTGTTAAGAGATGCGGGTGCTTACGCGGCGTGGTGTGAAACGAAAGACTCATACAACAGACGAGCAGTTGAAAGCACTCACCGAGGGTACCTTTGTAGGTCAGCTGGTTCCTTATACTGTAATTAAGTGCCGCCAGGTAATATTCTTTTTGTGAATTGCCCACCAACTAAAACAAAGCGCGAATTATATCCTCTCAATTTGTGAGGATCAAGAGGAAGCGACTCCAAAGTATCTCAGCCTTTATTCACTTGTAAGATATAACACACTGTATATGTACTCACATTATACAGAGTCTGCATATAGCACATTGTCTACACATAATCCAAGGTTATATATAATACAGTGTCTACATATAATTTCACATTTATATGAACCGAATTTATTATATAACGTATTTATATTTCAAAGAAATGACTACAAACCTGTCGAATATTTCCTGGAAGCTTTTCCCAGGTATAATTATGCCTAATGTGAAATTCTACATCGGTGTTCATTGCCATGTCTGCTAAAAAGACTGAATGTTGACCAATGAGAAAAGTCTCAAAAACCTTACAGATGGTTGAGTTGTAAAACAAAATGGTGAAACAGTTTCATCTGATCGACAGATCTGGAGGTGATCAGCAGAAAGGTTTCAAGCCTGAAGAATAAAGAAACAGTAATAATAATAATGACAGAAGTCATCAATGATCTTCTCAAGTGTCACTATTAATGCTAGTTGAAGTCTAAATAGCACTGAAACTCTATTGATAGATGATCAGTTCCCTCTAGACTGATGCTTTAGGTTGAATACTCTGTCTTCTGCTACGCTATACAGCGATGCTACAGGAGACACTCATCAGTCCTCATCCCTATCACTCATCAGTCCTATCAGAACTAACAACATAGCCGACAGCAACATACTTTACAGTTGCATACTTAATTCAATAGTAGGGTGCTTTACTACTTGAATGGGAAATGAAAGTTTATTTCCCTGTCCTGTAGTATGACAACCTACAATAATAGCTTACAGTCATGCACTCTCATGGTTCATTCCTGAGCGAATTAGCCATCTACCTAAGGCTACAATATCAAAGCCAAATACATTACTTTGTTAAAAGGATACAGAATTTACCATAACACTAGTAGTAGTAACACTTTACCATTAACCTTCCAACTAAAACCCTACTTTATATAAATTCGATCCTTTTTCAAAATAACTGTAAATCTCTACACGTACATGTAAAGTGAAGGCTTGATGATTTGATGGAAGCCGTGTTTGATTATACACCAGATATAATTACCCATTCGTGAAAACCTAGGTTTTAACGGCATGCTCAACCACCTTTGATGTCTTAAGGGTTATTGCTTTATCGATAAAAATAACTAATAGATATGATATGGTGTTTTCCAGACACAGCAGTCTATGCTGTTTTCATAAACAGATAAAACTTAAAAATAGGTAGAAAACTCTCAAGCGAATTCTTTAATACAAAATGCATTGAAGGATGTACTCTGTGCTAAATGCGGACAGCACTTACTTTATTATGTAGCGCACAAAAGGAACTATTATAAACAATGTGCAACATTATAATAGAAATATATAATGTTATCGCTAAGGTTTTTCTTCAGACACAAATGGCTAATTGAGTAACTCGTTGGTTTCATTTGTTTATATTTCTATTTGATTATCATTATTAATATTATTAATATTTTGCTTCATTTAACAAGCTTGCTCATTCACGTGAGTGTTTTTAACTTTTCATGACTCAGAACACACATACAGCCCTATAACCCTATAGATATACATACAGCCCTATAACCCTATAGATAAACATACAGCCCTATAACCCTATAGATACACATACAGCCCTATAACCCTATAGATATACATACAGCCCTATAACCCTGTAAATACACATACAGCCCTATAACCCTATAGATATACATACAGCCCTATAACCCTATAGATACACATACGGCCCTATAACCCTATAGATACACATACAGCCCTATAACCCTATAGATATACATACAGCCCTATAACCCTATAGATATACATACAGCCCTATAACCCTATAGATATACATACAGCCCTATTACCCTATAGATACACATACAGCCCTATAACCCTATAAATACACATACAGCCCTATAACCCAATAGATATACATACAGCACTATAACTCTATAGATACACATACAGCACTATAACCCTATAGATACACATACAGCCCTATAACCCTATAGATACACATACAGCCCTATAACCATATAGATATACATACAGCACTATAACCCTATAGATATACATACAGCACTATAACCCTATAGATATACATACAGCACTATAACTCTATAGATACACATACAGCCCTATAACCCTATAGATATACATACAGCCCTATAACCCTATAGATACACATACAGCCCTATAACCCTATAAATATACATACAGCCCTATAACCATATAGATATACATACAGCACTATAACCCTATAGATATACATACAGCACTATAACCCTATAGATATACATACAGCACTATAACTCTATAGATACACATACAGCCCTATAACCCTATAGATATACATACAGCCCTATAACCCTATAGATACACATACAGCCCTATAACCCTATAGATACACATACAGCCCTATAACCATATAGATATACATACAGCACTATAACCCTATAGATATACATACAGCACTATAACCCTATAGATATACATACAGCACTATAACTCTATAGATACACATACAGCCCTATAACCCTATAGATATACATACAGCCCTATAACCCTATAGATACACATACAGCCCTATAACCCTATAAATATACATACAGCCCTATAACCATATAGATATACATACAGCACTATAACCCTATAGATATACATACATCACTATAACCCTATAGATATACATACAGCACTATAACCCTATAGATATACATACAGCACTATAACTCTATAGATACACATACAGCCCTATAACCCTATAGATACACATACAGCCCTATAACCCTATAAATACACATACAGCCCTATAACCCAATAGATATACATACAGCCCTATAACCCTATAGATATACATACAGCACTATAACTCTATAGATACACATACAGCCCTATAACCCTATAGATACACATACAGCCTTATAACCCTATAGATACACATACAGCCCTATAACCCTATAGATATACATACAGCACTATAACCCTATAGATATACATACAGCCCTATAACCCTATAGATATACATACAGCACTATAACCCTATAGATATACATACAGCCCTATAACCCTATAGATATACATACAGCCCTATAACCCTATAGATATACATACAGCACTATAACCCTATAGATATACATACAGCCCTATAACCCTATAAATACACATACAGCCCTATAATCCTATAAATACACATACAGCACTATAACCTCATAGATATACATACAACCCTATAACCCAATAAATACACATACAGCCCTATAATCCTATAAATATACATACAGCCCTATAACCCTATAGATATACATACAGCCCTATAACCCTATAAATACACATACAGCCCTATAACCCTATAGATATACATACAGCACTATAACCCTATAGATATACATACGGCCCTATAACCCTACAAATATACATACAGCCCTATAACCCTATAGATATACATACAGCCCTATAACCCCATAGATATACATACAGCCCTATAACCCTATAAATATACATACAGCCCTATAACCCTATAGATATACATACAGCCCTATAACCCTATAGATATACATACAGCACTACAACCCTATAGATATACATACAGCCCTATAACCCTATAGATATACATACAGCACTATAACCCTATAGATATACATACAGCCCTATAACCCTATAGATATACATACAGCCCTATAACCCTATAGATATACATACAGCACTATAACCCTATAGATATACATACAGCCCTATAACCCTATAAATACACATACAGCCCTATAATCCTTTAAATACACATACAGCCCTATAACCTCATAGATATACATACAGCCCTATAACCCTAGAGATATACATACAGCACTATAACCCTATAGATGCACATACAGCACTATAACCCTATAAATACACATACAGCCCTGTAACCCTATAAATACACATACAGCCCTATAATCCTATAAATATACATACAGCCCTATAACCCTATAAATACACATACAGCCCTATAACCCTATAAATACACATACAGCCCTATAACCCTATAGATATACATACAGCCCTATAACCCTATAGATATACATACAGCCCTATAACCCTATAGATATACATACAGCCCTATAACCCTATAAATACACATACAGCACTATAACCCTATAGATATACATACAGCCCTATAACCCTATAGATATACATACAGCCCTATAACCCTATAAATACACATACAGCCCTATAACCCTATAAATACACATACAGCCCTACAACCCTATAAATATACATACAGCCCTATAACCCTATAAATACACATACAGCCCTATAACCCTATAGATATACAAACGGCCCTATAACCCTATAGATATACATACAGCACTATAACCCTATAGATATACATACAGCCCTATAACCCTATAGATATACATACAGCCCTATAACCCTATAGATATACATACAGCACTATAACCCTATAGATATACATACAGCCCTATAACCCTATAAATACACATACAGCCCTATAATCCTTTAAATACACATACAGCCCTATAACCTCATAGATATACATACAGCCCTATAACCCTAGAGATATACATACAGCACTATAACCCTATAGATGCACATACAGCACTATAACCCTATAAATACACATACAGCCCTGTAACCCTATAAATACACATACAGCCCTATAATCCTATAAATATACATACAGCCCTATAACCCTATAAATACACATACAGCCCTATAACCCTATAAATACACATACAGCCCTATAACCCTATAGATATACATACAGCCCTATAACCCTATAGATATACATACAGCCCTATAACCCTATAGATATACATACAGCCCTATAACCCTATAAATACACATACAGCACTATAACCCTATAGATATACATACAGCCCTATAACCCTATAGATATACATACAGCCCTATAACCCTATAAATACACATACAGCCCTATAACCCTATAAATACACATACAGCCCTACAACCCTATAAATATACATACAGCCCTATAACCCTATAAATACACATACAGCCCTATAACCCTATAGATATACAAACGGCCCTATAACCCTATAGATATACATACAGCCCTATAACCCTATAGATATACCGACAGCCCTATAACCCTATAGATACACATACAGCCCTATAACCCTATAAATACACATACAGCCCTATAACCCCATAGATATACATACAGCCCTATCACTCTTGATATACAGGTGTGAAACATCCAATTAGTCGCTTGTCTCATAAAATGTTTATGTTATATTGATAGAGTGAAGATGAGCTGTAGAGAGCTGCACACATTAGAGACTTACAGATATTTGTCTTATTTACATTTATTTATCAGTCAATCTGAAGCCCGTTTTTTTGTTGAAACTTGAACAAATAGCCAAGTCACAAGTGTTAAAAAACATCATAGGTTTTTATGGTGCACACCACAAGCATAGGTTTCTCACTAAGTAGTGCACAAGCCATGCCACAAGTTTAACATCGACAAAGGCTTTGCAATAAGAGAAAACCATTACACAAGTGACAAAATAAGTTTGCATCATATTAAAATGTGTACTTGTGTAACCTCTTAAAATAGTAGAGGTGTTACCGTTGGATAAGGACAAAAAAAAACATTTATTTTTGAGTGTTGGATAAGTGTTTTGCAGACAACAGAGCTAACTCTGCAAAGCTCTCTGTATTAACTGCAACACTAGAGGTGGCCTAAAAAGTAAAAAGGCAAGGCCTAATTTGCAAACATTCCCTGAAGTGGTGAAGGAGACGGGAGTGGACTGAAGAAGCTGAAGTGTATAATCCCTGTTGCAATGTCTTCCAATAAAACATGTTTTAGCTTAAGGTCAACCGGCTGCCATGTTTGGTTTTCCAAGCCTGCACGTTTTGGTTTTGATAGTCTCTAACAGACATGCTTTGTTCCAAATGATTAGAAGAAATATTGCTTCAACAACAGGTTGCATTCCAAAAGTGTTTTCTCAGATGACACACCACATTAAATACATGCAAAGCTACTAAAATTGCCGATATGCTGCCAACGATGGAAAAACGTTTTCTTTAAAATCGGGTGCCATAACATAAATCTCTCATTGATTCCGAAACCTCTCATTTTCTTCTGATGAGGTAAAAAAACTCTTTGGCATCGTTTGTGCAGTAAGATTGCTTTCTATGTTTAACAGTGTGCTATGATATATTTGGCCCATGGTTCAGCAATACTGCTAATCATGTTTAGCTGTCAGCTGGGCAGCCCCTTATTTTGTTTAAAACGAGATTGTTTAAAGAATAATTTTCCACGCATCACAATATCATCACTGCAAACCTGCAGAGTTTCCTTGTTCAACATGTATACGTGTAAGCATTCATTTAAAAATTAAATTATTTAGCCCATTTAATTATCAGCTAAATTAGAAAATTCGCACCTTTCCTTTTCCGCTTGTGAACCGTGTTTATTGCTGGTCAAGGTTACGCCCGACTTAACCTAAGATTCAACAGAAAAACATTTCAACGTGCGCTTGTAGCGCCGTCGAGTTTACGCTCAAAAGCTTTAGCTAACGTAGTTAATGAAAGTTTACTCGTTTTTAAAAGTAATCTGATTGTACTTGCTCATGAACTAACCAAAAGTACCTCTATCTATTAGTTAGACGATTTATTATTTGATCTTTATCCATATATTATGATGAAGCTAATAAACAATTTATGTTTAAAGGATACACTAAACTAATAGACAAATAATCGAATCAGACACGTTTGAAGGAAACCGCACCTCAGGAATAGTATTATATATTTTTATGCTGATGTTGCACATTGTACAAAATAGTTCTTTTTGCTTAAGGAAGACGTGCATTTTACAATGCTAATCAGTGTTGCTGAAAACATTGTTGTTAAATGCTTTGACCTGCCTTTATGCATTCGAAAGTAAATGCTAGAATAATTTTCAACATAATAATTTTTTAAAACTACTGAGAAGTGACCTTGTATATTAGACAATTTAATAGTTTTGCATTTCATTCAGTTTTATGCTGAAATGAAAGTTTAAAGATCGAAGAAAAAGTGCTATGTGTATTCTGAAACTGTTTAATGAAACTCTTGTTTAATGAAACGCTTAATAGTTTTTAACATGCAAAGCTTGCTAAATATACTTGTACGGTTATAACTGTCATGGCTATAATATATATGATTATAACAGTCATGGTTATAGCAATTGTTACAATATTTGTACAACAGAAGCAATAGATGTAACCACCATCATTGTAACGGTCTAGATAACTGCTATGTGTGTAATGACATAGATGTAACCAATATCAATGTAATGATTACAGCATGTGTATAGTAGTAGCCATAGCTGTAACCGCTACCGATGTAATGATACAGATATAAACAATCTTGGTGTAATGGCAAGGATCACTATTCTCCAATTGAATTAGATGTGCCGCAACTTAACATAACCTTCAGCTTTAGGTGACCTCATTGGCTGTTTAATTTTCACAGGCTATGTCATCCGCATCAAGGTTAACAGCAACAGTGAGGGCTGCAACAAAGCGCCGAAACTTTCGACCTACCAGAGCTGCTATTACATTGGTGAATTGACCCATCTTTCGCTATTCTGTTACCAAATCAATTTTTCACTTTAATATGCGACTAACCCCAAAAATTTTGTGTGACAAAAATATTAAAGATGTATGTGTAAACACACTTGGACTAACACGATAATGAAGCAGGTTTAACAATATCAGTCGTGTGATTGATGGTAAAATGAAACTCACAAGTCAGTCGTGTGATTGATGGTAAAAATGAAACTCACAAGTTAGGAGTACTTGAGTAGCCTGAGCTCAAACGCTTTTTTATAGAAGATAGAAATAATATGACCTTGTAATCCAAGGGTGATGCCTATGGATGACAAGATAGGAAACCATTGCTGAGACTCTCTTCCGCATGAGCTGATTAAGTTACAGTTGTTTTTTGAGATCTCTGCTGATGTATTTGTTATAGTTTTGCAAGGTTTGATATAGCTGTGCAAGCATGGCTATAGCTGTGCAAGGCTTGCTATAGCTTTGTGTGAAGTACTTCAATAAGGGCATTTTTTTCCAAATTGAACTTAAGTCTTAGCCATTTTATGTAGTATGTACATTATATGATAGAGTACATACAGCATTAGTGATGTAGTACATCTACTAATGGACGCAATGAATATGTATGCATGTACTGGTGTGCGTGCGCGTAATAGAGAGTGACATGGTTTATCTTTGATGTTGAAGACTCCAGCTGCTGTCAAGAGGGTAAAAGATATCATGGAAGGCCAACCAGATGTGGTAAGTTCTTTTTTGTTATCCGCTACTTATCTAATTTAGGTCTATCTCTAGCAGTTTAATTGTTTATTGACAAAATAAATATCACGATAATGGTAATTGCTATCTGATACCTTTTCATCTTTTCACTTGTTTCATTGCTCATGCTCAGAGGGGCCTGAAGATCGGAGTGAAGACAAGAGGCTGCAGAGGCCTTTCCTATACACTCGACTATGCTACGGAAATATCCAAACTTGATGAGCAAGTTGATCAGGATGGTCAGTATTTCACCACCATTTCTTTTTTAATTTTCTCTATTTTCCCCAAATCCCTTGTGTGTTATCTACAAGTACTCTCTCTTTCTCTTCTCCACCTCTCCACATAAAGGGTACCTGTGTATTCAGGTACCCTTTATGTAGTGTTTAGTTTACCAATCCTCTTCATTCATAAGTACCTCCTCTGTGGAGCTCATCTACTCTCTCTTTACCTACGGGTACCTCCTCTGTGGAGCTCATCTACTCTCTCTTTACCTACGGGTACCTACTCTGTGGAGCTCATCTACTCTTTCTTTACCTACGGGTACCTCCTCTGTGGAGCTCATCTACTCTCTCTTTACCTACGGGTACCTACTCTGTGGAGCTCATCTACTCTTTCTTTACCTACGGGTACCTACTCTGTGGAGCTCATCTACTCTTTCTTTACCTACGGGTACCTCCTCTGTGGAGCTCATCTACTCTCTCTTTACCTACGGGTACCTACTCTGTGGAGCTCATCTACTCTTTCTTTACCTACGGGTACCTACTCTGTGGAGCTTATCTACACTCTCTTTACCTACGGGTACCTCCTCTGTGGAGCTCATCTACTCTCTCTTTACCTACGGGTACCTCCTCTGTGGAGCTCATCTACTCTCTCTTTTACCTACGGGTACCTCCTCTGTGGAGCTCATCTACTCTCTCTTTACCTACGGGTACCTCCTCTGTGGAGCTCATCTACTCTCTCTTTTACCTACGGGTACCTCCTCTGTGGAGCTCATCTACTCTTTCTTTACCTACGGGTACCTACTCTGTGGAGCTCATCTACTCTTTCTTTACCTACGGGTACCTCCTCTGTGGAGCTCATCTACTCTCTCTTTACCTACGGGTACCTACTCTGTGGAGCTCATCTACTCTTTCTTTACCTACGGGTACCTACTCTGTGGAGCTTATCTACACTCTCTTTACCTACGGGTACCTCCTCTGTGGAGCTCATCTACTCTCTCTTTACCTACGGGTACCTCCTCTGTGGAGCTCATCTACTCTCTCTTTACCTACGGGTACCTACTCTGTGGAGCTCATCTACTCTTTCTTTACCTACGGGTACCTCCTCTGTGGAGCTCATCTACTCTCTCTTTACCTACGGGTACCTACTCTGTGGAGCTCATCTACTCTTTCTTTACCTACGGGTACCTACTCTGTGGAGCTTATCTACACTCTCTTTACCTACGGGTACCTCCTCTGTGGAGCTCATCTACTCTCTCTTTACCTACGGGTACCTCCTCTGTGGAGCTCATCTACTCTCTCTTTTACCTACGGGTACCTCCTCTGTGGAGCTCATCTACTCTCTCTTTACCTACGGGTACCTACTCTGTGGAGTCCATCTAACCCGTCATTTACAAGCGCATGCTTTCTAAATACCTCTCAGACGATTAGCAAGCCGGGAATTCGCTCCTCAATTCTACCTATTATGCATCTCCTTAGTGCATTTGCTTCAGAGCTCAAAATTTTATTCGTTCTGCTCTGGTTTTCTTAGAAAATGATTTAGTTATTATGTTGAAACTTCTAGCAAGATGTACTACAGTGCTTGTCAGTTGTATCAATTAGTCAAACACACAGTCAAGCGCATGTAGGTGCCGCATGAATGCCATCTGTTCTAACCTATGTTGGATGTGCTCGACATTGCAGGTGCAAAGATATTCATAGATTCGAAGGCGCAGATGAGCTTGCTGGGAACAGTTATGGACTATGTTGACGAGAAACTCACCAGCGAGTTTGTTTTTGAAAATCCAAATGTTACTGGATTCTGTGGGTGCGGAGAAAGTTTCTCTCTTGGCAACGAAAGCCTCCCTTCCTCTAAACCAATTTCAAAGACAGCTTCTGGTGACGCCACTTAGCTTATTAGAAATGTGTTAGCTTTCAAAAATACTCTTTTGGGTTGCTTGTTTTTTGTTATACACATAATATTGCAATGGTCATATTATGATTGAGAGCATTGTCCTGAAAATATGGACATACACCATAAGATAGGGTAAGATGTTGAGTGTGACATCAGCCCTCTGCTCACATTGTTGCTGTCCGTGTCTGGTGGAGAACTGATATAACAATATGACATATCTTGATATGTTTTTGTTAGGTTTACCAAGCTGTACTCACTGCATTGATAGAGTTTAAGTGGTTTGGTGCCTGTGTGTGCCTATGGATCCTGTTCCTCAGGCTAATACAAGCTATTTTGTTTAAACCTCTCATAGATCTTTGGTTGTGTGGAAGTATCCAAGGGCTATGATACGGCGAGATTTTTGACTTGTGGAGGCCTGTTGGAGAAGTTAATGGTGTGGACAAGCAAGTTTGGAGCTAGTAGTAGTGATGATTATCAGTTGTCAGTGTAGTTATGCACACTTGTGATTTACAAACATTTGTGATGAGTAGAAAGGTTACTTTTCATGCACTATGATACAGGTCTAGCAGGAGTCATGTATATTTTGCCTTGCATATGTTTTACACCAGACAAGTCAATACTAAAATGGTTGGATTAGAACACAAAAGCGTTACAGAGAGTATATTGCAATAATACAAAGATGACAAAATGAGATTGCTCAATCTGTGCATAAACATCTAGCAGCGCTGGACACAATCACCTTAAGTCACTCACCTGCCACCAAGTGTCATTAGCTCAACCCTCTAGCCTGCATGGGAAGCATCAGGTCTGTGAGCATGGAGTTAGTTGTGCGCAACGCTTTCAGCTTGCATATCAACATTCCTAACAAACGCTCACAAAATAGAAAAAATGTTCGGATAGGTCACAATGAACTGTAGATAGAGGTTATGTTATAATGGCAACTATTAGCATTGCTACAAAAATTGAAAATCAATATTTTAGAATAAAGAAATAATTTCCATTTGCTACTTGGTAGTCTCAACTCGCAGAGACTTGCATACAAAAATAAATTAGCCAACTAAATACATATAGAATAAGTCTATTTCAACAATAGAGCTACCTTTCAACAATAGAGCTACATTTCAAAAATAATGAATGACCAAATATAACACATATGATTATAGTGACATTGACACAAATAAAAATGACAAACAGGCTGCTAGTGGTGGGTGTTGAACACTCAGCACATGTAGAAAAAGAAATTGGCACGCTTAGATACCATAATTACTTGAACCTTAAACTCTGCTAGAAACCAATAGCATTTTATGCAACAAAATCAACTGGACTTCAGATGTCATGTTGCAGCTGGCCTTGAACTTTGTTTCTCCAGTGTGACCTTTGACACTTTAATGTTGATAAGAAGTAGTTATCTCAAATAATACGTTGTTGACTAGGGCTGCACTGTAAATGCTGGGCTCATCATTAGTCAGAGGCATCACATAGTTTGCAGCAGTTTCGAGACACGTATTTAAAAGTGCAAAATCCTCGATCCTTGAGTTGTCTGCACGTGTCCAGAGCCAAGATGTCCTTTTTGCAGTCCTTTGATGAAAATGAAGACCTCAAAGCTGCATATAAAAAACAGGCCTATTGTTGAACTTCAGCATCAAGCATGGAAGACACTTCGACAACTCAATGTGGCACATTCTAAAATGCTGCTTTCATTGGCCATTCTATGAGAAGGATCACTTTGTCTCGCTTCCAATCTCAATTTCGGATTTTTAGCGATAGTAGTAGAAACAGACACGGCAAGCTTATATTTCAGATCTTATGCTAATTGTTACATAGAGATTGTCAAAAGAGCCGCAAAGCAACTTCCTACTCGTGGATAATTACGAAAATCTTAAAACCAGGACCTAATTCACTGATAGCTAGTAAAGTATGTTAACTACAGGTGTTATAGCTAGTACAGTATGTTAACTACAGGTGTTATAGCTAGTACAGTATGTTAACTACAGGTGTTATAGCTAGTACAGTATGTTAACTACAGGTGTTATAGCTAGTACAGTATGTTAACTACAGGTGTTATAGTTAGTACGGTATGTTAACTACAGGTGTTATAGTTAGTACAGTATGTTAACTACAGGTGTTATAGCTAGTACAGTATGTTAACTACAGGTGTTATAGCTAGTACAGTATGTTAACTACAGGTGTTATAGTTAGTACAGTATGTTAACTACAGGTGTTATAGCTAGTACAGTATGTTAACTACAGGTGTTATAGTTAGTACAGTATGTTAACTACAGGTGTTATAGCTAGTACAGTATGTTAACTACAGGTGTTATAGTTAGTACAGTATGTTAACTACAGGTGTTATAGCTAGTACAGTATGTTAACTACAGGTGTTATAGTTAGTACAGTATGTTAACTACAGGTGTTATAGTTAGTACAGTATGTTAACTACAGGTGTTATAGCTAGTACAGTATGTTAACTACAGGTGTTATAGCTAGTACAGTATGTTAACTACAGGTGTTATAGCTAGTACAGTATGATAACTACAGGTGTTATAGCTAGTACAGTATGATAACTACAAATGTCATAATTAGCATAGCATGTTAACTACACGTGCTATAAATATTACAGTATGTTATCTATACGTGCTATAAATAGTACAGTATGTTAACTACATTTGCTATAAATAGTACAGTATGTTAACTACATGTGCTATAAATAGTACAGCATGTTAACTACATGTGCTATAAATAGTACAGTATGTTAACACAGGTGTCCGGCATAGGAATGAATGAGCGACTTTTTGTTTCAATTTATGCTACAATTATGTTTTAGTTGGCCTCTCTTGGTTTGTCTTTTGTGTGATGGTACATTCACACACTACTGACTAAATATTCTACACCTGCTATCATAATAGCTTACAGTTTCTTTGTCAAAATAGTTTATAGTTTTGGCCTACATGTATGGTACAAAACACTAAGAAATTGCATTTCAGCTAAATGAGTTGACGTTGAACAGCAAAACCTTTGCATCTGTGCTGAGCGATTACAAACTCTTATAGGAACAAATCACACTGGGATAACATAAGGATGTTCCATGAGTAGAGCACTTTTCTTTGCTGTCACACTTACTTCGCTGATTCAATGTTATTCATAGTATAAGAAGTGACCCTCTTACCTGCGCTGACTATATTACACTTTGCTAGTGTGCACTCCCGATCTCTCAGCGGTCGGTGCTGCTCTTCGCACCCACCCACTGCTCTATCAGTCTCAAGGTTTATGCACTGCACATTCCTTCTCTGAGTACCTGCTCCACAGGTCACCGTACACTGAAATGGTACAACAATTCACCTGATTAGCGCCACACACACTGGTTACATAACATATATCACTGGAAAGTGTTATATATGTTCAATCCAGCCCTCTTTGCTACCTACCTGGCTCCATGAACCAGCGACCCAGGAAACACAGGGTTGAAGGGTGCACTGGTTTTCTGTAGTTGGCTTTTCCTCTGGGTCACACAAACCTTTCATCGGGCACCAAACATCTCTCGTCTGAATTCCTGTTCCGCAGGTTGCAGCACACTAAAACAGACTCATACACTCAGACTACAGCATTCAACTGCCATCTCTGTGTTGATGATGAGAAGTAAAACTAAATATATAGTATAGAACAGCTTCTCCTTTATCATCTTTATATGCTTTTAAAGTTGGTCACTTCAAGTCACTAGAGTCTTAACTTTAACAAGTTCTGAAAAAACAGAACACTGCACGCCACTTACAGCTGACCACTGTCCAACATGCCAGCTCTGATTATAAATAGATGGAGGATCAGTAATTGTCTCCTCTATTAACTCTTGTCTGTCGTCACCACTCTCTCCCATCATATAGTTCCATATTGTCCTCCATACGTTGGATGGCTGCCTTTTTTTCCCTATAATAATTACTAGCACTTTGCAGATACAATTCACATAACAAGTCATGAAAGATAACAACTGGCAATAGAAGAGCTAAGGGCTACTCTGGTCAGCCAATCACCTTGTGAGGCTTGTCCATGTTGTCGGCGGTTGTAGTTGCTGGAGCGACTGTGTTCATTATTGTATGAAGCACACGATCGGCTATTGCATGGCAAGATGTCATCAGGCCGATCCGACATCTTACATCGATCGCCTTGTTTACATTCCACAGTTCGATGCTTGATGCCCCCGTCACACGTTTTCGAGCACTGAAATTTGGAGAACATATGAATGAGGTTGTTGGTTGACCATAACAACCATAACAGACAGACATGGCAAGGAATAGCTCACATTGATTAGCAACAGTATATGTAGCCGTTGATGCTGCCAATGATTCATCGCTGACCTTGGACCATATTCCGCTTTCCCATTGACCGCATGTTAGATCTCTCCTGCAAGGTTTCTCAGATATCGGGGGCACCTCTTCTATGCAGTCTATGCTGTCAGCCGCAGTGCAGATGACCTCCCGAGTCCTCATGTCACATGGATCATTGCACTGCAGAAAAATTCACAAATGGACGCGACTATGAATTGCTCAATATGCGAGACATAGCAAACTACCTGATCCCACGAACAAACGAGCGGAAGCGAAGTATGAGAGTTTTTATGATAAATGCATGTGCACACAACTTACGGAAATTATTCATCAACAATGAGACGAAGCCTTGTCTCGAAATTTCATCAACAAGTTTGACCATCGTTTTGTAAACTAGTTAAAGTATAATAACGATACAAAACACATATAAGCCTATTTAAATATGTTACCAAGTCTTTGTAAATTATTGAAATTCTCTTAAAACTTACCCATCTGATCGGATTATACACAAATAGACAGATTTATTAGGACGAAAATCGTCACAAAACGCTTGAAAAGCTTGGTTTAATAAAAGTTAAGACCGGAAATGGAAACGCCGAGCGACAGAGAATAGAACGATTAAGTCGTGCGCATTTCGCGAAAAAATAACGTGCACATTTCACCAGTCTATGGCATTGTCGGCGGTTTCTGTAATTAACATAGGAGTACTGAAATCGTTTCATTTTTGCCGATTTCAAACTGACATTTTCGACACTTGAGTACTTTGGTATTCTAACTGATGTCCAACGCAGTGTAAGTAAAGGAAATGACGTTATTTTTTCTAACGATTCTTATGAGATTATTACGATAATTAATTATAAGTTTGGATGACTACAGAACAATGACTACGTAGTACAGATTTTCTAAAAATCTATATAAATATCGCAACTTCTTGATATTGCTAACTATGACGTTTTTAAATGTAAACAAAATTGTGCATTGGTTTTTTTATTATTACTATATTAATAATATTGATTATTCTAATAATATCAGTGCATTTTACTTCTAATATTGGCCAATATTGCATTTCTCCTATTGCAGGGGGAGAGATATAAACACATAATCTTTTCCTTTCATTATTGCTGTTTGTTGTATATAATAACACCCACACCCAGTACATTACAGCTACCATTGCAGTTATCCTATTGCACTGCAGTGCCATTTGACTGCTAATATTGCATTTCTCAACCATCAGTACCCTTTCTTTTTCCAATATCACTTTGGTCGTGGGCTGTATGACAGTGGAATTTCTAGTGTCTAACATGGGTATGTTGAATACTAGAAATTTCCCTGTCATACAGCCTACGACCAAAGTGATATTGGAAAAAAGAAAGGGTACTGCTGGTTAAGAAATGCGATATTAGCAGTCAAATGGCACTGCAGTGCAATAGGAGAACTGCAATAGTAGCTGCAATGTACTGGGTGTTATTATGTACAACAAACAGCAATAATGAAAGGAAAAGATTATATGTTTATATCTCTCTCCTGCAATAGGAGAAATGCAATATTAGAAGTAAAATGGCAAGCTGCTGTGTAATATACACAGCTTGAAAGTTGGTTGTGTTGAATGTAGAATGGTTTTGACAGCGATCTGTAACCAAAGTGAAGAAATGGGTCATGATCACAGAAACCATGGCTAAGTTGGGTGTGTGAGATTTAGAGTTATCTACACTAACAAAAGGAGAAAATTCTCAGTTATTTTGCAAAAAAAATTTGATTCCAGCTTAATTACAGCAGATTTTACGGTCAATAAACTGAATGCACGTTTACCATTAGTGCGAAAACATAGTTTTGAAAAAACTGGTGTTAAAGTTTGAGAAATGAAAACCAATGCACAGTTTTGTTTACATTTCAAAACGTCATAGCAACCAATATCAAGAAGTTGTGATATTTATCTAGATGTTTGTATTTACATGCAAAAAATTATGCTAAATTGAAAAATCTAAACAGATTTTAGTTGGTTGTCATAGAAATAGCTGTATACCTATAAGAAAATGTAGGCCTATTACTTAATTTTGCAGATGCTAAAAACGACTTGGCAGTCCCGCGATATTGGGCACAGCCGTAGTATCATCAACAAAATCTTAAAAAAAAATAATAACAGTAACATATTGCTCACCATAGGTCACTATATACTTCGATCTTGTAAATTCGAATGATTATTCTTATAATTAAATCTTATAATAATCTTATAAAATCGAATAATTATTCTTATAATTAAATATTGTAATAATCGTATTATTACATTTGTGCCATTTGACTGCTAATATTGCATTTCTCAACCAACAATACCCTTTCTTTTTTAATCTTATAAGAATCGTTAGAAAAATATCATCGTCATTTCCTTTACTTTCACTGCTTTGGACATCAGTTGGAATACCAAAGTACTCATTATAAGTGTCCAAATTGTCAATTTTTTTGTAAATCGGCAAAAAAGAAACGATTACTTTTCAGTACTTCTTCGTTAATTACAGATACCTTCGGCAATTGGACAATGCCATAGACTAGTGGAATGTACACGTTTTTCTCGTAAAATGCGCACGACTTAATGGTTCTACTCTCTGTCGCAAGGCTTTATCGGCGTTTCGTTGGCCGGTCTTAATTTTGATTAAAAAAGGCTTGTCAGGTTTTAATGGCGATTTTAGGCCAAATTAATCTGTCTAGTTATGTATTATCCAATCAGATGGGTAAGTTTCAGGATATTGTCTACATTTTTTAAAGACTTGGTAGCATATTTAAATAGTTTTATATGTGGTTTGTATCGTTATTATACTTAAACGACTCCAAACAAAAATGGTTAAATTTGTTGATCAGATTTTGGTACAAGGGTTTGGGTATGGCGTTGATGAATAATTTTTGGAAGTTGTGTGCACATGCTTTTATCATAAAGCTCCCAAACACTCGCTTCGCTTGTGCTTGGTTGTGGGATAATTGTTATCTATGACAAAATATTTGGCTATTACATTAGTGTGGTGCATCATGTCTATCAATCTGGCCATACAAAGCAATTAGCTAGAATTGATGTCTTCAAGGGATACATATCGTGCCTAGTGCCAGGAATCACCATGCATGAAGTAGTTAGTAGCTATCGAGGAGTTGTCTTACCTCACTCCATGGACCAGCTCTCCAAACACTGGGGCAGGGAGGTGGCAGCCGTTTGCATTGCTCTTCAAATGCTGGTTTTACCATTTCTTCACAATCCTCATCTTCAAGAGCCATTTGTTCCTCAGGTCCAAGACTGCGTACGCAGAGTACAGTGCGTCGTCTTACACCACCCTTACCACATGACACAGAGCAATGCTGCCAAGGACCAGTCCACCACCTTAAAAAATGAAATATTCTCTCAAGTCTTCCTCTACTATCGTTATTTAAAGGTAACCAAAGGATAAGATGAAGAAGCACCTTTCATGAACCGATTTAAATCCTTGTCTGTCATGTTACTGACTCCTACCCCTTCAACCTACATGTACGAGCTGACAACCACCAATAGACTGCTTCGACCTACATGCACACGCGGACAACCACCAATAGACTGCTTCAATTCTTTCAAAATAAAACGTTTAAACATTTTTTTGACGTAAATTAAAAGGTGATAGAATTTAGTTGCTACTAGACTATTGCACAATCTAGAGTTGTGTCATTGGACAGAGGAAAGATTTGGTTTTTCGAGCACCCTAAGTGTTCTGCTGTTCAGTGTCACTAGTTGCTTGATGTATTCTTATGTTAAGCGCTTCTTATGTTCTGCCTTCATAGGATATTTAATATATTTAATACTATCTGCCTTCATAATATATTTAATACTATCTGTCTTCATAATATATTTAATACTATCTGCCTTCATGATATATTTAATACTATCTGCCTTCATAATATATTTAATACTATCTGCCTTCATAATATATTTAATATTATCTGCCTTCATAATATATTTAACACTATCTGCCTTCATAATATATTTAATATTATCTGCCTTCATAATATATTTAACACTATCTGCCTTCATAATACATTTAACACTATCTGCCTTCATAATATATTTAATATTATCTGCCTTCATAATATATTTAATACTATCTGCCTTCATAATATATTTAATATTATCTGCCTTCATAATATATTTAATATTATCTGCCTTCATAATATATTTACTACTAATCTTTTAGGATTACGTGATTTTATATGTTGATAATAAATGAAAATTTGCTAGAGTCTGAAGCCTGGATACTTTACTATCACAACTATGAAACTCGTTTTTCTGTGAGGGAAAAATGAGCACCTGTTTTGTGATGGTGACAATGGGACCAAAGAAGAGCACATGTTATGTGATGGTGACAATGGGACCAAGGAAGAGCACCTGTTATATGATGGTGACAATGGGACCAAGGAAGAGCACCTGTTATGTGATGGTGACAATGGGACCAAAGAAGAGCACCTGTTATATGATGGTGACAATGGGACCAAAGAAGAGCACGTGGTGACAATGGGATCAAAGAAGAGCACGTGTTATGTGATGGTGACAATGGGACCAAAGAAGAGCACGTGGTGACAATGGGACCAAAGATGAGCACCTGTTATGTGATGGTGATAATGGGACCAAAAAAGAGCACCTGTTATGTGATGGTGATAATGGGATCAAAGAAGAGCACCTGTTATGTGATGGTAATAATGGGACCAAAGAAGAGCACCTGTTATGTGATGGTAATAATGGGACCAAAGAAGAGCACCTGTTATGTGATGGTGATAATGGGATCAAAGAAGAGCACCTGTTATGTGATGGTAATAATGGGACCAAAGATGAGCACCTGTCATGTGATGGTAATAATGGAACCAAAGAAGAGCACCTGTTATGTTATGATGACAATGGAACCAAAGAAGAGCACGTGTTATGTGATGGTGACAATGGGACCAAAGAAGAGCATGTGTTATGTGATGGTGATAATGGGACCAAAGAAGAGCACCTGTTATGTTATGGTGACAATGGAACCAAAGAAGAGCACCTGTTTTGTGATGGTGACAATGGGACCAACTTCGCAGGACATAAGTAGACCAACCTCGCAGGACATAGGTAGACATTGCAAGTCTTAGCTTGGTCATCCGGTTTCGTGATGTTGAAGCAGAAACTGTCATCCACTGCACCAGCTTCTCTCTCTGCGCAGATAACTTGCTTCCTTTGATGGCCTCCTCCGCAGGACACGCTACATGATGACCAATCCCTAAATGTCCACTCAAATATTGGAACTCTTTCTACATCTGCAGTACGATTTTGGTTTGGCACTGTGTACTCAAATTTCACTCCCGGGTTATGTGACTGGAAGAGCAGCTACAAAATAGGATTGATTTGCGTCACTCAACCAGCATCTGAGCAGCCACTGAGTTTTCATAGCAGCACTTGGGAGAAGCATTGCGATGAATATACCATTATATGCAGTGGCTCCTTAATTGGTCCAGGAGCAGTTATTCCCTCCTTATCACCAAGTCGTTCGTAGTGCACTGTGGTGCCAGCCATGTTGTAGTTGCCTGTCCACTGGATGTACCAATGACCATTCAGGTAGTATTCATCTCCATCAGATTTGACAGCAAGGTAGTTGTTCGCTTCAGCCACTTCTTCTATGCGTATGTTTCTAGCGCCTATTAACAATGCAGCTACTATTACAGCTGATATCAGCAGTAAGGATATACAGCGAATGTTTCTAGCGTCCAATCTTCTCATCAACAAGCCAGCTAGTAGCCAATCAATGATCACTAACCTGCTGGTATGACTGTTGCTTCCACATAGCCCTGACCTTCATCCGGCTGACCTTTGAACTGATCTTTGACGGTCTTGCAGGAACTGCCATCGCCATGGCATATGCCACATCTGTCCTCAGTAGCATTTGAGTCAAGTTTCCAATCACAACCCACTTTCTACAGACCATAACTAATCATAAGAAACTAGAGACCTATTTATTACTTGTTTCTTACCCATATATCTCACAAAATACACTTTTCTGTTAGTTATATTTTTGCTCAATCTCACTTTGCAAGTGCCAGTAATGCAAAGGTTTCTTGTGCCAGGCAAACAGGGGGTGCCATCCTTGACCATGTCACTGAGCATCACTGAGAAATATCTGTTCTTTGGCTTGCAGTTCAGCTGGCATGGATTGTTTGTCGAGACTGGCTCCCAGTCATACAAGACTGATTTATAGGGCCGAGTATTGTATGCTGCGCACTGCATCTAGTAAATAACAACAGCAGTGTGCATTAAGGCTTTCATTTGGGAGTTGTCATCTTTTACAACTCAAATAACTCTCAAATGCATTAGGCATAGGAGCATTAGTACTACTATGAAGGAGCTCCGACATGTAAGAATATGTATGAGCAAATAAAGGTGAAGAAATATGAATTTACAATAGCAAACAAGCAGTTAGCAACTACCGCCAAGCAACTAGCTATTAGCAATTAGCTATTAACAACTAGCTATTAGCAACTAGCAATTAGCAACTAGCAGTTAGCAACTAGCAGTTAGCAGCTAGCTATTCGCAACTAGCAGTTAGCAACTAGCAGTTAACAACTAGCAGCTAGCGATTAGCAACTAGCAGTTAGCAACTAGCTATTAGCAGTTAACAACTAGCAGTTAGCAATTAGCAACTAGCAGTTAGCAACTAGCTATTAGCAACTAGCAGTTAGCAACTAGCTATTAGCAACTAGCAGTTAGCAACTAGCAGTTAGCAGCTAGCAACTAGCTATTAGCAACTAGCAGTTAGCAACTAGCAGTTAACAACTAGCAGCTAGCGATTAGCAACTAGCAGTTAGCAACTAGCTATTAGCAGTTAGCAGTTAACAACTAGCAGTTAGCAATTAGCAACTAGCAGTTAGCAACTAGCTATTAGCAACTAGCAGTTAGCAACAAGCTATCAACAATTATCTATTAGCAACTAGCAGTTAGCAATTAGCTATTAGCAACTACCAGTTAGCAACTAGCTATTATTAAGGGCAACCCTGTACAGTCTATAAAGGAGTTGATAGAGAAAACAATCGTGTAATATTTGGTGTTACTAATTTTTTACCTCTAGAAAGCTTGGTGCATCCAGAGGACAAGGGTCAGTTTTGCAGACTTTGTACCTCTTCCGCTCACCGTTGCAATATTTTCCTCCATTTGAAGGTCTAAAAATATTCAGAATAACGACTGCTTGCCCCTAGACTATTCTCCTTCCTGTGTTCCACATTTTAACACTGCTTGGTCTTATTTTCCTCCCTTGCAGAGAGAGTCAGAATATATCTAGTCAGTTGTACTTCAACAGTCTTTCTATAAGACCTCATATATATACTAAAGAATAATGCCACTGAGAACCTGAGCTATAGCCTCAGGTGTATCTACTCACGAGGGATTAATGCAGCGTCGTTGGGTCATGGCTATTCCCCCTCCACATGTTCTAGAGCAGTCACTCCACGCTGTCCACTCTGCCCAGCCTCCATCAATAGCCTCTGGTCTTGTATCTATGTCAGTACACTCTGCATCAAAGCACCACTAAAATAAACATCAACATAACTGAAATAGAGCTACAAGTGTAAGTGGTGTGGTAGGTGTGGTAGGAGTGGTAGGTGTGGTACGTGTGGTAGGAGTGGTAGGAGTGGTAGGTGTGGTAGGAGTGGTAGGAGTGGTAGGTGTGGTAGGAGTGGTAGGTGTGGTAGGTGTGGTAGGAGTGGTAGTAGTGGTAAGAGTGGTAGGTGTGGTAAGTGTGGCACGGGTACAAATGCATATGAGCCTGTAAGAACCTTGGTTGAGCCTAGTGGTAAATAAACAGGACATCGGCAGCGATGTATATATCGGCCGCGATGTATACATCGGCGCTGACACATAAATGGAACTTTTCGATAACTTTCATATTTTGCTGTTTTTTATATTCTAACTTTCATCAATACCCGAATAGAACTGAAAAAGTCAAAATAAATTATTTACGTCATGCCACGTCCTCAGAGGATACTGCTGGTTAATTAAAATAAATATCAATTAGAAATCGTTAGCAAATGTAATTCATGGTGTTTGTCCCCCACCTTTTCAGGGGTCTGGGCCGCAGGGGAAGGTTAGCTACAAATAACACTTAGCTATTAACCGACCTTCCTGAATAGCGAAACAATGCGAATCACATAGCAGGCAATTAGTGAAAGATGAGTGGAAGCAATTTAGAGGAAATGATAGTTTGTCGTGCAAACGATAGACAATTATGAACAGAGTCCCTGAATCAGATTAAGCAAATAGAGCTCATTATTGTGTTTGCACAACCTCTCCGGATGAACCCACTGCTCAGAAAGCCAATGGCTATGTGTCAAAGATAATTGTTCAACAAACATTGGAATAAAGGTTGCGGGAATCATCACTGCCATCTACCTTTTTAGGGATAGCAATGCCAGAGGTGTTGTCCCACTCACAGATTGTTCCTTCTGCCGCTGGCTCCAAACGAGAGACGCAACGTCCATTCACTGAGCACCACAGAGTCACACACATATTCTATAACAAAGTATGGTATGCTACAACAGAAGACCAAGAAGACGTAATACTCCTATAGCATGCTATACCGATAGCATGCTATACTGATAGCATGCTATACCGATAGCATGCTATACCAATAGTATGCTACACCAATAGTATGCTATACCAATAGTATGCTATACCGATAGCATTGCTATACCAATAGTATGCTATACCAATAGCATGCTATACCAATAGCATTGCTATACCATCCAGTTCTGCAAGTTTGAGTTGTTATGATTGATTATAAATTTTTAGATATGATACATTATATGGTACAATAATACATACAATAATAATAATACAGTAATAAAAATAACAATACAAATGATAACACTTACGTAAAATTACACATCAGAAATTAATTATTAACTACATATTATATCTGTATTATACAATCAAAATAGAATCTTATCATGAGGCCCTCTCAGGTAGTGGAAAGGCCCTGATATCGTGAGACCCTATCAAGTATTGGGAAGGCCCTGATATATGGTTTATTGCTGTAGATTTCTGGGTCACATTTCTGGGTCACATAATGTTTTGAGCACTTCTAAGTTTTAAAGTTTCGGATTTTAAAATGAAGTTTTCATTTGCCATTTGCCAAAGAAATGGCTTTTGACATGTTATTAATTTCTACACATTGTGAGAGACAGCTTTTACTCATTTCAGGTGTCATGCGTATATCTAGAGCAGAGCAACGCATCAACATGTGTTTCATAATTTATCCCATGCTTTGAAGGTATCCGTGTAGCCTCATCTTTTCCCCTGCGTGTTTACATCACATCATGTTGATGCTGGGACAGATGTTGAAAAACCCCTCTTGCTTTGAGAGGCCAGACCAATAATGCTTTAGGGCATTAGATGTCTTGACCGATTGCACTCGTATTGTATAAAGATATAGTATATGAAGTTTGGCAGAGGTCAGTGAAACCACTGTAATGATGACTGAAAACCAACCTCAATACCGTGGCAATGTTCTGCCTCTGGTCCATACTGGAGCCTGCATTGGTGCTCGGCGTCATAGAGAACTCCGGGTGGCTTATCTGGATACGGGTAGGAATATGTATCAGCCGGCTCATCCTCAAGACAAAACCCCCAGCCGCGACTGACAAATGAATAGAAGAATACAAGAGAGGAGCACTCTTTATCATAGTATTAGTAGTAGAAATGCTAGTATATTCTAAAGTAGAGTAACTCATAAACTCTAGTAAAGTCAATTTACTCACTCCAGAAATCTCGTAATGTCATCACGACTGCAGTTTGACCAGACAAGAGGTCTTCCTGCATCTACCAAAAACTCCTGGAACATAATGAAGCTTTTCTCCCCTGAAGGCACTATACAATCATTGAATCCATCATGTTTCATTCCAAAGCTGCAAAGTACACGGTAATAGAATGCTATTCTATAAAGTACACGGTAATAGAATGCTACTCTATAAAGTACACGGTAATAGAATGCTACTCTATAAAGTACACGGTAATAGAATGCTACTCTATAAAGGACACTGTAATAGAATGCTATTCTATAAAGTACATGGTAATAGAATGCTATTCTATAAAGTACACAGTAATAGAATGCTATTCTATAAAGTACACGGTAATAGAATGCTATTCTATAAAGTACACGGTAATAGAATGCTACTCTATAAAGTACACGGTAATAGAATGCTATTCTATAAAGGACACGGTAATAGAATGCTACTCTATAAAGTACACGGTAATAGAATGCTATTCTATAAAGTACACGGTAATAGAATGCTACTCTATAAAGTACACGGTAATATAATGCTATTCTATAAAGTACACGGTAATAGAATGCTATTTTATAAAGTACACGGTAATAGAATGCTATTCTATAAAGTACACGGTAATAGAATGCTACTCTATAAAGTACACGGTAATAGAATGCTACTCTATAAAGTACACAGTAATAGAATGCTATTCTATAAAGTAATAAAATACTATTCTGTAAACCGTATCTGACGATGCTTGGTAACATGACTGGTAAATACTGATCTATAGAAAGGGGGCAATGAAACAAATCACTGTTGATGAGAATGACAGTGGAAGACAACTCACTTGTGACCGAGCTCATGAGCAATGGTGTAGGCGAGGGCGAGGCCGGTATCCTCATTGATGTTGCATGAGCGACCGGGCTGACACATACCAGAAACCTGCGCAAGGCCAAGCGTGCTGCACGGTTCATTCATCCTGCTGCATATGTCTAGCCTGTGTTACCAAGAGCAGAGGTTTTAGTAAAAGTGAATAAGGAATGGTTTGTACAGTGAATCGCCGCTAAAACCCAGCAAATTACACCACTTGTTCATCAAATTATTCTTTTGTAAAATTATATCATCATTATGTTTCTTTTAGAGTGGCAGCACCTAGTTATGAGTATGGCGACATCGTGGTGGCTTGCGTCAGGCTCCGATGGATTCAGACGTTTCTGCCATTTACAAAAGCTCTCAAGTGTGTTCTCAGCGTGATGCGTAACACTCAGTCCCTCAAACAACTCCTAAACACAAGCAGAACAGCGTAGAATTAGTTTTACTTGATGGTGTCATACTTCATATTTATATGAAATAGATGAGGAGTTGTCTATTCTACCTGATCTTCATCGAGCAGCAACAGCTTGACAACTCGTATGGTGATAGAGTTACCGATGGATGCTTCATGGAACAGCATGGATACCTGAAAGAGAGTGTAACCAACTCTCAAAAGTCTAAAGATTGACGCATCAAAACTCAGTCTCAGAAATAAAAGGCAGTTTTATCTTCTGTGATTTTACTAGTAGGTTCCCTTTGGTAGAAGAATGTCTGCACCCAGCCACTCACCATGTTCATTATGGTGAGAATATAAGTGTGAATATCCTCGTGTTTGTAGTAGTCCACCATTGAGCCATCCACAACCACCAGAGTCTCTACGTAGTAGTCTTTGCTGTATGATCGCTTGCTTCTATGCCTATCAAGGTGGGGTAGGTCACTATCAGCTCTCTCTGAAGAAAGAAACCAAACACGCGTGATGGGGGCCTCTATAGGCAGAGCATCACATTTAAAATAAAGCAAACTATTCTGGCTTTCTATAGAGTTCTAATGGAACAAATGACGAGAAAAGTAGTAGGCAAAGCGTGACGAAAGCACCTACCGCTGCCGGAGGTATCTGATGAGCAATAGGGCGGCTGGTCAACAACGGGCAACGAGAAAGGTCTTGGTTTATCACCAACCGACTTGTAAATGACATGCGGGTGAGGTCTACCAGGTATAACATCATTTCCTTTCAAAGGCTCTATGAAGTAATGTGTGTCTGACATTGCCAAGATCCCCGTCTAAAAAAAGGCGAGCTCATGACAAGCAGCGGCTGGAATGAATGCTGTCTAGCTGTGCAGGCTATTTCCAATGTTTAGAAGTGAAAGCAGTGAGAGCATGCTGAGCAAGGGGGTCATACTTAACATCTGTTACGAGTTTGTTTTACTCGTTATTCACTGTTATAACATAGATCGCCTTGCGTATCTGTATTGAGTGACCATGTTAATTGTTTTTATTAATCTACGAGACGGCCCTTAATAATGAAAGCAAACACTTTAAAAGTCCTTGAATGCTGTGAGGAAATATTGTGCAAGGGATCAGCTTTAAAGAGCAATACAGTTGTTACTTGGTGCTGGTGAGAACAGGGGGAGAGTAGCTACCGAAATATTCCTAAGGCTGATTCAATGATGCTCGAAGCAATATTTAATAGACAGCAGAAGGTATGGCGAATCTGAAGAAATATACACAGGAATGGCAGCGGAGCTTCACACTTGATGGCAGCTTATCGACAAAAGTAACCCGAGATAGGCAATCTTGCGTCAAATGTGTGTTGAACCTGAGTGGATACCGGTGTCTTTTGACACCAGTGGCCATGGCATGCAGCAGCAAGTGCTGAACATTCAGCACATCACAAAGCTATGACAAATACTGTCAAAAGCTATGGCTGCTTTGAGTTAAACTATACTAGATGTTTTACTTATAAAATAAAGTTGATAAACTGAACAACGTCCCTCACCAGTCCATTGCACGTGGAGAGAGCAACTTTGGAGCTTGTTTCATTCTTTATGTGTCCTTGGAAGTGGCAACGGGTGAGAGAATGGGCCTTAGTCTGAGTTCTATTATAGAATCTCTCTTCTATGACAAGGCTGGGTGTGTAGAGGTGGCTATCTGTGTCTAGCACGACTATAATTGGAAAGTCTCTACCAGATACTGATAGTTTGTAAGCTAGATGAGTGAGTTCCTGAGTATCTCTCTTCGCTCGGCCTTGCTCTGGCATCTCGTAGTGTACATTGTGAGACAGGAAACTTCCCTCCCTATCTACCAGTGAGGGCTCTATAATGCTCCACTCGGTCTCTTCCAGTCTACGCTCTACAATTGACAGGCAGGTCTTCAAAGACAAGCGAATTTTTCTGAGAGTAACCTCATATCTCAGATAAAGTTGTTATCAAATTTCTTGATGTCAATGCACCAAGTCCGTCGGCACATCGGTGCAAACTGTTTTTAATAAACCTGCATGTTTCAAGTTCAAATTCTAAAAATCATTGACAAGAAACTTTTGGCTATGTTTCAAAACGTAATTATATAACGTACTGGACTCAGTCCTCCGCTCTCACATAAGCGTTTAACTTGACTCTAAAGCCTTTGTAAGCTGAATATGTAGAGTAGAATTTGAGGCAAAATAAATCAGCTTAAGGAATTATTCCAATGTACTACCAGTGCAGAGAGTCAGAACTATCAGCGCATAGAGCTTGGGCACGACTCTCTCAGCGTCCAATATCTTGAATGCCTCTAAGGCTCGTAAATCATAGCAAGAATGAGCTGTCAGGGGCGTAAGCTGAGAACACACTGCTCCAACTCTTGTTATGTTTTCAGCCTCAAATGTACTTAAAATTTTGTCCTTTTTTAAATAAGGCCTGTTGGGAGTGAGAACGTGGGCTGGGCATAACTTGTCTAAAATCGTGCAACTTAATTTCCAATGCATCAGCTGGTCTCCCTAAATGGTCAACGATTGGATAGCAACAATGGTACACAACGACTCACAAAAATCATCCAAATTTACCTTCAAACTAAAGACATCGTTCAAACACAATGAAGTGGCAACAAAAAACTGGGTATTTGGTCGCTAACACCTATGGAATTGTTTAGAAAGCCAATACCGTCTCAGTATATTCAGTAACCCTCACGCTAACACTCAACCCTCTGTGTTTACAATATCATTATACTGGCTCGCTGTCAAAAATCCTCGCTGACAAAAATACTTAGAGTTTCCATACCCAATAATTGCATTAAGAGAGGCAAGGCTTAAACGTGTTACTTTGGTTAACCTGACCAGGAAAAGCACAGTGCCTTGTGAGTGAGCGACAACGCCTTACGAGGGGCCTCAGTCTCCCCTCCCTCCGCCATCCTTACTAATTACTCTCAGACAAAAGATAATCCTTGAGGGAAGCACCAAGACTAAAAACACTCGGAGAGGTCAGCTTGATAATAAATCACATTTAAGCTTATGAGTATCATATGGCAGCCAAATTCCAGTGTCTGAAGTGAGGCATGTGAAAGTGTGTGAAATTGCAACTAAACTTAGGGAGCAGAGAAAAGGTTGTGAGTTACTAATGCGTTAACAATACAGGTACAGCGTCGATATGACATGACAATATGACATACCGGTCACTGACAGCCAGCAGGCCTCTGGCAAACTACTGAGAAAATAATGTAAGCCTAATTTTGAAAATATAGAGACTATTACACACTATTTTCTAACAGTTTTTTGACAAGTATGAGATAGGTCAGATCAGGCGTTAGTGAGTACCAGGTCAGGACAGGTGTTAGTGAGTACCAGGTCAGGACAGGTGTTAGTGAGTACCAGGTCAGGGCAGGTGTTAGTGAGTACCAGGTTAGGACAGGTGTTAGTGAGTACCAGGTTATGACAGGTGTTAGTGAGTACTAGGTTAGGACAGGTGTTAGTGAGTACCAGGTCAGGACAGATGTTAGTGAGTACCAGGTTAGGACAGATGTTAGTGAGTACCAGGTCAGGACAGATGTTAGTGAGTACCAGGTTAGGACAGATGTTAGTGAGTACCAGGTCAGGACAGGTGTTAGTGAGTACCAGGCCAGGACAGATGTTAGTGAGTACCAGGTCAGGACAGATGTTAGTGCGTACCAGGTCAGGACAGGTGTTAGTGAGTACCAGGTCAGGACAGGTACTAGTGAGTACCAGGTCAGGACAGATGTTAGTGAGTACCAGGTCAGGACAGGTGTTAGTGAGTACCGGGTCAGATCAGGTGTTAGTGAGTACCAGGTTAGGACAGGTGTTAGTGAGTATTAGGCCAGGACAGGTATTAGTATCAGATAAGAATGGTCTTTTACGATAGTAATGGTAGTGTCCAGGCTGGCAGTTTTAAATTTTTGAAATACAATGTTATTCAAATTTAACATTCCTGTCAGCCACGAAATCAAAAGAAGCCATCAAATGATACAGCGGGCAGAAAATCAGCTATAAAGAGTGACAACAATATCTGATTCTATACTTCGTTTTTTTGTGATGTCATTTTATCGTTGTCGGCCATCTTTATAGACAATTTTATCCTTAAAAATACGAAACTTTTGCAATGAATTTCTGAAAACGATGCTTCGCAATTTCTTTTATTATAGTATCAAAACAACACCAAAAGTACTGTTAAATAAAAGAAAAATGATCATTTTCTACAAATATGGCGACTTTTTCGTGAACGAGCACATGTGCAAACGACTTGATGACGTCAAAAAAAAACACGATGGATTATTCTATATCTGATCAATATTCTAATGGCAATTCTAAGATGCCAATGGATGACATCTTGAAGGATTCTAATATGTCTCTAAACTTTTAAGCGACAAAGAGTACCATGGGTAAAGCACATGACAAGCATTTTAACGCCGTTCATGGCCATTGGTCAGCCTAAAGAACACTAGATTTGTAAGGAAAAAACAAATAATGGTAAAAATGGCAAGCTGCAGACAACTTAAGCAAAGTGCACCAAAACTACACTGATCCCTATCTAAACCCCACTAATCCCTATCTAAACCCCACTGATCCCGATCTAAACCACACTGATCCCTATCTAAACCCCACTGATCCCGATCTAAACCACACTGATCCCTATCTAAACCCCACTGATCCCTATCTAAACTCCACATATCCTTATCTAAACCACACTGATCCCTATCTAAACCCCACTGATTCCTATCTAAACCCCACTGATCCCGATCTAAACCACACTGATCCCTATCTAAACCACACTGATCCCTATCTAAACCCCACTGATCCCTATTTAAACCCCACTGATCCCTATCTAAACCACATTGATCCCTATCTAAACCACACTGATCCCCATCTAAACCACACTGATCCCCATCTAAACCACACTGATCCCTCTCTACACTGTTAGATTCTGGGGGTCAGCAACTGGTTTATATGACAGCAACTGGACTTTATGGCAGCAACTGGTCTACGTGGCAGTAACTGGTCTATGTGGCAGCAATAGAGAAATGTTTAAGTTTTACCTACCTTGCTCTTCTTCTAGGAATGTATAGCGAGGCATAGCAGCACCTGCTGTCAGCACTGCTAACAGCAGCACAAGTTGGCAGCAGTTCTGCATTTCCAAGCTGATTGCTGACAATATACTTGTGTATGTTTGGCTTTTCACTTCTGTAGCATTTAGTGGTCGCCGGTCTTGATGGCTACCAGTTTACAAGAAAGCTTGTTCTCTCTTGTAGAACACACTGCTTGTCTCATAGTCAATCACACAGAATAATCTTCATTAGAGATCCCTCGTCCCTGCAAGTGTTTCTCTTCGTATTTTACCAACTGCTCATTAGAAAACTGCACTTTCTCTGCCCTGCCCGTTTCTCAGAATCAAAATAATTTGCACAGTATAGAGGATTCCAAGAGGTTGAAATACAAGTGCACGGCTATTGTTCCTATTGTGTCAAGCCTTAACCTTCGTATAGTCCTGTGCAATGGTAGCAGCGATAAGCAATGCACCCTACACGACCACGTGTCTTCAACTGCTGCGTCCACACGAATGGGGTAAAACCTTTCAATGGGCAAGGCCGGTTTTATTAATATGACCAATCAGCATCGCCGAAGATGTTTACAAACTCTCTATTGACAGGCAACAGCACGTGCACGACATACAGAAAGCTGATGATCAGCACGAAAGCCACAAGAATCAAAAAGCTTCAATGCCCTCTAAAAGCATTGTATCAGCAGTAATGAAGGAAAAAATAAAACAAACAAGCCAAGGCTACAGCAAACATTTTCCTCCTAAATAAGGTATGAAGTACACTGTCATGGTTGTCCTTGTTTTGCCTATATAGGGAGAACACCATCAAAACAACATCAATTAGGTATAACAGCTGCAAATCGCAATAATGAACAAATTATCAATTCTGTCAAGAGCTGTCAATTCATACACTTTGTACTAATTGTTCTTTCCAGATCATGTATATACATGTAGTATACTCTCTTTCTCTGTTTTATTTTGCAGCCTCTGCTCCATCGTTAGAGCAAAGCCTACACCAAATGCGAGATTAACTGTTCTGCCCAATTTAAAATCATGTACAACCTTGAGAACAATAGCTGTATACAATTGCACATTATCAACGTTGTAATTGTCTTGCTTTGTTTTTGTATCTATTCATCTCACGGTAATACAAGCGTGTCTGTCTTGTTGCCAATAGCAGTGAGCGAGCAAGCAGCTTGCCCAACTATCCACACCCTCTACATCGATGTGCTACAGCTAAAGCATGAAAAAGACAAGCAAAGGACAACTTTTACAAATGTATTCATTTATATTCCAAAATATAATTGCATTGAAAGATGACACAAGTTTGTGTTGTAAAGCAGCCAAGCGGCATATCAAACACTTGCGTAACAAATCAGGCTAACACCTTACATAAAAATAATGAGATGATGCATTTTATTTCTTCGGGTTAATTATATACATGCATGTATCGTGTATTTACATACATAGCGTACCGTGATTAAAAATAGAAATCTAATATAGAATACAGAAATACAAGCCCGAGAGCCGCTTGTAAAAGGTCACATCGTGTCTAACTGAGGAGCGCTATGGAAACATTTAAAGGCAGTGAGCTGAATAGAGTTGAGAATAGAGGTAAGGCGGAGACAAGAGCTATGTGAGGTGCTGGCAAGCGCTTTAGGCCTACACACCGGCACTCAACAGGGCACTCAACAGGGCACTCGACAGTCTTCAATAATAAAATAATATCCAAATATCATCAACTAATACTAGTCCCATACAGAATAAAAATGAGCAGGTGTGTCAATAACTTATATGGAACTCATTAGCTCGGGGATGCAACACATTCAGTGGAAAAATGTTTAGCTATCGGATGGAAAGAAAAGGGAGCAACCGATTGGGGAGAGAGTGATAGAGATGAGATACAGGTGCATTGACTAGACTAATAGGTTGTTAGCTTCCAGTCTATTCCTAGAGCGGAGACTATTCGTGCACTTGACCAATCACAGACCATCAGCTTCCTCGCACCTCTACTATGTGCCTCAGAATATCACGAAAAGGCTATAAAACAAAAGAAAAACAAGTGAGAGAAATCATTTTGAAGTGAATTGCAGGTTAGAGAAGCTAATTAGGGCCCATGTTACATGAGCCCTAGACCCATTGCCTTCACCTCAATACCGCTAATTAAATTTAACACTAAATTTACTCTCAATGCCAGATAGTTAGAGAGCGAGACGAAGGGCCAACACTCCCTCTCCTCTCAGGCTTATTCAACGCACCAAGCCTGGTACTCGCTAGACACCACTTGCAAGCGGTATTCACGGGATGTGTATGTGAACCTTCACATAAAAGACACTTATGCCGTCTCTCTCATGTAATTGGCAGCGTTTAACATTGCTCAACTATTATTAATGTGAGCCGCACTCACATC
Source organism: Watersipora subatra (assembly GCF_963576615.1). Lineage (NCBI taxonomy): Eukaryota > Metazoa > Bryozoa > Gymnolaemata > Cheilostomatida > Watersiporidae > Watersipora > Watersipora subatra. Next base: position 75,157,522 of record NC_088710.1, read on the forward strand.
GGACAGACGGACACACTCACATCAGACAGACGGACAATGGCTTTATGAAAGTAGTTACATTATATGTATCTGCTGAAATAAAATAAATTTTCAATATTCCAAACAATTTATAATATACTTGTTATCAATTTTTAGCAATTTCACTTTTTCTTATATTTCATAGCCTACCAAAACTCAATTGATTGTACACAGTTTATATGCAGAATACTACTAGTTACGGTGAGTCACTACTAGTAACGGGGTACATCATGTTCCACATACATATAAAAGCCCTCTTGTTGCTATGTTTTGTGGACAGCTATATTGAATAGTACAATTAATGCACTTGTCGACTTGGTCATAGAAATTGTTGTCATATTTAAACGAGTACAAGTATATACACACTTTGTACACACAACTGTAAGATTGCTATAACTGCTCCAACTACCAATACTGACTTATAAGCGATTAATCTATCTCCTTACATGTACATATGTATGTATTTACTATATAGATATACTCGTACTCAGATCTGGACACGCACTGATGTGCAGATGTAAGTAAGACGACTCCTTCACATGACTGTATGTGATTGATGAGGGCACATTTACATGGATATAATACGTACATTTACACAATACGTACATTCTAGAAATAAATGACATCAGCTTTCTTGCCTTGGCTCGTAGCCTTGCTTCCATTGTTCTTCGGGGCCTTCTTAGAAGACTCGACCAAGTTCATGGGTAGCACACTTTTGCTATGTCTGTTAGAGGCTGCAGCCTTGCCAGCCGACCCTCCGCTGCTAAGCTTGGAAGGAATTTGCTGCGAAGCGTTGTTGTTACTCGCCTTCCTCAAGGACACTTGCGAACCACTTTTTTCAGGCTTTCCTAAGTTGCCGGCTGAGCCAGTTTTGCCTGGCCTGTCGGGAGACGTACCTAAATGCTGAGCTCTCATCTCTTTCATATTCAATGGCTCTGTCAGGCTGGCTGAGTATTTGCTGTCTACGAACATCTGAGGATTGTCAAATTCGACGAGCTCAGCAGAATGAGACCGTTTGTGGATATAGTCAGTCGTGTCTGGTGACTTCATAGCCGCAGCACTCGTGTCGAGGGCTGTGCTGCTCCCATGAGGTGATAAGTGTGGACTGGACGAAGTTGATGTCGTAACATTTTCACTGGCTGTGTAACCTTTGACCTGGTAAAAGTCTATCTGCTTTTGTAAAGCTTCCTTCTGACGCTGTAGCTCCTCCCGTTCCTTTTTTAGTTCATTCTAGAAAATAAAAGAGCTAGACTAGCTCAAAGTGGATATGAGCCCATGACTCATCGTCTGCGGTCAGCGCTAACACAGGCAGCAAGAACAGTATCATAGGGAGTATAAGAAGTGTAGGGGGTATTGTAATCACTCCGATATCTAGATGGTAAAGCACAACTACATGGAAGCAGAGAACAATCTTTAACCACACTCATCTCCTTTTCCACACTCGTTCATCAAGACTTGTTTTATCAGGATCGTTAGCTTACCTGAATATTTAAGTTTAAAAATTATCTTTCCACAAAATTAGCTCATTCTATGATAAAGAAAACAAAGCAATTTTAATACCCAAACAAACAGTAAAAAAATAAACTCTTTTATTTAAAACAAAAAGATTGTACAGCAGCAACTTATAAATTGGAAGCCAGAAAGATATATAGACAAAAAGATATATAGACAGAGAGATATATATATATAGACAGAGAGATACACAGACAGAAAGATACATAGACACGGAGGTACGTAGAGTGGGAGATATATAAAGTGGGAGATACATAGACTGGGAGATACATAAACAGAGAGATACATAGACAGAGAGATATATAGACCGGAAGACAGACAGACAGACAGATACATAGACTGGGAGATACATGGACAGAGAGATACATAGACTGGAAGATAAGCAAACAGAGAGATACAGAGACGGAGAGATGCATAAACAGAAAAATGGACAGGCAGATAGAAAATTGTACAAACAGAGAAGCATGGACAAACAGAGATCTGCAAAGGCAGAGAGAGAGATAAACAGCAGACCTGTTGATGCGCCACATCGGCTCGTAATGATTCCATTTCCAATCTCTCTCTCTCTAATTTTTCTTTTAAATTTTCCTTCTCAGACTCAAGGATTGCCCTTTCCTTCGTTAGTTGTTCCTGGAATCACCATAAAATAGACATAAGAGGACAATTCACACAATTTGCTTACGAAATGCACCAACTGAACCAACTTAAGAACACTAATTTAGACAACAATAAAACACAACCGTGTGACACAATAAGTTAGCTTTCTCTGTCCTGGTTTTGTGGTATAATGGGAGGACAACTACAATAATAAGACAACTCATCATTGGATACCACTATAGTTTCCAGCAATTACGACCCACTGCAGCTACCTCTGCTCACTGCAAAGCACTGCAAAGGATAAAGCAATGACAGTTACTTACATGTCTGTTCCTGATGTCTTCCATCTGCTTGTTGTGCCGAAGAGCTGATTTTATCTCTTGCTCGTGCTCAGCTTTACGAGAGCGTACTGTCACATCAGCGAGTTGCTGTTTCATATTCTCCAGCATGCTGTCTTGTTTGTTGACAACAAGCTAAAGTAAAGTAGGCTCCACCATTAGTGTAATGCCGCTAGCTCGCTATACGTTAGTCGCAAAAATCACATCTGTTAGGAGTATGTTTCAATGGGGCTAGTACATTCATCAAGCCAAGTTGTCCCGCTGCGGACCAACAGGTATTTCAACAATAATTGCACAGCCTGCGGGACTTTTAAATAACTTCCGCCTAGCTAAATTCTAGAAATACTTGTTAAAAACTCTTAATAAACTATCGGCAGAAATAAGGGAAGCCAACTTCCCATGCTAAATGCAATGTTTAACTCCTCGCCCAACTCTGGAGATCAAATGCTTGAGAAATTCATGACTTGGGCTTCGTGCATTTCAATAAAAGGATGCTCAAGGTTTGATCGAGCATTCATGTTAAATTTAATGAGATACAATAAAATGCAACTATGTAATATGAGAAGTTGCTTTTTCTTGAATTGATACTGATTATAAAGAAAGAGAAGACAACTTTTAACTTCATATTACTAGCTAGCGATGGACGATCGGTTATAATACGTTCATGGCCAGTTCAGCAAATTGATCCATAAATTTGTTAAATGAATTGGCTAAGCACGCAAAGAACGGACTCAAATCTTGCTGGTAATTTCAGAAACTACGCGCATATAAAGAGAGGCATAGGATAAAGAAATACGTACAAGAATGCCATGCAGGTACTCATTCAGCTGTGTCACGCACTGAGCTTGTTCCCTGCTAGGAGGAATAATCGCTGTGATGGCAAGCATACTCGACATGGTCAGAAGCGAATCATTGCCGCTGTCTGTTTCTTCCTGACGACTAGACATGCTGCCGCTGCTGAGAATTTGATGGAGAATATTAGAGCTTGAGCGCCGGTTGACAGCAACACTGCGTGACGTCTCCTGGCGTGAAGAAATCAATATTGAAATCAGAATGCAATAACACAATGGTGAAACAAATAGAGCGATATGTAGTAGATACAGATGAAGTCGGTGTCTCAACTATAAAAGGTAGGTTAAATAATGGGTAGGGTATTACCAGTAGATAATGGGTAGGCCGGCAGACGACAGATTACAGGTATTGCAAGAAATAAGAAAGTAATAAACCTAACTGGATGCTACAGATATTATGGGAGACAATTTCTGAACATTACCGAATATGTAGATGATGAGCGAACAAGCAAATCCTACAAAGAACCAGCAACGCAAGTGAAAACAACTCCATAAAACAATTGATAATAGCACACTATTAGCCACTTTATAAAAATACATAAAAGCAGATACAATACTGCTGAACAGCATAACACAAAAAGGCAAGAAATCTCAGAGTCTGGTGCCTAATAACATGCAAGGACAAACAGCATCTTGGCCAGCAAGGAGACTCACAACTGCTCCCTGAGCTTTCCCCAGTTCGCAGAAGCACTGACACATTCTCACAGAAGAAGCAAATACAAATGATGCAAGCGACATGCGTTCAAACAAAGACGGGCTAGTAGACTGATACGGACTAGGACAGACCGGCACAGACCAGTACATATGCAACAGATGTAAGGAAGAAAAGCTAATAATCTCTTGTCACTCAGCAGCAGTTGCTTGGGTAGGCAGCTGCTTGGGGTCAGGTCATACCCGAAGGCTCGTTGCCCTTCGCACCGAAGAGTCAAGCGGGTAGTTACGGCCCAAACTGGCAGTGCTACCTCTGCGCCAGATCTTGGATGTCTTAAAAGATGATGGCTATGGAAATGAAAGAATCACAGTGACTAGAGTATGTGCAACTTGGGATAAGACAGAATGAGTGGCTGAACAGAGCAGAGCTCATCAGCAATGGGAACAAGTTAACCTACAAGTAGGTGAAGTATGTTTGCTTATCTTTGTGGCTCAACTCCCAAAAACTCTCAAAAACTCCCAACAACTCTCAACAACTCCCAACAACTCCCAACAACTGTAAACAGCTACATCATAATACAATGTTTCAAATGGTAGTAAAAGTCACATCTTGCTCATACCAATGCCCCACTTACAACAGCAAGTAATAAGAAGAAACAAAATAGAACTAAATGTATATGTGAGACTTACAGTCTTGGAGTTAGGCTCCGCCTCACCGTCTCCATCGCTGTCCTGCTGAAGGTTGACAATGCTCGGGCTACAGTTCTCAGAGTCTCCATTGTCATACACACTTTTTGAAGATACTAGAAAACAATACAGAAATTAAAACAAAAATGCAACTAATGAAAATAAAAGGGTGGTGCTACATCTGCTATAATTAGAGGCATGTTAAGGAGGACTTGTTAAGGAGAGGTGAGCGAGAAGGACTTGGTGAGAGCAAGGAGAAATGAGATGTGATTGAATGAAACTTGCCTGAATCGACTCTCAACCATCTTGGCAAATTATAATGCACGTCTCCAATCATATTTGTTTGTGTAGAAACTGAACTAATTGGTCTGCTACTGAGATCAGGCTTTCCTTTGGAGAACTTATTCTGACGGTTTGTCTTACGAGCAAGACTGAGCATGGAACGAGGTGAGAATGATAAACTTCCCTTCAAGAAATGAAAAGGGGATCGAGAAGTTTTGAAGTTTAAGGTAGCCGACTTGAAGAGCGTCCGTGTAGCTTGTTTGCAAACAGATTTCAGCCCCGCAGAGCCATCTTGACTCGCGTGATCTAAAATCTCAGATAATTCTGGCACAATGCTTTGCGCATCACCATTCAAGTTCTTGGAGCTAGAACTAGCCTCTATAGATGGACTCTCTGAAGAGAATTTGGACAGTCCTATGAGATGTGTGCCTTCTTGAGTCAGGCAACAAGGAAACAAAATCATGACAGAGATTTTACTCTCAACGAATGGTAAGACCGCCTCAAAGTCATGCCTCCTGATCAGCGAGAGCCTGGCCTTCTGGAGACTAAACAGGTCGAATATCGTTTTGATTCTTCTCAACGGCCATCCTGGCCACCCTCGTGTGCTGAAAGTAAAGGAGTGAGAGAGTTGCCTCTCAGATGTGTTCACAATGTCACATGTACAAGTATCTGGCAATGCAGCTTCTAGCAAAGGAGTATTTACGACTTCATCTTCATCGCAGAGTTCACAACTTAACTGGCTCATAGCAGACGCATAACTCTCATCACTCTCCATGCTTTCGACTTTATCACAGGTGATAAGAGAGCTAGTAAAATCATTGTCATCCGTAGGTAGCCTTAGGGTCTCCTCTCTATGAGCCAAGGTATCTTCTTGAAATAAACTTAAGGCTTCCTGTTCTACGGGGGTCAGAGGAAAGTTTTGCATAAGTGTATTGGAGACGGCTGGGGCGGTTATGTTAGCAAAAAGAGGTTTCCTATAGACGTCGGTGAAAAGTGTATCAAAATCCTCTTCAGTCGTAATGCAACGGGGAGCAGAAAAAGAGAGAGATGTGTTTGTCTGTGGAATGAGAGGCAAGGAAGTATTTGGAGACAGCAGATGAGAGTGTATGGTAGGATTGTTTGCTGTACGTTTGGTTGCTAAAGATGGAAAATATGAATAAGGTGACAAATAGTGTAAGAATGTAAAAGTGACACATCAGATCTGTAAAGTGAAACTTTGCCTACACAGTTCTAGACCAACCTGGAGACTTAATCTCCTGGTCGAAACCATTGAATGTCTCAGCGCGCTTGGGGAGGGGCAGTTGCTGGTATGTTGGACTGTGTCGCTCTCCAACACTGCTCCAGCTTCTGCCCAAGTTAGTCGCGGCAGGAAGTGTTTGGTAGAGAGATGCCAGCATCGAAGCCTCATCTAGCGACAGTTTTATCAGCTCGCTAGCGCTTTTCAACTCACCATCATCATCATACGAAGACTTGATCTGCGTGAGGAAAGACAGTGACAGGAAACACTAAGTATCGATGGACAGGATTGGCAGTAGAGGATAGTCAGCAGTTGAGCGACTGTAACTGATCAATGAAATGGTGTAAAAGTTACTCACATTTTGAAGGACGCCACCGTAATCATAGACCTGCATGATGTCGGCAATAATTGAGAATCTTTCTCTGCAGAACTGCTCAAGCTCTTTGTCTTTGTAGTCGAGTATCTCGACATACTCCCTCAGCTTACCGAGTTTGCCTATTACTTCTCTGTGTTCTTCCTCCGTCTCATTGATCACTCCCTCATCTACATATGACAATATTATACATTCAATAATTCTATACATTCAACAATATTATACATTCAGCAATTCTATACATTCAACAATTCTATACATTCAGCAATCTTCCACGTTCTACAGCGCCATGCATTCCAGGACAGACAAATGAGCCGTCAACACTCGACACTAGAATATATAAAAAGTAGCAAAGCTAGTATTTGAAGAATAATATTGAACATTGGTGCATACCTTCCTCAGGGCTCTCGTTGACAGCCTTCCTCAAAATATCAATCCAGTCTCGCCTGTCTTGGGATGACTTGCACACCAATTCATACATCTCAGGGTTCTCCCTAGATTGACGGATTAGGTATATGCCTCGGTTGTCCTTTGTTGAACCCTTCTCTCTCACTATCAGGTTTGTGAGAGGAACAACGCTTGGCTGGAGTAGACATTAATATTTAATGGTTACAATTCAAACAAAGAGAAAGAGGGCCTAGTTTGATAATCTGTGGAAGACTTATTTTAATTTTTTGGCAGGAGAGAAAAGGTACTCTTGCTCAAAATAACAAAAGAGCCCAACTCCTCACAATAATGAAAGAGTACATCAGGTGAGAAAGAACAAACATTCAGAGCAAATGAATGTTTTACCTTATTATCCTGAGTAAAAAAAGAGTACTTCTTGTCGGTTTCTTGGAGGAATAATATCACATCTGATAGCACCACAACAAGCATCTCTACCTCCTTTTCACGAGCATTCCTCCAGTATAATACTCCTTCATGTCGCAACTTCCTGCTTTTAGCTGTTAGATCAGATTTCTACAAAGTAACAGTAACTGCAGTGTATTATTTGAGGGCGTTGACATGGGATGACAGCTAATCGGAGGTGTCGACATGGGATGAGAGCTGCTTGAGGGTGTCGACATAGGATGACAGCTACTTGAGGTTGTTGATATGGGATGAGAGCTACTTGAGGGTGTTGATATGGGATGACAGCTACTTGAGGGTGTTGATATGGGATGACAGCTACTTGAGGGTGTTGATATGGGATGACAGCTACTTGAGGGTGTTGATATGGGATGACAGCTACTTGAGGTTGTTGATATGGGATGAGAGCTGCTTGAGGTTGTTGATATGGGATGACAGCTACTTGAGGGTGTCGACATAGGATGACAACTACTTGAGGTTGTTGATATGGGATGACAGCTACTTGAGGTTGTTGATATGGGATGACAGTTACTTGAGGGCGTTGATATGGGGTGACAGTTACTTGAGGGTGTTGATATGGGGTGACAACTACTTGAGAGTGTCGACATGGGATGACAACTACTTGAGAGTGCCGACACGGGATGACAGCTACTTGATGGTCTTGATATGATATGACAGCTACTTGAGGGTGCTGACATGGGATGACAGCTACTTGAGGTTGTTGACATGGGATGACAGCTACTTGAGGGTGTTGACATGGGATGACAGTTACTCGATGGTGTTGATATGATATGACACCTACTTGATGGTGTTGACATGAAATGACAACTACTTAAAGGTGTTGACACGGTGTTAGATTGCCATAATATAGCTTAAATAAAGCTAACTTTGCGCTATCTATTCTAATATAGCTAAATATTTTAATACAAGTTATGCTTTTGTTTAGCTATTTATTAAATAGCCATAGCTAATGGTTATATAAACTAGGTCTGGAAGGCAACAGTGCAATACATACTGTGAGAGTGAATAAACCACATCTTGTGTTATTATTCATACAGGTAACAGTTATTACTGTTACACTTTCCTTGTTGTCTCTACATGTTAATGCAAGACATACTATGACAGTGAATAAGCCACATCTTGTGTTATTATTCATACAGGAACATAACAGAAGTTATTGGCGACAAGGATGGGATATTCTTGAGCAGTACAACTGAGATTCTTACAAGCATATAATCCAGAAATCTAACGCATGGGATGATAGCTACTTGAGGATGTTGACATGGGATGACAACTACTTGACGATGTGGACAAACCTCACAAATGTTGATAGTGTCAAATGTCAAATATAGAATTGTTGCCCCTACAACCTACATTATTAAGTGAAGGATGACAAAGATACCTTAAACTTTTTTGTTTTGTCATAAACAGCCATCGATCGAGCATCCATTCTATTGTAGATCTCCATTAGCCTCAGCTCCTGATTCCTGCTATGGATGGAAACGTCAATGTGATCTAAGATTTCTTTATTCAGATCCAAGCCCTTATGCAATGTTTCTCTGTCGGCTTTATCTTTGCTCTCTAAAACATTACGCATAACCATGAAATAATTGTAGGCGCATAACCATGAAATAATTGTAGGCGAGTAAACATGTCTATTTTAATAGGCTAAACTAGTGCTGGGCACGGGTAATAAAACTCGTTGAACTCGAGGGTTTATCTTCTCTTCGATCTTGCGGGTTCAGGTTTTGACTTGCGAGTTCGGGTTTTGGTATACGAGCCCATCGACTAGAATGGACAAAAATGTGGTCTATTGCACCCTACGCTCTAAACAATGTTTAATAACCCGCCTATTAACCCTTTGAACTCTGTCAATGCGTGTCAGTAACCCTGGACAATCTATCCAACGATCCGAAGTTTTTAAACTTTTATTATACATGTATATATCTGAACGTGCTCATAATACAATGATATTTGAGAAAATACTAGTAAAAAAAGTCGGGCAACCCACAGCAAATTTCATCAAACAGAAAAAAGCAGTACTTTACCATTATGCGGGCTAAAACTAAAAGTTTGTACGATTTAAAAAACTCGTTAAAACATTTACAATAGCATCGTGTCCATTGAGCACATGTTCATAGTTATTTTATGACTCAAATATACTGAAGAATTATAATTAGTATTATAAAATTCTTTACTTGCATCACAATAATTTATGACCTACCAACAAACGAGTTGTATCGATTTTGTCAAATTATCAAATAAAATTTGTTATTAAAACGAAGGAATTATGTAAAGATATTTGAAAACTGTTACAAATGGAAGTGAAATTTCTGGTCTAATATCTTGTGTAAAAATTAATTTGATTGGTTCATGCTGTTACAGCGCATCCTCGAGATACGATCACCCTGATATACGATTTTTCACCTTACGAAGTTGAACATTGTGAGATCTTCACCTCGCTATACGAATTTTATTTCACCATACGATTTTGAGAAAAGTTTTGCCCGAATTAAAATTTGGCGGTCGGTGTGCTCATAACACACGTCGAAATAAAAAGACACTGAATATAGTTTGCCGAAAACATTTTCAGAATGTTTAGAAGAGACATGATGATCGACTTTTCTTATGTCAGCATTCCGCGTGGAAAATTTTGTGTAAAATACACAAGCGAGAGCAAATATTCATATTTAGCGTTATAATATCTTTTACTATAAACTTTTAGTCAGCATACGTATATAACTACAACTATCTACATTTAATTCGTTAGCTATGGAATCTGAGACCGATACAAATGTTACAAAACGATGGAAAAATGATTTCTATGTCAACAACGTTGGATGTCGTAAATAAGAAGGCACCCGTATGATTAACATTGTCAAGGAATATGATCGCAACCAATCAGCGTTTGCAATTATTATTAAAACAAGAACTCCATTAAAGCAAGCACAAGAAGGAGCTTACGACTGAAGATTTGAAGGAGTTAGAAGGCCATGCACGCGATCAGCATTCAAAAGGAGCAACCATTTAGTAAGGGCGAGGAAGTAGAAGATACAGAAAACCCCACGTTGGCAGATATATTTCAAGTGTTTAATTTACTGATGTGGAGTGGTACATTGAAACAATGCATGTATAATATATATTATTTATCTCTTGTGTGGCATGTTTTTCACATTTTATTTGCTTCTTTTTGATTTTGTTTTATTTTCTTGTTTAACCATGTTTTTGCAGGTAGGCTTGTTATCTCCTACGTGAATACAATTCGTCGTATGCATGTAACTCATATAACTAGCTACTCAAGATAGTTGATGCATTCACATTACTTTCTGAGACTTGTTAAAGCCCTGTCCTCTAGGGTATAAATACATACAAACTTTGTATGTATGGTTACATTGATTCTTGTGCACATTTCATACAAGAAAAACTACTGTAGCACCTTCTCTGCTCCTTCTCCTGCCTCCTTCTACTGTAGGATCCTTTTACAAGCGTTAGCTAGCTAGCAGTTTTCTGGAATGCACCAGCATTTTTTTCTTTTAAACCAGAAGAAAAATTGGACAGGACTAAACAACTTCTTTTAGCCTGCTAAAAATTCCATTTCATTACGTATTAAATTAATCTTCATGTGTACAGCAACATAATTAGCATTGATATGTTTTTTTCTTCTCTCTGCTTTATTCGCTACATGTACCAGCTAAAGTCATGTTACTCCAAAGGTATTTTCTTTTCGGTAACCATTAAATGGTCAAGTGTGTGAGAGGCTGCTTTTGATAACTGCATCGCTCGGCCTTTCTTATTGAATTCTGGTTGAAAAAGGTTTCAACCAGACACGCTAAATTTTATAATAAAAGTGAAGACAGAAACTTATGAAGGATAAAATTTCAAGATAAAAAGTTGAAATTCAGTAAAATAGTTCAAAATACATACTAAAACTTAATTTTAAGTGTGAGTTTGGCAAGCTAAGCTTATTTGAAGTGAATTCAAAGTTTATGTTATGCGTACCTTTTGAAGGTAAGAACTTCTTACCGTACGATCTGCATTTGGTACGCAGATTACAACTTTGCATTTTACAGTACTGCAGATTATAATCACTAGGTCTACTTAATACAATGCAGTTGTAGCTAACTATAGTTACTAAGGTTAACATACTATTTTGTTACTAGTTTTCAACATGTACAGCATTTTTATAAAATTTTGGACGATTTTTACCTTTTTTCATTGTATAATCACAATGGTTTCTATACCTGGACATACGATTTTTCCGCCATACGATGCCAGCCTTGGAACGGATCTCGAGGGTGCATTGTACTTAGAAACAGCTTTTGTAAAAAAGCCCGTTTGAATGATGGAATTCCGGCCGATAGAGATTCTAACACACCCTACGCAATGCTGGAAAACCGACAGTTCAAACTTCAAAGGGTTAGAGCTGCGAGCACGAATATAGGTCGATAAAAATAGTAAAAAACAATCAATAAATTGAATAGAATTATAATTGCACTGTAAATTTGAAAATGTCTGAAGTTTGGAAATTTTAGACATAAAACCCGTATCAACAAACCCGATACCCGAAAAACCCGTTGGCCAAGAAGTACTCGTGCGCAGCACTAGGCTAGACACACTCATTAAGTCATTTCTCGAGAAAATCTATGTTACATAGGTGGTGACAGTAACATGTGACCAGTTGAAGGGCATTCAGGCTTTACTAACTAATGTGAATACAGGATCTTATTACAATATAATTCTTTCTTAGACTGGCTCTTAAAAATACTCCCATTCCTTTAACAATAAAGGAGTTGGCCATTTCGAGTACTAATCATATACATGATACTGCTCTGATCGGGTGAGCTTTGAGTAAGGCTATAGAAATACTAGCTTGGTGCTAAAATAACACTTAGTGTTAACCTTGTGTTAACCTTATGTTAACATAGTGTTAAGTTAGTATCAAGTTAATGTTACGTTAGTGTTAACCGAATGTTAAAGGTTGACTTGCAACAAAATTCACATTACAGTTATTTGATATCAAAAGATTCACCATGTCTTACTCTGTTGTGTTGTAGGTGCAAAATATGTGGGAATGTGATTACAAGCTCTTAAAAGCTCAAAAACGAAAAGCGGCCGTAGATTGGAATCTCTTTATGTCTCTGACGTAATCATGAAATTTATTTATTGTCTTGTCACGTGATGTTCTCACGTGACTAGAAAGGCCAATAAAAAGGTCAATATAAAACTTATCATAACACTAGTTTATGACAAACACTTCGGGTTTTACCGAAGACCACGTATCAAATATAGATGCTCGCTACTTTACAGTTTTGTTTCGGTTTGGTCTAATCGGCAAGTCATAGTCTGATCATGTGACCCATACTTCGCAAATAATTTTTGCAGCACTTTTCGATTATCACAGGTGACCAACAGGCTCGTCATGATTATCAGACAATGATATGTACTTATTCGAGGTAAGGCTAAAAAATTAAACGAATTTTTACAGTAAGTTATAAGATATCACTGCTAAAAGTGAGTAGTGACCGCATCACAATGACAATAAAATAGACGCGTAAGAACAATAGACATGGTTTTATTGAATGCGTGAAGTATATTTGTGAAAATATTTCGACGAATAAGGTTGTATGAAAGTGTAAACAGAAACCATCTCCCACAACTACGTCACATTTGAGCCGTTTTGGAAAGAGAATCCAAACTACGGCGGTCTCGTGTGGCTGCGATTAACTGTTCGTTTTTGAGCTTTTAAGAGCTTGTAATCACATTTCCACATATTTGGCACCTACAACACAACATAGTAAGACATGGTGAATCTTTTCATATCAAATAACTGTAATGTGAATTTTGTTGCAAGTCAACCTTTAAGTTAATGCTAAGTTAGTCCTAAGTTAGTAATGTACTAGTTTAAGGATATGAGTGCATCATTGTACACCACCAACCTACCTTTAGAATTTTTGATGATGTTCTCAAGCAATGTCTTATATTTTGTCATGCGCATGGTGACTACAGTAACAAAGTCCTGTACTCCTCGTCTCTTTGTACATGATTTATGACTCACTCTCTGTGCCAAAACAAAAGCAAGACATGTTCAAGTTGCATACAAAGCATTTTTAAAACAGCGTCTGCCTCTAAAGAGGGTCGTGAGTGAATATATTGAAGACATTTTCAAACCGTCGAAGGCCAATGGTGATTGCGCATACACACAATAATTTCAAGTCAGTGAGTGAGAAAAGCTACAACTTTCTCTTCTACGTAATAGAAATGACGAATACAGCGCAGCAAACAGCTATTCTCTCACCTTTATAAAAGATTGTAATTTCCTATCAGTTTTGTATAAATGCTTGAAATAATCTACACCCTCTTTGTGTCTGCTGCAGAAGATGCCGTAGGCTCGCTTCATCCGCTCACCGGGGGTACCGCCAAAGTGCTCCACAATAATGCTGCCTACAAAGAGACAACCGCTGCAAACACTGACGTCTTCAATGAGAATGTTCTCTATTAATATCTTATGACCAAAGTTTTTAGCAGGCTAAATAATGACCAAAAAGCTCCACCCTTTCATTACGGAAAATCATTAGCTTACACTAAGGCTTGCTTATGGCATCCACATGGACACAAAGGTTTGCTTGTGGCATCCACATGGACACAAAGGATTGTTTATGGCATCCACATGGACACAAAGGTTTGCTTGTGGCATCCACATGGACACAAAGGTTTGCTTATGGCATTCACATAGACACAAAGGCTTGCTAGCAGCTTTATGAAAACCTTCATAACAGACGATTAGAGATATCAGAATCGCCCCAAATTACACCACAATTAATCTAAAAATTTGATTATCATTTCGCAAAACAAAAACCATTATAGTTGGTTTCCTTTAGAATCTACCGTGAAATATCGCAATCACCAATTTTTCATTTTCGGTTTCATATTCACTTTCATTTGAGAAAGGAAGGCTAAGTATATTTGTGAAACAGAAGACAGCAAAATTATTCAATGTTCAACATCATATAAGGCTAATAGCAATATTATTCAATGTTCAACATCATATAAGGCTAATAGCAATATTATTCAATGTTCAACATCATATAAGGCTAATAGCAATATTATTCAATGTTCAACATCATATAAGGCTAATAACAATATTATTCAATGTTCAACATCATATAAGGCTATATAGCAATATTATTCAATGTTCAACATCATATAAGGCTAATAGCAATATTATTCAATGTTCAACATCATATAAGACTAATAGCAATATTATTCAATGTTCAACATCATATAAGACTAATAGCAATATTATTCAATGTTCAACATCATATAAGGCTATATAGCAATATTATTCAATGTTCAACATCATATAAGGCTAATAGCAATATTATTCAATGTTCAACATCATATAAGACTAATAGCAATATTATTCAATGTTCAACATCATATAAGGCTAATAGCAATATTATTCAATGTTCAACATCATATAAGGCTATATAGCAATATTTCTAGAAGTGATCTCCAAACACTCTCCAGACGGCCAGACAATTAAGAATCTTCCTTCAAGCATATTATTAACACTACCGCTAGAAAATAATATATTAAATTATTCTGGTACAAAATGTTGCACTGAGAGAAACATTGTGTAAATTTTGTATTTTTTGCCATCTTTATAGCAAAAAACTGAACCAATGTCAATAGGAACCTTTTGACTGAAATTAATTTGTGAGAACAAGCAAAAATACTTGAGAGCGACAGAGTTAATAGACCCGTCTGCAGGCCTCCGCGCAAACATATATTTGAAAATTCTTCGCTTGCCAACTACAAAAAGGAATATAATTAGTTTGAATCTAAATGTAACCCTAATGACTGGCTGCAATAACTCAACTCCCCCAGGCCTGGGGGAGTTGAGTTATTTCTGGTTGGAAGGCCTGGGTGGAGAGCCTGGGTGGAGAGCCTGGTTGGAAGGCCTGGGTGGAGGGCCTGGGTGGACGGCCTGGGTGGAAGGCCTGGGTGGAGGGCCTGGGTGGAAGGCCTGGGTGGAAGGCCTGGGTGGAAGGCCTGGGTGGAAGGCCTGGTTGGAAGGCCTGGGTGGAAGGCCTGGGTGGAAGGCCTGGGTGGAAGGCCTGGTTGGAAGGCCTGGGTGGAGAGCCTGGTTGGAAGGCCTGGGTGGAGGGCCTGGGTGGAAGGCCTGGGTGGAGGGCCTGGTTGGACGGCCTGGGTGGACGGCCTGGGTGGAGGGCCTGGGTGGAGGGCCTGGGTGGAAGGCCTGGGTGGAGGGCCTGGGTGGACGGCCTGGGTGGAAGGCCTGGGTGCAGGAAGACGTAGAGCTGATATCTCTAGTAGTAACCTCAGATAGTCTTACTGTTATTACTGCTTACTCATTCTAATAACTTCAGGTCTTTATCTGACGCTCACCAGTCGCTCACCAGTCGCTCATCAGTCGCTCATCAGTCGCTCATCAGTCGACAGAGAGAAACAGTCGCTCATCAGTCGACAGAGAAAAACGCACTCTAAGGGCCAATAAAGGAGAAGCACATTCTAAGGACAAATACAGAACATCGTAGAACTGGGCCTAAGTTTACTGAAGTCGCTTACCAATCTGATCGATACTCTTGTCTGGTTTCCTATCCTGTTGTTTGACAAGGCTGCTAAGGAATGCTTGGTGGAGATCTATCAGTTCATCGAGCTCTGGAAAGATTCTCTTCACAGCAGCATCAGACATGTCACACTCGTCCCTCATGCCACGAGCAAAAACCTTCTGCATGATCCTCAGATTTAGGCAGTATTGCTTCTCGGTGGCTATCAGCTCTTCAAAGAAAAACACGAATATGGAGAGCTTGAACGCTTAGGCATCTCTACCGGTACACATGAGAGAGTGACAGAATAAATATAGGAGAGCAAACCGAGTGTTGTCAGTGGCCACTCTACATTCTCAGAAAAAATAGCAAGCGACTGCATGTACATGTAGGTAGATCATATGAAAAGTAAGAGCTTACCCCAGATGTTATCCTGTCTTTGCACATATTTCCCCTTGTAGCTTTTTAGCAACTTTTTATCGATTGTCTCGCTCCATGATTCGTGCTCAACACCACGCATAGTTAATTCGGGGTCATCCTCGTACTCATCGTCTGCATTACCATCATCAGCGAGCGACTCCATTGATGGCGAGTACGAGTCAACGATGCTAAAACAAGATGCAAAAACATAAAAAATCACTAAATTTGGTAATGATGCCCAACTATGTTTGACTTTGAACTAATATCTGAAGATAACAAAAATTTCAAATAGACCAATGAAAAAGAGCTAAATGGAATGAACAAACTATTACAAAAATGAAACAAAGAAAGTCCTGCTATGAAGTTTAATAGCCAGTCCATACCTGGGGCTGATCATTCCTTCTCCGCTGTCGTGTCTGCTAAAAAGAAAACAAGAGAGAATGTCACCTGATCCCTATACATTTTTCTAGGGCACTCAGATGACTAGAGACAGTACAAGAAATTCAGCAAGTAGCCGTGCAAGTGGATTAACATTGGTAGTTGCAAGCGCTTAGCTAAAGTCTGTGCAAAACAATCTTGAAAATGAAACAAGCAGGCTTGTTCAACTCTAGAAAGTTAGAAGGAAAAAGAGCAGCATTCCTGAAGAAAAAGAACCAGAACATTCTGACATACTCGAGGGGAGTCTTTCGATATCCGAGCAACTTTATGCTTTCTCCGATAGGTGACAGAGCTATAGGATCGCTACTGGAACAAAAAGTAACTGAAATAGAGATGATGAAATAGGAAAAGCGCCGAGAGCAGGGCAATGGAGAAGGGAGACCTTGGCCTAAGAGTTAGACAAGACAATGTTAGAGTGGGGAATAGAGCGGACGAGCACAATTTCTATAGTCCCTGTCAAAGGCATATATATATACTAGCTTCTTCAACCAGGTAGAGCTGAGCTTTGTGATACCTGTATAAGCATGCCAGAGGGCAATTCAAAATATGAAAGCGAGGCAACCAGCCACAAGACATCTTCTCCGAATAGCAGCCATACAGACGATGCCAAACAAGTCTCATGCTGCCTATGTCAGTCAGTCAGTCATCAAATGGAGGCTGACTGAGGTAATCACTGTTATGGTTATGCTACCTACGCAATAGGCCTGCAGCTGCTACAATGGCAGTTGGCTTAAAACCTATCATGAGCGACTAGCAACCTGTCACAATAGCAGTTGTCACTGCATGCTACAGGTGGGCTGCTGTGAGCTGCTCAAACCACTCATCCACATTCGTCCGACTTGTCTGCATTCACTGACGATCTGCGTCTTTTGCATAGCTAATGCATTGGCAACATGTTGGCAAAACATTGTCGACGCGTCATTTCGAAACGAGCACATTAGTCTAAGTCAGTACAGATAAAACTGAGACATTTGTGATTGGTAAAAATAATTTATTATAACAATCTCGATCCAATTTAGTTACATCAAAGATTGGCTTTCAAATGACGATGGGCATCAGAGTTTTACACAACTATTCAAATGACGATGGCATCAGAGTTTCACACAACTATTCAAATGACGATGGCAACAGAGTTTCACACATCTATTCAAATGACGATGGGCATCAGAGTTTTACACAACTATTTGTATATAAACAAAGATATTCTTACTTGTAACAGATATACAGAAGCCACTCACATAAATTGGCACATTTTATGAAACATTGCAGATAATTTTGTTCAGTAAATAAAGATATAATCTTTTTTTCCATAGTTTGAATGTATATCATGAACCTGAAGTATTTCTGAACTTGGCTGTTTTAGTATTAACGTGTAGCATTTTGTTTAGCAAATTATAGCAACGCAAACAGCTCCTTAAACTTTATTACGATCCCAAATCGCTGATGATCCATCTTACAATACAAATATCTTGACATCTCAACAACGATACAGGAGAATCATCAAGGTCGTCATGGCCTTCACACGACTAAGGCCAATTCTCATCGGTCAATCTCTTTGTCTGCCCGACGGATAATTTAGTAGCGTTGGTATGTGTAGCCACAGCATTTCATCAGTGGGTAGATAAGCCTTAAGATAACTATTTTACATTATGGTTTACTAGTGAAGAATATTACTAGTAGTTAGTAGTTTGATGGCCCCTTCAGTTC
Source organism: Watersipora subatra (assembly GCF_963576615.1). Classification (NCBI taxonomy): domain Eukaryota; kingdom Metazoa; phylum Bryozoa; class Gymnolaemata; order Cheilostomatida; family Watersiporidae; genus Watersipora; species Watersipora subatra. Next base: position 75,176,052 of record NC_088710.1, read on the forward strand.
TCAGCAGGGTGAAACGAAAAGAGATCCAGTGAATGAAGAATGAAGTAAAACTCAAAAAATGAATTATTTTATCGGCTGACAGGCTAGGTGGAAGAACCTACGCAAAGAATAAAGATAAAAAGCTTTTTGGCTTCACAAGAACACGAGCAGGCAGTCAGTTCAAAAACTTGTGGATTGACTGTCTGTTAAAGTAGCCTAAGCGATAGCAGTCTAACTTCTGATGCTTCAATTTTGCATTCACTATAAAATTAATTTTGGTTGTTTGTTTCTAATGAGTGGCACCGGTTCATAGCCAAAACATATAATTTTGATTTAGCTATAAAATATGATGCATCCTCTAATTGCGCGTGTCAAGGTGACACTAGAAAAATAGCCTGAGTTAAGGGACTGATTTAGGCTGATTTAAGGGACGAAACTTGAAACATCGAGCTTAAACTGAGGTGTCTTTGAGAAACACCAACAGTTTGCATGCGTTATTCTCAGGTTGAAACAGAATTTGCACAATCAAATTAGAAGTTGCCTGCTCTTTTGAAAAACCAAAAAATGGACAAAGGGAGATGCAACTCCACAAACCCTCTACTGGACCATACCAGACTGAAACGTGTAAATAAGATACAAGAGAAGTACTGAGATTGTAGCCTCTCTAGACATGAAAGTTGTGAGCTACACAAAAGCCATGATTCCAGTCATGCATGAAATACTATATTACTAATAATATGCTTGCCAACTTTAAACTGCATGAATTGTTTTTTTGGCACTGTCACCGGTGTCAGCAGTTTTATACCTGGGCCCACTATGCTGTCTTTCATATACCTCCCATAATCTACGCAGAAAAGATGAATGTTTTGTAAAGTAAACAAGCTCGGAATTTCCAGCTCGTAAGATTTCTAGAGATCATGAGTGAGCTAAAGATGACAGCAACTTCTTGTGAGCACCTGTCAGTTGCACTCATGGCAGCTTTCATGATTAGTTATAGTGAGGCGTAAGTGAACTGCAGAAAGGAGTGACACAAAACCGACTAGCAACATAGAGGTAGCCTCTGTAGATGGCAAGCATTGAGGTGAGTGCGAGAAATCATAAGTATAAAAGCGATTGCTGTAGAAAGTGAACATGAAGGCACCCGGTGTGGAACATCTGCATAGACACCTTATTGCCAAATATAAAAGCAAAGGGAAGCGATGTAAACCACACTGACATAAGCATTCAATCAAAACAACATGCATAGAGGTAATCTGAGCCCACCGCAAGCATAGAGGTAGCCAATACATAATGCAATAATGAGCAGAAGCTCTAGAGTCTAGACACTAAACAGAGATAAGCTAGTTGAATTTTGCGAACCTAAAATTGCAATTGCCTGCGCACAACTGACAATATCCTGAGACAAAGGTCTCTCTCTCTCTCCCACCCTCGCTCTCCCCCCCTCTCTCTCTCCCCCCTCCCTCCCTCCGTCTTTCCCCCATCCCTCCCTCTCTCTCAGACAAATATTAGACTCTTAGACAATATCTACATACACTTTGAGTGTTCATGTCTCAATGTATCCATGAGAGCATGTAGACACCACACAGACTTAGAGTGTTCATGTCTCAATGTACTCATGAGAGCATGTAAACACCACAAAGACTTAGAGTGTTCATGTCTTAATGTATTCATGAGAGCATGTAGACACCACACAGACTTAGAGTGTTCATGGCTCAATGTATTCATGAGAGCATGTAGACACCACAGAACTTTAGCTAGAACTAAACAGCCAAATCGTGCTCTCAGCTTTTATCTGGTACAAAATCAAATCTGATGCATTTTAAAACAAAGTTTGAGGGGTTAGACACGATTTGAAAATGAGGCGGAAGGACTTGTAGAATTACACAGTTCCCTTGAGTATTCTACAGATGTCAGGCTTTACCACGATACAGACTCACAGCTACACCAACAATACTTAAATTTGTGTAAAATCTTTCGCAACACATATTTTATATTATAAATAGTTTGATTCTAAGGAGCCTCATTCTATGGCATTTGAGTTAACTGCTTTGTTAGTCTGAGTGCAGCCTTGCCAATGCAAGCATATCAGACGGACTATTTTTATTCTTGAAAAAAATAGAGAACTTATAGTTTTTTTTATTTAACCAACTCTTGCGGGAGCTCATGAAGTCTCATGTTCCCAATGAACAGAGAGAGAGAGTCCTAACATTATACTTGGTAGCATCAATCTAGGACCAGGTTGGGAACCGATGCGTTCGAGAACCGAAGCGTTCGAGAACCGAAGCGTTCGAGAACCGAAGCGTTCGAGAACCGAAGCGTTCGAGAAAGGAGGTTCCACTGTAGTACAAAATAATTCTTAGATGTTTAACCCTTTCGTTGTCAGCTAGTCAATAGCACCCACCTGTTGCGGCACTTTAAGGTTGGACCTTACGGCGTTACTAAAATTCATTGTTTTATTGAATAGCAAACAAATTCCTGTTTCGAAATACTTAAAAAATTATGTTATAGCTACCTACTATCATGTTTATAAATCCTATCGAATTCTAATTTACCATCATGGAAGTCAAAAAACACCCATAAATCATTGAAAAACGTAGTCACGTGATTCATAAAATTGGCTGCATATGAAAGTGCTTTTTACCTTTAAGAATTATTCAATTTTTAATTAAAATTAATTGTAACAATGTATAAACTATTTAAACAACTGCATTCTAGTTATAGTTGCTATGGTCAGGCCTGTATTCACTGGTTGCAAGTTGGGGCGGCTAATGTTAGGCGACTAATTATGAACACCTGGGGGTGTGGAGGGGCGGTGTAAGCCCCCCCCCAACAGGTTTCTCTCAGGTAGGGCCACCAACCGGACCTCTCATGTGAAGTTTAAAAGAAATTTATCGGAAAGTATCAACATTTTTCTATTTTTTGAGACTTGTTTTGTTTTAGGTGATGTGACTGCCGGGACATTTTTAGATTAAAATAGGCAAAACTTACGCTCAGAAAAACAACATCTTTTTCTTTTGAGCATTTTAACAAAGATCAATTTTGCCGATTTTATTTTAAGTTCATCCGGAGGTTTCCACGCTTTCGAAGGGACATGGCCAAGCGGATGTTTAGTAAAACTTGACCTTTTGCAAACCTTTATAAAAGTCGTTAACAAGAATCTTTTGCCGCTGATGATAATAATGACGCCTAAGAACTACTAAAAGTTGATGTTTGTCTCTATGGCTTGGAATAAAGTGATATTCTCCAGCGATAAAAACCAATAAAAAGTAAATGATGTTGAGGTCGAGTTATCTGAAGCAATTTATCATTGCGTGGGAATGGACAAAAAAAATCCGTTCGAGTTAACGTCGTGTTTGAGATGAAATGTTACATTTTATCCGAGGGCGAGTTATTCGAGTTTGACTGTACTTAGCCGCGGAAAATTCCTAAAAAGTTGGGGCGGCTCAGCCGGCCAGCTGCCCCAGGAAATACGGGCCTGGCTATGGTTAAACTTGCTACGATCAAATCTGATGTTCAAAATAAAGTGTCGTAACAATATTTAAACAGATTTCTGTAAACAGTAACTTCCTTCTTGCATTCCGAGCTGATAAATGTAAGGATATTGACTACAATAAATGCGAAGAAGCAAGATTTTAACCATTTCTCGACTCTATGAGGACCATTTTAACCATTTCTTGAGTCTATGAGGACCATTTTAACCATTTATCGACTCTATGAGGACCATTTTAACCAATTCTCGACTCTATGAGGACCATTTTAACCATTTATCGACTCTATGAGGACCATTTTAACCAATTCTCGACTCTATGATGACCATTTTAACCATTTCTCGACTCTATGAGGACCATTATAACCATTTCTCAACTCTATGAGGACCATTTTAACCAATTCTTGACTCTATGAGGACCATTTTAGCCATTTTTCGACTCTATGAGTACCATTTTAACCATTTCTCGACTCTATGAGGACCATTTTAACCATTTCTCGACTCTATGAAGACCATTTTAACCATTTATCGACTCTATGAGGACCATTTTAACCATTTCTCGATTCTATGAGGACCATTTTAACCATTTCTCAACTCTATAAGGACCATTTTAACCATTTCTCGACTCTATGAGGACCATTTTAACCATTTCTCGACTCTATGAGGACCATTTTACCTAAAATTGAATGATCAGCATAGCAGTCAAAACATTCGCACTATACCATACTTACCATACAATCCATACCTACTATACAATCCATACCGTACCTACCATACAATCCATACCATACCTACCATACAATCCATACCATACACACCATACCATCCATACCATACACACCATACCATCCATACCATACACACCATACAATCCATACCATACACACCATACCATCCATACCATACACACCATACAATCCATACCATACACACCATACCATCCATACCATATACACCATACCATCCATACATACATTCATACCATCCATACTATACACACCATACCATCCATACTATACACACCATACCATCTATACCATATACACCATACCATCCATACATACATACCGTACATACCTACCATACCATGCATACCATCCATACCATCCATACCATACCTACCATACATACCATCCTTAAAAATACCATGGGCTAGTTTTAAACACAATGGTTAACAAACATTCTTCCTGGTTACTTAAAGTTGGTGAAACTATTATTTAGCCTAAGAATCCTAGTTTATTTGAGCAGAAAACATACCAGCGTCTCAAACTCATGGAACATATAAAGCTTGGAGTTGGCTCAAAAATAATGCTAGCTTTCTAAGTCTGCCCTTAACCGCAGTAGTAAAACCATTAGACAATGATTTTTTTTAACAGTAAGAGACAAAAATGACAATCATCAAGTAGACAATCAACAATGATGAAAGTTTAGTGTTGCTAGAAAGTCAGCCAGCAAAAATAAAGTGTTGAGTGTCTAAATTTATTAATCTAAATTTGCTTATTTTGCTATTCGCAAAATTCAACTATAGATAACCCTGAGACATAGCACTATAGATAGCACTATAGATAGCACTATAGGTAGCATTATAGGTAGTACTGAGCTGATAAATTGGAATTCATACAAAAGTATGCTTGGATACTGGATAATAATGGATAGAATTTAGCATCAGTTCTGCAAATGAAAGTATAAAAATTTGGCATTTAAACAGGGATGGGCAATTAATTGATACGAGGGTGTTACAGATACCAGAGGATACAGATGTTTCGTGATATGAGAAACATGAATTGCAGAGGGCCACCAACCTTCTTTTATTTAAACAAAAAACAAGATTCATATAATTTCAACAAATAACAGAAAACCATCAGTGTTGATTCAATCAGTTTTAAACACAATGACCAACATGTACCTACCATGGACTTTGACTTCTATCAACTTTTATAATTAGATTATATTTTATGTTTATATGGAGTGTGACCTTGCTAGCATAGCTTGCCACCATCAACATTTGCCCACATACAGAAATTCATGCAAAAATAATGTACAAAATTACGACGTACCACTTTTTAAATTAATGTTTCAAGTATCTAAATGAAAGGAACAAATAATTATTTTTAAGTTAAAAGTCTAACCTCGGATGTTTGATATGCAGTGCAACTTCAGGATACGATTACCCTGATATACGATTGTTTCACCTTACGAAGTGGAACATGATGATTTTTCACCTCACCAAACGAATCTTTTTCCACTATACGAATTCACCAAAATTTTCGCCCGAGTTTAAAATTAGCAGTCGGGGTGTTTATTACGTATGTCAAAATAACAAAGACACCAAAATGCTGTTCACCGAAAATATTTTCACAACGCCTGAAAGAGACACGATGACTGTTTTCTCTCAGTTCAGCAATTCTCGTGTGTAAAGCGGTAATATTTTCCCTTCAAAACCATTAGCAAAGTTGGAGCCGTGATCCTTCTTACAAAAGTTCTAGTGGTCAGACAACTTCCCTTAAGCTGCTAAGAAAAATCCACATCATTACGAAAACAGCATCATTTGGGTTTTTTGCAGAATTAGGTTGAAAACATTTTAAATGGGTCCGCTAAAAGTTATAGTGAAAGTGAAGACCGAAACTGATAAGTGATAAAACTTTAGTGATAAAAAGTTGAAATTCAGTAAAATAGTTATAAAAATACATACTAAAACTTAGCTTCAAGTGTGTGTGTTCAGTAAGCTAAACTCATTTGAAGTGAATTCGAAGCTTTTGTTAAACGTCCGTACGAACGTCTTTCTTTAAAGTAAGAACTTTCTATGGTACGTATCCATACCATCCATAGAAAGTTCACAGACAGGCTCACAGACATTGTAACTTTACATTTTAATGCAGATCATAACCAATAAACTCACCAAATACAATAAAGTTATTGTAGGTAACTATAAGTTACTAATGTTAACATACTATTTTGTTACTATTTTTCAATATGTGCAGCACTTATTATATAATTACTATGGTTTATATCCCCTACAAACGATTTTTTCACCATATGACGCCAACCCTGGAACGGATCAACATCATATCCTGAGGGTGCACTGTATGTTGTTTATGATGGGCTTCCCATGGTTATATATTATAGATTATATGTTATATATTATAGTTTGCCCAGACGTGCTTTGAAAACCATAGTATCATCGTTATTAATTTATCACACAACTGCTTTCAAAGCAATTAAAACCATCTGTTCCGCTCACGATTTGTTCTACACGCCTCATATATCTTCATGTACGAATGATTGAGAGAGAATGCCGGGAAAGAAGAGGTAGCAGACCCATAGATGGGTCAATAGAACCATGAAGCGTTGATTTAAAGTGGGGAGGAATAACCTCACAACATTGATAATAGCTCTCTCAGCATACAACAGCCTTGGCCACTTACCTCGCCTGTGTCGTCAGTGATTGCACTAGTGGACCCTGCAAGAGAGAGATACTTCTATTACACTTAATAGAAGTATACTACACGGAACCCTGGCTATGGCAGAGATAGCATTGCCTCCTAGTAGTATTCATTAAAATGCTTATGACAACTTACGTGTTTCACTCAGTTGCTTGGAAAAAAGAAGGTATGATTGGAGGTGAAATGTTATTGAAATATAAGAAGCATACATGTGGGCGCTAAGCAATGTGTTACGATTTAATGCATCGGGTATAACAAATTATATCGAAACAAAATAATCTGGAACTATTCTCAAACATGGCCGAGAGTAAACAAGCCAACATTAACTCGTCCAAAGAGCCTTATGTTTGTAGCGTCCAACGAGAGTAGCAACTGTAGAGCCACAACATGCTTAGTTCAGCAGAGATTATCATATACAAAAAGCGGCACACTAAACAAGGACAAAGGATACTGAAAGTTAACTTGAGTAAAAAAGCGAGTAAAGAAGCGAAGATGAGTCATGAGTCATGAGTCAGTAAGCATGCTTGCACTGCTCGCACTGCTTGCACACTAGTAACTAGTACATGGCTGACTGGTCCAAGGCTCACTCCCAAGGCAGGCAAAAGACGGAATATGTGCAGAAGGCTGCGGAGTAAGGGTGCCAACTACAAGTTAAACGTTCAGCCTTTTTGCTGGAGACGCTAAAGAAATGATTCCGTAGTGGGATGCAACAGAATAGGCTGTTTAATATGACAACATAGAAAGCGAGATTAGTCTATAACCAAACACTCTCCGCGCAAGAGACCCCTCACCTTGTACCCCGGGGACTTGTACCCCGGAGACAGGATATTGTGAAAGCTTGGTGACTTTTCTCGAGCTGAACTCGATCTGAAAAGCAGCGAGCTTGGAGGCTGGAAAGTAGAGGGTACTACCATTAGTCTTACATAAACGGATACACATTATAAATGATTGTGATATGATGGCGAGATATTATCGTATGAGCTGCGACTGGCCATGCGTGAGTCTGCTGTTGTTTATAAGGACCTTGGTTTAGAGTAATCATACATGGACTGAAGAAGAATGACAGGAGTTGCCTATACAATCAGTAATGAAACCATTCACAGCGTAAATACCATAGGTTGTGAGATAGTACACTCTACACTAATCTTTTCTTACGCATTGCCCAAACACTAATCCTCTCAAATGAATTCAGATTTTAGAGTCTATGTCTAAATTGACAAGCGAATTATTATAGTTGACTTTCAAATTGATAAGAAATCGTTCATGTTACAGCACGACTTCGACAGTAAAGTTTGAGTCAAGCTTTACTGTCAAAGTCTCTCTTTAAATATTCTAAAGAAAGATATTAATTTTTAAGGCGGAGTTGAGTTATTTAATTATTGATTCCAACTTTATACTGGTTCACAACAACAACAACAACAACAACAACAACAACAACAACAACAACAACAACAACAACAACAACAACAGTTGTTTAAGGAGGGTTTTCAATAAAGGTGGCTGTATGCAGTATAGCGCTCTATACTCTATACAGTCTAGTACTGTATAGAGTATAGCACTGTATACAGTACTATACTCTATACAGTTTAGTACTCTATACAGTATAGTACTATATACAGTATAGTACTGTATACAGTATACTGTATACAGTGCTATACTGTATACAGTGCCATACCGTAATCGGTACAGCATTGTATACTGTATAGTACTGTGTACAGTATACTGTATACAGTCAGCTGGCTCAAGGTCAAGCTTTCCAGGAACAACAGTTAATGTTAGCATCCAGGGTGCTTTCAGAGGCACAGTAAAAAAAAGTCCTGCACACTATGCCCTAGACTTTCTGAGTGGCGAGTTAAATGCACTATCACTGACTATGTTACTATATGTCAATGACTATGTTACTATAAGTCAATGACTATGTTACTATAAGTCAATGACTATGTTACTATAAGTCAATGACTATTTTACTATAAGTCAATGACTATGTTACTATAAGTCAATGACTATGTTACTATAAGTCAATGACTATGTTACTATAAGTCAATGACTATGCTACTATACGTCAATGACGATGTTACTATAAGCCAATGACTATGTTACTATAAGTCAATGACTATGTTACTATAAGTCAATGACTATGCTACTATAAGTCAATGACCCTTAATAGACCACCTCACCACAATCTTTACTAAACTAAAAAAGATAAATAAAAGCGCTACGTCACAGAGTATTTCCTGATGCAAATGCGGTTGGGTATGTGATAGTGTGAACATGGTTATCATCGACGATCACCGAGGTATTATGGTATCAACGCCGAAATACGGCGATATAATGTGAATGAGCCTTAATAGACCACCTCACCGCAATCTTTACTATAATAAGGGTAAATTTCATCCGCCCAAAACCATGTTAAGAGCGTTAAGAAAAAATACTGCTTTGCACAGCAATCAAACCTGAAAGAAGTGTCAGAGATTCAAAGGCAACCGCCAATACACCAACCGGTCACTTTACCATTGCACAAGATAAGTCTCCATTTACAGATTACTCATGACGGTCTCTCACAGTGCACGAGGCTGGCACGCATCCTAGTTAATATAATTGTGCTGTGAGTTATGACACCTGATGATCTCCCACGGTAGACTGCCAGAGTACTAGGATTAATAAAGAGACATCAAGTTTGGCTATTCGACCCACCCTGTCCACTCTATTTACCCTCCCCAATCTGCCCCACCCTGCCCCCCCTATACACCCTGCCCACCTAATTCACCCTACCCGTCATCCCTCATATAACACGAGTCATCTCAAACAATCTAGACTTTGCCTGATCTCATAGACCGTCGATCAGCACATCTTTACACGATCCTGTGTTTATACAATGTCTATGGTACTCAGATATTATGGGACTGCGATACAAGTCCTGTGATACAAGTCCTGTGATACAAGTCCTGCAATACAAGTCCTGTGGTACAAGTCCCGTGATACAAGTCCTATGATACAAGTCCTGTGATACAAGTCCTGTGATAAAAGTCCTGTGATAGAAGTCCTGCGATACAAGTCCTGCGATACAAGTCCTGGGATACGAGTCCTGAGATACGAGTTCTGTGATACAAGTCCTGTGATACAAGTCCTGAGATACAAGTCCTGTGATACAAGTCCTGTGATACAAGTCCTATTACAGTCCCTGTTACTGCGACAACTATAGTCCTAGTAGATAGAGTTGCCCCGATTTTGGTATCGGAATTGGTATCGGTGCAGATATGGGTATTAAGTATCTGAATCTGTATTGGCAGATCTTTTCTTAAAAAATCTAAAACTTCAGATACTTTTTACAGATCAACTATTGAGCAGAAAACACTATTTTAGTCTGCTACACTGATAAAGATCAGCAGCTGCAAGTTCCTTACGCTTACCTAATGAATTCCGGGCATGCCACACTATTATTTCATGTCTATAGCTTGATCAACATCAACAAACAGCTGAGGAACTGTTTTGCTTTAGTCAGGACGAGATCACAGAGTGTGGTATTTCCGAATTACAGCGATGGGATTTATTCCAGCCAATCACGAACAAGATAACAAAGAAGGAAAACCAGAATGCAGTGTAATATTTCTATTTACTAGCATTACGAAAGTACATGTAATTTGAGCAAGTGATGCATCAAGTTATCTATCTCTCTCTCTTGATCCTGACGATACATAGCTTGTTTGTTGGGTTGTTCTCGTTTGGTTTAGTTGTGAATGTAATTTGTTTTCTTATTTATTATATTTATTACACATCAACTTTTGAAGTTTGTCTAAATAATTATGGTCCTACAGATCATTTGATGAGCTAGTTCTTGTGAGTGAACTATTACAGGTCTTACTATAAATTAATTTATAATTAATTAATTCACAAGTGCTGCTAATGTTGTTAGTGTTTTTGTTGACAACAATAAATAAATACAAACAAATAAATACATTAATATTCACACAATGAAATGAACAATTATCTATGCAACACAAAAGATCCGAATCGGTATCTGAATTGGATTATTTTTCAATAAGAATCGGTATATCGGATCGGTATCTGAATCGGCTGGTGAATTTAGAATCGGGGCATCTCTACTAGTAGAGGCACGATGACCAACTTAAACAGGAAATGAACTATACCCGCTCATCAATAGGTTTAGTAATCAATGGGTAATCAATACTATCAACTCATGGTGGTTATTTATCAATCTATTTCTCCTATCTATTCAATAGGAATCCATCTGTAAGGCATTCACCTGACTTGGCATCCATGAGTACCCTTACTGTGAGCAGGTTTTCCTGCCTTCTGTGTGCTAGTGATGAGTCTTACATACATGTAGTAACCCTGGCTAGACACTTCCTATCTTGACTTGTCAAGATATGACCTTGTCAAGATATGACCATGTCAAGATATGACCATGTCAAGATATGACCATGTCAAGATATAACCATGTCAAGATATGACCATGTCAAGATATGACCATGTCAAGATATGACCATGTCAAGATATGACCATGTCAAGATATGACCATTTCAAGATATGACCATGTCAATATATGACCATGTCAAGATATGACCATGTCAAGATATGACCATGTCAAGATATGACCATGTCAAGATATGACCATGTCAATATATGGCCATGTCAAGATATGACCATGTCAAGATATGACCATGTCAAAATATGACCATGTCAAGATATGACCATGTCAAGATATGACCATGTCAATATATGACCATGTCAAGATATGACCATGTCAAGATATGACCATGTCAAGATATGACCATGTCAAGATATGACCATGTCAAGATATGACCATGTCAAGATATGACCATGTCAAAATATGACCATGTCAAAATATGACCATGTCAAGATATGACCATGTCAAAACTAGTACAAGACTACCGAGTGCTGCATTAAGAATGACACCTTAAATTATCAGAGGCATGATGGCATTTCCATGCCACTTGCCAAACCAAGAATGGTAGATAATAACCTTAACAAAAAGATGACAAAGCCGGCACATAAATAACCACTTCAAGAGAACTGGTAAAGGCAAGATGGCCTAACAAATCTTAACTACCCGATCCCATTCCAATTTTTTCAACATCGTTGCGTTCCCATTCACCCGACAAGCGGTAGTGGCAGATATGAGTAAGAAGAATTATGGAGACAAGCGGAGGTCTTGTTTAGACAGTGGGTGGTGAGAGATGATGCAAGACAGGCATTCAATGCTATGTATGATATGATAAGCTGGGAATGGTGAGACATGCTGATGTATAACACTAAGAGGGATCAGTGTTCACTCAGACATGAATGACCGAGTGAGACGAGGGCTAGATGTAGGAGAGACATAGGAGAGATGTAAGGCGCCTCCTACAGACACGGATTACACCTATATTCACACCCAGTGGCACCTGGTATTGCCTGATGAGATTAACTAAATGCTACTTGAAGCTGTAAACATTCATTACCTTACGGTCTCTCAGTAACTTCTGCTTGGTACAGTTCATCACCCTATCCTTGCACTCATCATGGTAGTTCATAAGGCAGTCTGTAAAGGAAGAGCAGCGACCATTACGGATGAATTAAATATGCTCTACATTATTGCGCATCACATAAACTGCATTCCTTAGATATATCTTCAGATCCTATCTACAACAAATCAACTCTCAAAAGCTAATAAACTCTACTGGTCAAGAGGCACTAGCATAGCGCAGAGTTACATCTACAACCTAACGTGTATTTGTATGAGACGATACTGTTCTCCTAGTCCTGTTCTCCTTCTACTGTTCTCCTTCTACTGTTCTCCTAGTACTGTTCTCCTACTAGTAAATCATGCTAGTCCTACGCCTTTCCTTGACCTTAGGTCATAGGCTCTGGTCACAGATACCTACACCTTCCTTGACCTCAACTCATAGGCTCTGGTCACAGATACCTACACCTTCCCTTGGCCTCGAGCAAAAGGCTCTAGTCACAGATATCTACACCTTCCCTTGGCCTCGGCCATAGGCTCTAGCCACAGACACCTACACCTTCCCTTGGCCTCAGGTCATAGGCTCTAGTCACAGACCTCGGGCCCTCGGCCTCAAGCCCACTTCCCTAAACCTCAGGCCACAATCTTTCAACCAGTCTCTAAATATTCAACTGAACAAAGGCTCGCGCATACCCTGCGAGTTGATGGTTTTTGACAAACCAGTGAGGTACAGGCCTTATGCATATGGGGCTTTTTACAAAACCACCAGCTATGTACTTAATTGCTTAGAGGGTCATGTAGATAGGTGACACCTCTTTAGTCCTCTAGATAAGGCAGACTTTCTCTTTACTCAACAGAGAGTATAAGAAAAAGTACATTTGTAAATCCTGAGAGAAGCCGGCATGGAAACCTACATCAGCTATAGCAGTTAAGAAAAGAGTTTGAACAAATAAAGAGAGAATAAATGGTGAGACATAACATCCGACTCTGGTAGAATCAGCACTTCAATTAGCACTGTTCCACCACAGACACAACTACCAAGGAAATCTCCAACTTTTAGGAGGGTGATTGAAACATGGGTGCTGATCTTATCATAGATTATTATTGTTACAGTTGATAGTGTTGATACTGTTGATACTGGTAGAACTGGCAATACTGTTGATGCTGGTGGTACTGGCAATACTGTTGATACTGGTGGTACTGGCAATACTGTTGATACTGATGGTACTGGCAATACTGTTGATACTGATGGTACTGTTGATATAGTTGATAGTGTTGATACAGTTGATACTGGCAATACTGTTGATACTGTTGATACTAGTAACACCGTTGATACTAGTAATACTGTTGATACTAGCAATATTAGTAATATCATTGATAGTGGTAATACTGTTGATGCTGGTGATATTGGTGATACTGTTGATGCTGGTGATACTTTTGATGCTGGTGATATTGGTGATACTGTTGATGCTGGTGATATTGGTGATACTGTTGATGCTGGTGATATTGGTGATACTGTTGATGCTGGTGATACTTTTGATGCTGGTGATATTGGTGATACTTTTGATGCTGGTGATATTGGTGATACTGTTGATGCTGGTGATATTGGTGATACTGTTGATGCTGGTGATATTGGTGATACTGTTGCACACAAAACAAATTTCATATCCAGACTACTATGTAGTAAAACATAGTAGTTCGGTTATGTACTAATAGTGAAACTATGTAGGTTTCACAACTTGCGTTTCTATTTATATTGCATCTGACTTCTATTCCTACATACTGCTGCTAGGGCCATGAAAAATACATTGAGGCGAACAGCAAATGTCTGGTATGCGTAGATGGAGCAAACGCGAGGAGTGAATCAATCCTGGCAGCGTGAGTTGCCCAAATGCAAAAATATGCTTTTTTTAATAATTGTTTGAATATAATTTTACATAATACTGCAAAGGCTTCCAAATGGCTACCACCACATCGACTCCACTGCAACTACCATCACATAGACTCCACTACAACTACCATCACAGAGACTCCACTACAACTACCACCACATCGACTCCTCTACAACTACCACCACATAGACTCCACTGCAACTACCATCACATAGACTCCACTACAACTACCATCACATAGACTCCACTACAACTACCACCACATAGACTCCACTACAACTGCCACCACATCGACTCCTCTACAACTATCACCACAGAGACTCCACTACAACTACCACCACATAGAATCCACTATAACTGCCACCACATCGACTCCACTCCAACTACCATCGCATAGACTCCACTACAGCTACCACCACATAGACTCCACTACAACTATCACCACAGAGGTTCCACTGCAACTACCATCACATATACTCCACTGCAACTACCATCACATAGACTCCACTACAGCTACCATCGCATAGACTCCACTACAGCTACCACCACATAGACTCCACTACAACTACCATCACTTAGACTCCACTACAACTACTACCACATAGACTCCACTACAACTACCACCACATAGACTCCACTACAACTACCATCACATAGACTCCACTACAACTACCATCACATAGACTCCACTACAACTACCACCACATAGACTCCACTACAACTGCCACCACATCGACTCCTCTACAACTATCACCACAGAGACTCCACTACAACTACCACCACATAGAATCCACTATAACTGCCACCACATCGACTCCACTACAACTACCATCGCATAGACTCCACTACAGCTACCACCACATAGACTCCACTACAACTATCACCACAGAGGTTCCACTGCAACTACCATCACATATACTCCACTGCAACTACCACCACATAGACTCCACTACAACTACCACCACAGAAACTCCACTGCAACTACCACTACATAGACTCCACTACAACTGCCACCACATAGACTCCCCTACAACTACCACCACAAAGACTCCACTACAACTACCACCACAGACTCCACTGCAACTACCACCACATAGACTCCCCTACAACTACCACTACAAACTTCCCTACAATTACCACTACAGACTCCTCTACAACTACCACTACAAACTCCACTACAACTACCACTACAGACTCCACTACAACTACCACTACAGACTCCTCTGCAACTACCACTACAGACTTCACCACAACTACTACTATAGACTCCTCTACAACTACACCAACATACAAAGAACTCTGTTGAAAAAAGGGAGTCAGCAAGTGACCTGAAGGTGAGCAGCAGAGAACTAGAATAGAAAGTTTTGCTGGCAGCTTATAGAGAGGATTAGTAATTGAGTGCCCAAGCTAACAGGTAAAATCTGTAAGTCCAGCTATAAGTCGAGGCCCACAAGCGCGGCACACAAACGCCTACAAAAGGAACTCAATTAGATGACTTCTTGAGCTCAACTCTCTGTACACTAAGAGGAAGAGATCTATGAGATGAATTTTCTCACAACCTTTTGCTTCAAGTGAGCGGTGAGTCAAGGCATGACAGGATGTTGCGCACACAAAGGAAGTCAGATCACGCAATAATGTGTTACTGGAGAAAGGAGATGAGTTTCAGACTATACTGGCACAAAGAGAGTGCCAAGTGTCTATATTGCTTGAAAGATGATAACTCTGGTCATTCCTGCAACAGCATCCTCATAACAATGCAGGAGAAAACTCATTTCAAAGTAAGCCAATCTTTTTTGTAACCTAAACAAGAGAGATTTGTCAGAAGACTAGACTAGCGTCTTTCCAATTTGAAAGCGCCATCTAACCATTCGCGGAGAACATTGACTCGGTTTTATTGCATACCTATCTTGAAAACAGACCTTGTTCGATATGCTGGAGTCTCTCTGTCATCTCCTGTGTAGTGTCCGTTGAATAGGTGAAGTGAGAACAGTCGCTAGCTGTCTTGTCCATGGGTGATATTGGTAAAGCAGGATTCGACTCAGGTGTGACAATGGTAGGCATGTTAGTGTAGCACCGAGCCAGCATACGCTGGCTATTATTGTTCACTTTGCCCACCTTGCCACTGGCAACACTCGAAACTTTCTCAGCCTTATCATCTTCTGCACTTACGCTCGATCCATTAGAACTCAGCAATGAAGAGAAGATGCCGCCAGAGTAGGAAACAGATCTCTTGTGTTTCGTAGTTTTCCGACTCAGAGCCATAACTACGAGGATGAGTTCGACTATTTCGATTCCATCTACAAGCTTGACTTGTAGAGAGCATATAAGATCCAGCTAGAAATCTTTGACGAATGGCTAACAGTAAAGTATCCAAAGTGAGCGAGGAGCCGATGGAAGGAAACTGGAAGGAAACGAGTGCTAACACCTGGTGAGATGAGGTAAGCGCTGCAATCGCAACCAGACCGTCTGTCACAAGTTCACGCTTCATATGATGTGCCTTATCTCTTTTCTATACGTGAACTAGCTGCTCGATAGCGATGCGCTAGTCATGCCAAGATCATCCAACTACATATACTCGCGGATGCGCTCGACTGAAGCTGTTGTGCTATACACTTTGACACGGCACCTGCTGACTGAGATCAAGGCAGCAGCGTGTAGCAAGAGCGATGGCACACTAAAGTCACCTTAGCCCATGCCTCGGACCAGCCAAGAGAACAGGTGATTAATACTAGTTTATCGGCTCAGGTCAGACAACTGTTTATAGTTGAGCGATACAAAGTCCATCATACACTACGTCGGTTAGTCGCATAAGTGACACTTGAAGGGCAGCGATAGGATCTGATACACCTGAGCTAAAGCTCTCGGCTGACAATGCATATCAGTCAAAGGCTTGTGTTACATGCCCGAATAGCTGCTTCTCTGTTCAGGAGACACCAATTAGCAACACCCACAAAAACATGGGAAACTTGGTCAGTATTTCACAATATAGTAATTAGTGTTAACTAGAAAAGACACTGCCATGAGGCCTAAGGGCATACACCCTAAATGAGAGTGTCTAGGATTTACCTCATATCAACCAACCCCTAGCCAACACCCACTAACATTGTTAGCATTCCCAGCAAAAACATTGCAGCGATCTTTGAGATATGCCTTCATGGACATGCAAACTTTCTAAGGAATGCGCTGTCCATTATTAAATAAAAACTTTTGTCTCAAAAATAAGCATTTGAGTGAGAAGCGCTAACAATGGACCAGTAAGGGTGTATACTATCGGTCAATATACAGCAAGGGTGTATACTATTGGTCAATACACGGCAAGGGTGTGTACTATTGGTCAATACACAGCGAGGATGTTTGCTATTGGTCAACACACAGCGAGAGTGTGTATTATTGGTCAATACACAGTGAGGGTGTGTACTAGAGCTGGGTAGTGTACGGGTACTTCTTGGCCAATGAGTTTAGACTGCGTCCCCGTCTGTTCGAGTTTTTCGAGTATCGCGTAGATGGTAGTGCTTGGCACGAATACTTCTTGGCCAATGGGTTTTTCGGGTATCAGGTTTATTGATACGGGTTTTATGTCCAAAATTTCCAAATATCAGATATTTTGAAATTCACAAAGCAATTATAATTATATTCCCAATTTATTTATTGTTTTTTACTATTTTCTAATAACCGATATTCGTGCAGCCTTAACCTTTTGAAGTTTAAACACCAACTGTCAGTTTTCAGGCATTGCGTAGGGTGTCAGAATCTCTATCGGCCAGAATTCCAGCATTCACATGGCTTTGTTTACAGAAGCCGTTTTTAAGTAACAGCGTAAACCAATCCAATTAATTTTTGCACAAGATATTAGACCAGAAATTTTACTCCCATTCGTAACAGTTTTCAACCTACTTTTTTTCTTTACCTACTTCCTTCGTTTTAATAACAAACTTTATTTGAAAGATATCGCGAAAAAATTGACACGACTCGTTTGTTGGTAGGTCATGAATGATCGTGATGCAAATAAAGAACTCTATAATACTAATTACAATTTTACAGTTTATTTTGAGTCATAACTTAATGATGAACATGTGCTCAATGGATATGATGCTATTGTAAATGTTTTTACGAGTTTTTTTTAAATCGTACAAACTTTTATAGTTTTAACCCAAATAATGATAAAGCACTGCTTTTTCTGTTTGGTGAAATT
The DNA here is from genome assembly GCF_963576615.1 of Watersipora subatra. Classification (NCBI taxonomy): domain Eukaryota; kingdom Metazoa; phylum Bryozoa; class Gymnolaemata; order Cheilostomatida; family Watersiporidae; genus Watersipora; species Watersipora subatra. The sequence continues at coordinate 75,194,530 of NC_088710.1, forward strand.
TGCTTTGGGTTGCCCGACTCTTTTACTAGTGTTTTATCAAATATCATTGTATTATGAGCACGTTCAGATATATATAATAAAAGTTTAAGAACTTCGGATCATTGGACAGATTGCCCAGAGTTACTGACACGCAATGACAAATAAGGCCAGTGTTCGAAGGGTTAACAGGCGGGTTATTAAACAGTGTTTAGAGGACAGGGCGCAATAGACTGAGTTTTTGTCCACTCTACTCGACGGATCCGTGTACCAAAACCCGAACTCAAAACCCGAACCCGCAAGACCGAAATCTCTATTACCCGATACTCGAGAGAAGATAAACCCGCGAGTCCAACGAGTTTTCGTACCAGTGCCCAGCACTAGTGTGTACTATTGGTCAATATACAGCGAGAGTGTGTACTATTGGTCAATACACAGCGAGGGTGTATACTATTGGTCAATATACAGCAAGGGTATGTACTATTGGTCAATACACGGCGAGGGTGTATACTATTGGTCAATATACAGCGAGGGTATGTACTATTGGTCAATACACAGCGAGGGTGTGTACTATTGGTCAATATACAGCAAGGGTATGTACTATTGGTCAATACACGGCGAGGGTGTATACTATTGGTCAATATACAGCGAGGGTATGTACTATTGGTCAATACACAGCGAGGGTGTATACTATTGGTCAATATACAGCAAGGGTATGTACTATTGGTCAATACACGGCGAGGGTGTATACTATTGGTCAATATACAGCAAGGGTATGTACTATTGGTCAATACACAGCGAGGGTGTGTACTATTGGTCAATATACAGCAAGGGTATGTACTATTGGTCAATACACGGCGAGGGTGTATACTATTGGTCAATATACAGCGAGGGTATGTACTATTGGTCAATACACAGCGAGGGTGTATACTATTGGTCAATATACAGCAAGGGTATGTACTATTGGTCAATACACGGCGAGGGTGTATACTATTGGTCAATATACAGCGAGGGTATGTACTATTGGTCAATACACAGCGAGGGTGTGTACTATTGGTCAATATACAGCAAGGGTATGTACTATTGGTCAATACACGGCGAGGGTGTATACTATTGGTCAATATACAGCGAGGGTATGTACTATTGGTCAATACACAGCGAGGGTGTATACTATTGGTCAATATACAGCAAGGGTATGTACTATTGGTCAATACACGGCGAGGGTGTATACTATTGGTCAATATACAGCGAGGGTATGTACTATTGGTCAATACACAGCGAGGGTGTGTACTATTGGTCAATATACAGCAAGGGTATGTACTATTGGTCAATACACGACGAGGGTGTATACTATTGGTCAATATACAGCGAGGGTATGTACTATTGGTCAATACACAGCGAGGGTGTATACTATTGGTCAATATACAGCAAGGGTATGTACTATTGGTCAATACACGGCGAGGGTGTGTACTATTGGTCAATATACAGCGAGGGTATGTACTATTGGTCAATACACAGCGAGGGTGTGTACTATTGGTCAATATACAGCGAGGGTATGTACTATTGGTCAATACACGGCGAGGGTGTATACTATTGGTCAATATACAGCGAGGGTATGTACTATTGGTCAATACACAGCGAGGGTGTGTACTATTGGTCAATATACAGCGAGGGTATGTACTATTGGTCAATACACGGCGAGGGTATGTACTATTGGTCAATACACAGCGAGGGTGTGTACTATTGGTCAATATACAGCGAGGGTATGTACTATTGGTCAATATACAGCGAGGGTGTGTACTATTATGCCTCGGTATAGATGAGTGATTCAAGGTACAAACAAGTGCAATGAATAAATATAACATCCCTCTCGAAGTACTCCCTCTAGAAGTACTCCCTCTAGAAGTACTCCCTCTAGAAGTACTCCCTCTAGAAGTACTCCCTCTAGAAGTACTCCCTCTAGAAGTACTCCCTCTAGAAGTACTCCCTCTCGAAGTACTCCCTCTAGAAGTACTCCCTCTCGAAGTACTCCCTCTCGAAGTACTCCCTCTCGAAGTACTCCCTCTCGAAGTACTCCCTCTAGAAGTACTCCCTCTAGAAGTACTCCCTCTAGAATGTATGGCGCCTAAAATATGCCTCGCAGTGAATCGTAAAAAGCCCAGTGTGCACTGGTTGTCGGTAGAACTATCAAGCAGCATGTTTTGGTTGCTTTATAACTATAAGAGATAGCAGCTGTGCCAATGCTGCGTGCATGACTATTAACACTGCCAAGAACCTGCCAAGAACCTGCCAAGTATGCCACGTACAGCAACAAGACTTGACAGAACAAAGCATATAGAATGGAAACAATACAATGTACATGCGCTACGCTACGTAAGTGCAACGCTGTATGTGTCAGGATGAGTTTGCAGTACTTGTGAATAATGGGAAGGGTAGGATACAGTAGAGAGAGCATAACTTACACCCGAAGCGAGTGTAGCCCAAGGAAACACAGTGATATAGTCTATACAGGTTGATAAACTATGACAGTCAAGTGAAGGACTAGTTCATGTGGAACCTGCGAGAGAGAAGTCCGCAGCTATAAGGAAGCTAATATATAAAGTGACAAAGGACAGAGGTGCTCAAGAGGTGTGTGTAAAGACCTATATATCTGTTAATAGGCCCGCCTGGTTGCAGTACATTCAAATGCTGGTAACTGAGCCAAAGATAAGTGAGAGAATAGATGGTGAGATCAGAGATCAGGGAACAGGAAGGGGTGATCAGCAAGTAGACTCTACTAGTAATCATACAACTTGTTAGTATTTCCTGTTAGTATCTCTCACCTACGCTAGTTGTGTCACATCTCAGCAAAAATCCACACCGAATCTGCTATGCCAGTTCCTAATCTCCTATGGCACTGATAAGCTGAAAATGGCTTGTACAACATTGCTCCACAAGCGATTCTTGTAATTTCGTAATCCACTTTAACAAGCATGATCATGTGGTATCTGCCACTAAGAGTGTTTAGAACTCAGGCTAAAAGAAGGTGGCACCGTTGTCTGTGTAATTGTATCGCGTATCACACTGAGAGGGTCAGTAATAAAGCTGTCTAGTGATCAGCGATAAAAAGAGAAGCAAATGTGACATGAAAAGCACGAAGTGAGTACAAGTACAGAGTCTGGGAGGAGATAACTCCAGACAAACTCTGGTATGTGATAACTATAGACAAAACTAAAAATATAAAGAGATAAATTTAAAGTTCACGTAGTCTGAGTTAGACACTCTCCATATTTCTACCACCACCTCTACCTATGCACCATCCACCTTCCTTATCACCAAGGCTACACCTTCACATGCCTCTCTCTAGTCTGAGTTAGACACTCTCCATATTTCTACCACCACCTCTACCTATGCACCATCCACTTTCCTTATCACCAAGGCTACACCTTCACATGCCTCTCTCTAGTCTGAGTTAGACACTCTCCATATTTCTACCACCACCTCTACCTATGCACCATCCACCTTCCTTATCACCAAGGCTACACCTTCACATGCCTCTCTCTAGTCTGAGTTAGACACTCTCCATATTTCTACCACCACCTCTACCTATGCACCATCCACCTTCCTTATCACCAAGGCTACACCTTCACATGCCTCTCTCTCGTTCTCTCTAATGTAAAGCAACAATGAAAACTTATTTTTAATGATCACTTTGTTAGAATAGTTATTAAAATATAATTTAGCTTTTTTGCATAGTTTTATATAATGGATTTGTCTCAGCATTAGCGATATGACATAAAAATTTGTACAGCTTTATACCAAAATAAATTACAGATTTGCCTTCCTTGATTTGTCCTCAGCACGATGGTCCATTAAAATGTTGACGACTGCGCATTTTAAATGCCGTGTACGCAATACTTCTTATAGCAGAAAAGTTTGCTGTTTTCATGGGTTCGGAATAGGTGTACATAGTCAGTTTTGCATGTGCGGTTTTGGGAGTATTTAAAATAAGTCTGATAACACAAAAAATGACATTATGTCAAAACAACTCAACTTTGTACGTAAAAGTTGGGCTGTACCTGACAAAGTCTGTCTGTCTGTTGTTTAGTGTCATGGCTGTCTATATTTCATAACACTTTTCATACGGCTGTCTGTTTTGTCTTATAAACTGCACCCAACCTCTACACAATGCAATTGTAATTATGTTTACTAACAAAAATATTAACTCTGCAAAATAAGTCATTGCCACAACCTACACACTCATACACGCACACACAGTAACATTGCGTTAAACCTGTTGTCATAGACATCCCTAAATAGAGCTGAGACTAAAGAGTCAAAAGAAATCCTAATGTGTGTAGGTGAACATAACTTCCATAAAACACAAAGTAACTCGAGTTGGGTTCAAGTGGTATTAGGTATGCAGCAGGCACAAGGTATTGTTGGACTAATGCTAGGTCGTTAACGCTAGGCCATTAACGCCAGGTCGTTAAGACCAGGCCGTTAACACCAGGCTTTTAAGACCAGGTTGTTAACATCAGGTTGTTAACATCAGGTTGTTTAGCAGAGTCTCATATATAGAATCACTATAATTCATTAGGTCACTTGAAGATTCTGTTTTCTTGCAACTAAATCAAATGTACAGCCATATTTGGTCACAGCTTGAAACAGCAATCCCAGTCAGTCATTTAATGTGTTGTAAGAATTACATATTGTTGTTTACAAAATGCTAAAAGATCTTGAGCTAGCAGTATGTCTAGAAAAACTAATTGATATATTTGCGCAAATACCAATAATTTTAGCTGAACTAACGCAATATTTTATCTGGAACAACTGCCAGCATATCGATAAAATATTTTACTTTATAAGTCTTCAAACTCGTTTAAAAAGTGATATTATTATAGAAATGACAAAAAAACATGTTTGCAAAGATATTCCTTCATCGCCTCTACAACTCTACAATGATATGGTTTTATTTAACTGGATAACTGAGAAATTCATCTATTAGCAGGACAACAGTGTTAACAGACTGGATCCCAGCAGAAAAACACAGTGTTAACAGACTGGCTCCTAGCAGGAAAACACAGTGTTAACAGACTGGCTCCTAGCAGGACAACACAGTGTTAACAGACTGGCTCCCAGCAGGACCTCTGAGGAACAAGAAGTGTGATAGAGAATAGACTTACTTGAGCATTGCACTGAGGGCCTGTGATGCAGTAGTTTAGAGCAGAAGCTACAGGTTGCGTTGGACAGAGAGATGGAAATGAAATTATGACTCGATCTCTTCACCTCTCGCTCACCCTTCTCCTTCCCCTACATGAGAAGATAAAGTTAATATATGTGGGCAAAGTACCAGTAGCATGCTAGTAACACTACCAGTAGCATGCTAGTAACACTACCAGTAGCATGTTAGTTACACTACCAGTAGCATGTTAGTAACACTACCAGTAGCATGTTAGTTACACTACCAGTAGCATGTTAGTTACACTACCAGTAGCATGTTAGTTACACTACCAGTAGCATGCTAGTAACACTACCAGTAGCATGTTAGTTACACTACCAGTAGCATGTTAGTTACACTACCAGTAGCATGTTAGTTACTCTACCAGTAGCATGCTAGTAACACTACCAGTAGCATGCTAGTAACACTACCAGTAGCATGCTAGTAACACTACCAGTAGCATGTTAGTTACACTACCAGTAGCATGTTAGTAACACTACCAGTAGCATGTTAGTTACACTACCAGTAGCATGTTAGTTACACTACCAGTAGCATGTTAGTTACACTACCAGTAGCATGCTAGTAACACTACCAGTAGCATGTTAGTTACACTACCAGTAGCATGTTAGTTACACTACCAGTAGCATGTTAGTTACTCTACCAGTAGCATGCTAGTAACACTACCAGTAGCATGCTAGTAACACTACCAGTAGCATGCTAGTAACACTACCAGTAGCATGTTAGTTACACTACCAGTAGCATGTTAATAACACTACCAGTAGCATGTTAGTTACACTACCAGTAGCATATTAGTTACACTACCAGTAGCATGTTAGTCACACTACCAGTAGCATGTTAGTTACACTACCAGTAGCATGTTAGTTACACTACCAGTAGCATGTTAGTTACACTACCAGTAGCATGTTAGTTACACTACCAGTAGCATGCTAGTAACACTACCAGTAGCATGCTAGTAACACTACCAGTAGCATGCTAGTAACACTACCAGAAGCATGTTAGCTACACTACCAGTAGCAGGCGTGAGTTGAGGAGCATGAGAAGCTAAGTTAGTAGCTAATGTGTATGATCATTAAGCAGTAAGGTGTAGGCCTTGCATATCTGATTGTTGTAATGGGCTCAGGCAACTCTATTCTCCCATTTCTCATGTCATTTGAAAAGCTGGAGACTCAATGGCTGTACTCTCATGCATCAGGTTAAAATAAAATGCTAGTTGCTAGTAAGCTAGTCGTAATGTTAGTTGCTAGCAGTGCTATTACAAAGTAACTTGTCAGCAAAAGTCTTACATTATGGTACTAGTTGCTAAGAGCCATCAAGAAATCGAGGCAGGCAAATATATTTTTGTTTTTTATAATAAAGAAAGTTCATCTATGCAACTCACCTTGCCAGGTTTCCGCACGCTACCAAACTTTGCAAACACGCTAGTTCGACGACCTCCTTTTTTGGATTTCCTCTCATCTTCTTCATAATTAGATGGACTAAAAAAAATACTGACCAACATATTTTCTAGAGACAGCGTACTTTCTAGAGACAGCATACGACTAGAGCAATTAGGCACAACAGTAGTACGCAAAATATCTGTCACTGATGAGAAGTTGTCATGCCCATCTGTAAAGCATAGAGCTAAAGCATAGAGCTAAGCATTCCTGCTTAGAGCTAGTTATAAAAGCGGTGCTTACGGAGAGAGTAAGGAGCACACTGAAGAGCGAACACTCTCCTAATATAACAAGTTATAGCGAGTTAACATGGAGAGATCAGAGGGTTGAATACGAGATAGCTTGCACGAATCATTCAGAATCACTGTGCTCAACTAACAAGAAGATGCAAGACATTTGGTGGCTGCACTCAGTATAGACTGTACAACTAGCAAAGGCAATCACGGAGAGTAGATCAACTGACCAAGTGCCCAATGACAGTTCATAAGTGATACTAAATTTGCACCCTGAACTATCGTGACCGGGTGAACCGGGTGAGCCAAGTGAGCCGAGAGAAGATTAAGCTCTTTATACTTACAGCACACCCAAACTACCCCGTCGGCTGAACAGACGGTTCAACGGAAGTAAGGTAGAACTGAAAAAGGTGGAACCTAGATCATAGGAGACAAGACAGGCGAAGGAAACGTTAGTTACCTCTAAGCATTGTAGAGGATAAGTTGACGACCAACTAAAACAATTAAAACTAAACCTCTGAAAAGAGGTTTGGAAAGAGTAAGTCGAATAGAGCTTGCGCTAAGCTATTGCTTTGACAGAAAATATTAGTAGGAAAGAACATGCTGATGAATATAAGATTAGCCCTAAATCTAAAGAGCAGCTCGGGGTCTTGGAGTGGTTTCACTTACTCAGTAAGAAACTCAATTAGGGAGATGCAACTATTTTCAGCTGAGTTCGTGTGCTCAAGACACGACTCCCTTGCAGCGAACACAGGTCGAGCTTTCATGTCACTAACATCAGGGGTACTGCTCGAGAAGGAAAGAGCGAAACTGCGTTACTCGCTACCAGAAATGAAACTCTATTGGCGAGGTAACAACATGCTTGAATCATTTCCTGAGCCATCGTCTTTTCGTACAAGTCATGCAGCTATTTACTCAGTTACATGCATGAGAGATAATCTGCTGCATCTAGAGACTCAAATATGAAATATACGGGAGTCACTCATTTGATAAGGTGTTATCTGTTGCATGAATAGAATGGCCTACACAGCTTTCTTTACAGCAAATTTGCATTTCAATGCATCCAAGCGAGGGTTAACACATCATTGCAGTCACTTGAAATAGCCTAAAGCTGAAGCTATTCAGCTATTTAGTGCAGCTAATCCGTGTCTCAGTGACAAAATGGAGAATGCATAAAACCATGCCTAGATTTCACTGGCTCACACAGCTATGTGTCAACTTGTTAAATCTCGCGTTACTTGATAGCCAGATATGTCAGTTAAAAGACAAGGGCTAGTTGTTGGGTGCATCGCTCTACAAGTTCTAATCTCATCAGTCATGTTGAATCAAACATCTCTTATCGTTGTAAGCGCATGACTTATGAGGTACGATCGATCGTCATCCAACAAACAAGCATATAAATCGCTCTTTGTAGCCGAGGTTCCACTAGACTTTAGCTCTCCTTAAACTCATGTCAACTAATGTAATCGCTGAAGGAGTTTACAAACCTCTAAGAGAAGAGATAGGGCATAACTAAAACTTACCCAACAGAACCATAAAGCTCTTGCGGAGGTTGTCTGCGACTTGCATCAGTTCTTCGCGAAGAATCTACAGAAAACGGATATTAATACAGGCGGTAGTGGCAACCAACAGAGACATCTAATCTCAAACTACAAACAGTAGCTCAAGTACTGCAGACAAGTGGGTAGATTTCAGCAACTACAACTTATAAAAACATTGTCAGAGATGTCATAAAAAGTTTTAGCTAATCAGCTGGTAGCAGTGTGACTAATGCTGGCTCTTATCCAATAACATGCAAGCAATGTATCTCCTGACACTGCAGATCTATTTGATGGCATATAAGCGATTTCCAGTCAGAATGGATAAGCAATGTCACAGAGTACCGCTATTCCTACAAGTAGGTAAGTCGCCACACAATTAATGGTATGGGAAGATAACTCTGCTACACAACTTCTGGCAAAGGAAGATAACTCTGTCACACTACTACTACTACTACCAGATGAAGGTATATATATGAAGGTAATACTGACAGGAGAAGACAAGCCTGGCAAGGAAAGATAAGTCTGAGATACAAGTAGAGGTACTAGACATACTCGTAGTGGACTGAGCTTTGTGGTGGCTGATAGGAAGCAGACTGCTACTGCTCCTGTGGCCCTGATCAGCCTGAGGTATGGAAGGAGTTGATATGGACTTTGCCTTGTTCAAATTAGTAGAGATGTGGGCTAAGGGAAGGGCTGACATCGCCTCGGAATGTCTTGAGCCAACTTTTGACGAATTCTTGCTAAGCTGCAACCAGTAAAACTGTTCAGCAATGACACTCATTTTGATAAACAAAGTTATCAGCTGAATATGAACAAAGAGGGGACGGGTATTAACACAGACCAGTTGGTCAGATGGTGACAGTAGCTAGTAAAGAGGGAACGGGTATTAACACAGACCAGTTGGTCAGATGGTGACAGTAGCTAGTAAAGGCTGGTACTCTGTAAAGCTCTCAACATAGAAAGTTTCTAGTTAGTTTTGCAGATGAAATAGTATGTTATATGGGGATATGTGAGCAAACAAACTGAGCAATCCGGCAGGTGTTGTTCTCTCCTTGTCCTCTCAAACCCTATTACCACTTTACTATTCCTATCAAATTTTCCTGTGTCAATTGTGTAACACAAAAGATGATCTATTGACCTATGACCTCTGCGTAACTATTAAATCTAATATAATTCTGATCTACATGAGTGCAAGTAAGTAATACGAGTTTGTCCCATGTATGTTTTAATGGGATGTTTAAAATATGGTGTTTCTTCGTTATTCAATCTTTAGATTAACTGTAAGTGTTTTATTAAAATATGTGTAAAACAAAAATCTATAAACAAAATACTAACATTTTTAAAAATTTAAATACTTGATATATTAATTTATTCAATGATATTTTAAAATTAAATTAAGATAATCTAGTTTTACAATAGTATTTTATACTACAATGAAGATTAGTGAATACATACTGTTAATAATCATCAGCTCTGAGCCGAGGGATTGACAATTGAATCCCGATTGACCGCGAAATTTCTCGGTCAGACTGATGACAGATCATCAGACTGACCGAGGAAACCCCTCGGTCAGTCAAACCAAGGAGTTTATCTCGGTTTGACTGACCGAGGGAAGCCTACAGTTGGAATCGCTACAAGTAACTCTACAGTCAGGCCCACAAATCAGAACACACGAGAGGATTTTATGGAACTGATAAAACATTGCTGAGTGAGTCTGGGAGGGACAGGAAGCTCCAACCACCTTGCAACTGCCGAGAGTAGTGCTCAGCTTGAGGGGATTTGAATGTGATAAGGTTTAGCCTTAGCTACCTACCTGCTCTTGAGACGTCGAGTACAGGGAGGAGCTTGAGCCGTCACTCTGCTGGCCAATGTACTTGGTAAAGTCGACATTCGGCAGTTTCTGCAGACGAGCGCCGGGTATATCTGCAGAAGTAAAGCGATTATGCGCTCTTGCTCCTATTACTACTGAACTAGTGAGATATGCGAGCTAGAGCTATAGTATCTCTACATCTTCATAGCTAGTTGTTAGTTAATCACTGAATTTAGAGATTAGAGAAAAGAAGAGCATCAGATTAGCCTAAAAACTGAGATGTGAAAACATGCTGCAGCTGATTAACCTCTAGCCTCAGCTACTCAAGTCAGCGAGGTATCACAGCAAATAGAGAGACAGATACACACACTACCCAATTGTTTCAGAGCGCTTGCGTGTCTGCTACGTTTAGGGGTAGATAATAACCGATAGGGTTTATTAACGATGGATAAGCGCGTGTGTAGTGATACATCAGGAAAAGCCATTGCCTGAGATCTTTATTAATATTTTAATAGTTTAGGCTATGATAACTGAGCACTCGTCTGGTAACAATTGCATTCAATGTAAGCTAAAGTGCTTCATTCGATTCGTTTGCAGATAATAGTCTACCACTAAAATCAACGTATTGAAGATAACCCCTTCCTCTTCTATAGCTGCCTCTCGGACTAGCGAATGCTTATCGAGTGCCCAATTCCACAAGGGAGTTTTTCTCCATATTCAGTCATACCAATGATATAAACCCCCAGGATAGACGACGGCTATCATATGGGTGAGGTTTCATGATCGAGCTCTGTTAGGATTGTGCTAGCCTGGGTTTTGTGCTAACACAGTTCTCGTGGGGCGATCGCGTTGCCGTGTTAGGTTTTTAGGTCTAGATTTTTATTGCCTATATGCGTCAATCGCAGATAATAACTGATTTCCAGTTAGTAGCACAAAACAACAAAACCTGTAACCAGCAAACACGTAATTCTCTCTTTCCCTCATCAATTTTAGCGATATACATGGAAAATAAAACATTTCAAATTACCTATTTTTATCAATTTTGAGATTTTTAGGGGTCGTAGTAGTTAAAGTTAAATATAATTTACCTGAAATCACCCAAACGACGTCCTTTTTTCTCTAGTTTTTATTAATATTTTTTCACCCTAATATAAAATGACAAAGTCTTTCATCGTTGTCATATTGTTTGACCTGGCCAATAAGATGGGACAGCAGGCAAAGCCGTGCAGTGTAGTTTTCACACTCAAAATCTAAATATAAAACAAAATTTGAGCTATTTCACAATGGCGACTATTAATATCACAAATGCTTGTGAATGGCAACTGACTGATCATAACAGTGACAATATTGGGCAACTATATTTATTTGACAACAAAATGAAACCAACAGATCAGTAAAATAACCAATACTGTTTATAATATTTGTAAATTTACAAGGGACTTTATTCAACATATTTCTTTGATCAGGTGCCGTGTTCGGGTTCATCCCAACAGAGCTCGATCATTAAACCCCGCCCACATGATGCTCGTCGTCTATCCTGTAGAGTTGTATATCATTGGTCATACGTACTTGATGTATGTGACATCTATAGTGACGTCTATAGTGACGTCTATAATGACGTCTATAGTGACGTCTATAGTGACGTTTATAGTGACGTCTATAGTGACGTCTATTATAGTGACGTCTATAGTGACGTCTATAGTGACGTCTATAGTGACGTCTATAGTGACGTCTATAGTGACGTCTATAGTGACGTCTATAGTGACATCTATAATGACATCTATAGTGACATCTATAGTGACATCTATAGTGACATCTATAGTGACATCTATAGTGACATCTATAGTGAATGCGAGTTCAGAATGTCTTCCACCTATTATCAAACTACGTTTCAAGCTTGATTCACAAAAACGGCCTATTCTTATCTAGAGCAATCGCCTATTCTGGTGCGCCTATGAGCAATCGCCTATTCTGGTGCGCCTATGAGCTGTCGCCTATTCTGGTGCGCCTATGGGCTCTCGCCTATTCTGGTGCACCTATGAGCTGTCGCCTATTCTGGTGCACCTATGAGCTGTCGCCTCTGGGCTGTCGCCTATGAGCTGTCGCCTACGAAGCAAACTCTGCACGGATTGTGTATGGAGAATATCTAGGTACACGCACGCACACACACACATCCGTTGGATGTCAATTTTTAAAAGACAACTTGATAAATGATAGTAGGTACTAAAGAAAAGCAAATAAATTTGTTATTCATGCTAGACCAATAGCTGCGATATTACTCTGACAATAGACCAATAGCTGCGATATTACTATTATAATTTACCAATAGCTGCGATATTACTATAACAACAATAAACAACATGATATTTTTGTTTTGACATCTCAGCGAACTAGTGGCAAGCAAATGACTGACTGACAATAACTGACACTGAAATACTGACAACAAATATTCATGTCAACTGTAGACTCGCCCACTCCCCTGAGAGCCTTCTGAGAGCTATAGACATTAGTTATATTTTTACCTATAGGCTTCACAGGGCCATCAGAGTCGGGGCTCCTTCCTCTCCGCCTCGTCCTCTGCTCTTCTTCATCATCCTCCGAGCCTAGACTTCCTAGACTAAAGCTACAACATGGTAACCATACTTCTAAATAATACGTTTAAAGTAGTTGGTAGCGATAATCAACAGTAACGCTTGTAGGACATTTATGGTAGATGTCAATACACTCACACTTGTGTAGGGTATTTATGGTAGATGTCAATACACTCACACTTGTGTAGGGTATTTATGGTAAATGTCAATAAAAAGGGAACGCCTACATGAATACGGAAACAGGTGTCAATAAGCAACAGACAGACATGTTTCTGTCTGTTCTAACAAATACCTAATGACTAGTGTTGAGCAGTAGGACCATCGTAGACCAGACTCATACTTGTGTAGGACACATTCATATACCAGACTCATTCTTGTGTAGGACACATTCATATACCAGACTCATACTTGTGTAGGACACATTCATATACCAGACTCATACTTGTGTAGGACACATTCATATACCAGACTCATACTTGTGTAGGACACATTCATATACCAGACTCATACTTGTGTAGGACACATTCATATACCAGACTCATACTTGTGTAGGACACATTCATATGCCAGACTCATACTTGTGTAGGACACATTCATATACCAGACTCATACTTGTATAGGACACATTCATATGCCAGACTCATACTTGTGGAGGACATATTCATATGCCAGACTCATACTTGTGTAGGACACATTCATATGCCAGACTCATACTTGAGTAGAACACATTCATACACCAGACTCATACTTGTGTAGGACACATTCATATACCAGACTCATACTTGTGGAGGACATACTGAGCCATCAGAATGGTTGAACAAACATTGATGGCAATGCTATTGGGTCTACCTACTCAGCATGTAAGCGAAAAGCAAGGGCTTAGAGCACTTCCTGGCATAGCCAGCACATAACTGTGCTCTTGGACAACAGGCAAGAATCAGGTAGGGTGGTGGGGAAATAAATTATTTCAAATAATCCCATGTCTTGGAAATGGCTAGATCTGCCAACTATCTAATTATCATGGTTAAGAGGTCATTGAACCAATCTCCTTGTCAGCATGCAATGAGACTCAGGGGTGTCAAAGCAAAGAAGCCATACAGAAAAGCGACAACAAGACATAAGATAAAATATAAAGATAAGCACAAAATATTCGCGCTAGGTGAGAGTGTAAATGGTTGGATAAAAAAGCTATAATAATTATGCCTTTTTACAAATGCTCCTCGAACACAGTGTTGCATGTCATGAGCCGTGAGCATTGCAAGGTTTACCTGAGGTAGGTGAGTAACTAAGTATTGCTTACCAGGTAACTTAAGTAACATAAATGTAGGTGAGCAAAGGCAGTCCTTAAGGAGTACAAACTGATGATAAAGAAATGCAAGGAATATAGCAAGGAGAGGGAGACCCTGCAGGTCTGGAGCCACTTCCGATACTTCCAAGTTAATTACGATCCAATCAAGCCAACAGCACCTATAAGGTCTGCAAGGAATGATACCCTGACTGTATTAACTAGGCAGGCAAATAAACGCTGTCCATGACCCAAATTGGCCCAAGTCCATGACCCAAATTGGCTGAGTCTCTGAAATTGTAATACTGCTAAAGCATAACCTGATTCAGGACACTTAACACTTCGCTCAATGAAAGTTCATTCTAAGTGCGGATGAATGAGTAATAGCCAGCGCTGTCACGCTAGAGCTGGATCAAGGTCAGTAGCAAGGATTGCAACTTTCCGAAAATGCGGTTTTATGTGGCTCTTAGTTTTATAATTCATAAAAGCCATCATTAACTTGTTAAATTTCTCTCATCCCTTGATTCACGACACTAAGACATCATTTAATTACCATTAAAACAATATTTCAGATATGACCTTTTTCTTAAGCAACGACTTCACGAATTAATCTATTTCTAGAATCAATCAAATTTCTATTTATCTTTGCTGGTCTGATGTCAGTAAATAGCTGTACATTTACCAATTTTCCGATGTATCAACCTTTTGTCAATTTTCGCGACAGGATGGTGGTTCATTGAGCCAAATTGCAACCATCTGCTGGTAGCATCACACCCAATCGGTGGTGGTAAGTACAACCAATCAGAGGGTGGTATTAGATAACCACTTGTTGACAATGAAAGAACCGACTGGTTGCTAATGCAGAGGACAAACCTGCTTCCAGTGTGCGAGCTCACACTCCAACTATAATAGTTGATCTTAAAATCCTCCATGCAGAGTGACAAT
The DNA here is from genome assembly GCF_963576615.1 of Watersipora subatra. Classification (NCBI taxonomy): domain Eukaryota; kingdom Metazoa; phylum Bryozoa; class Gymnolaemata; order Cheilostomatida; family Watersiporidae; genus Watersipora; species Watersipora subatra. Next base: position 75,209,565 of record NC_088710.1, read on the forward strand.
AGTCCAAGTGAGAATGACAGGAGTCCAAGTGAGAGCTGGCGTGTGAAGAGAGCAGCTCGATGCCAGTGCTAACTATTGAATACACTCTAATGCTTTGCCAGTCCTCGCACACCCCTACATTTTGTCTAATCAGTTTGAAACTTCTCCCATATATGCAATCGATGCATGAGCGAGAGAACGCCTCATCGCCTCATCACCGGATACCTTATCAGCAACTACAGCTATTGTCATGCTGCTGCGGGTTCTTCTTATTAGTGAGATTAAAAGAGCATTTTAGTGGCTAGGGCAGAGGAATGGCAACTTTTAGATTGGCTTTTATAGCAAACATAGCCCTAAAAATGATTGCAAAGGTTAATATATCAGATTAATCCAAGGGCGGCGGCAGTACCATCAACTCGCTTTTCAATGATGGGTTCATTAAGGCTTTTTCAAGACAGTCTATACTTCCATATTGTGCCAGTGAACCAATTGTGCCAGGCGCTGGTTCATTCAACCCTTGAGCCAAAGGGAGCAAAAGAGAGCCAAGAGCCCACGACTTAGCAAATCGGAACAGAAAGGTATGACCACAGGCTTTATGCAATTAAGAAAGGCTAGCAAAGACATCACAATCATCTAAGACTTACAATAGAGTTTAGAACTCAGTAAGCATTACAACTGTATATGAAGCTAAATACATTTTATTCTCTTTCTTCACCAAACAACACGCAAACATCTTTTATGAAAAAATTGGATCAGCCCATAACCAAAAAAAATTTCCTTAGCAAGCCTGAGACGCAATCTACATGACTAGCTCAATGTTTAAGGCTTTAAATATGAATATTTGATTGTGTCTATCTCGATGAAGAGAGGTGGACATGCAAGAGTGAGCGTGAGGCTAACTGGGATAAGCAGGCTGATATGAAAACTTATAGGCAGTTTCATAAACATACTGTATGCTAGAGTAGTAGTCTGGATCACTCGTTGTCCTGCCAGACTGGGGAAGGTGCTGCCTGGTTAGACCAAGTTGGTGTTGGCTCACAATCGACTCCACACTATCCATAAACACATCATCATCCTCTTCATCATTACCGTTCTCCTCATCGACATCATTTCCCTCATCAATATCATTCTCCTTATCGATATCATTTCCCTCATCCATATCATTCTCCTCATCGATGTCATACTCCTCATTGTGATAGAGGGTACGGCGGTTCTGGACAGCACTGAGCAGGCAGTCGTCGAGGCTCATGAGCCGAGCTTTGATTCCTGTAGAGTTAGGTGGGAGAGGGCGCTGGTAGACACTCACCCATGATACCGGCAGCCTAGCCCCTGTCTGAGACATACCGTGCTATTAAGACTTATCTTCTCGCTGCATATACTAAAATATCCGTGAATAGTAGCGATGAGTGTGGAAAAGCACGATGACTCTTTTAAGAATCTTCCCTCTGCGTCGCATGCAATACTTATGACTTGAGGAGTATCTCCAGATCTTTGGAATGAAGTAATTTAATGAAGCAGGAGGAGCAAGAGCGTAGCGGCAACCATCAAGCCTACTCAGTGAGTAGCCCTCCTGATTTCACTCGTGAGTTCGGAGTAGATCGCGAGAGATGGATGATTAGGTAAGCCAAGCTTCGCGACAGACTGCCAACAAGATTGATGAACAATTTTAGTGGATTGTCCTCTGCTCCCGTCACTCGTGCCTCATCTACACTGACTGCGTTGACTCAAAACAATCTTTCTTTATAGATTTGTTGTGCGAGTTCATTTATACACTACTATCCAGGGCAAGAATGCACCGCTTTACCTCGCCACCTATTCTATGATTCTAGCCGCTCGCTTTGTATGCAACAAACACTCCCTTTTTGGAATCACAATGCTTTTCTAGAAATAAATTCACTGAGCTCCAACGTGACATTTGACAAGTACTCTAGATAATTGCTGTTGAATGCAGAGGTGAAAAGCCTGCTTTTGTCACAACACAAGAGAAGCCATCACGTTGTGTTTGTGAGAATAATTGTGAGGAGCGATCCCTGCGTCTATTACTATTGTCCGAAGCCGCTGAGCACCAAAAGAAACTCGCAACAATTCGAGGTGACATCATCGCAAGGCAAAGTCACCAAACTGAACAAGCAAAATAGATGGTTCAACTTGAAGACTAAGAGCACCAGTTTACTTTCATGAGACCAAGAGACTAGCACTGCCCAGAACTGGGTAGGGGGTAAGTGCCATTGACTTGGTGGCAATGCGGGTCAACTATTAACACGCAGTGTATCTACCTGAATGAATTCTGTGAAACGGAGAAAAAATCTCCAAAGACAAAATTTGCTATGAAAATAAGCAGAATTGAGCAGCAAATAAATCACGACTAGGTAACTTAAAGAAGCCGACAGAAGTTCTAATCAGTGTGATTAATAAACAGGCAGAACAAATGCGAGCCATAAACCAGAGAGATCAGGCAATGAGAGCAGAGCACCAGGCAACAGAGAGATCATGCAAGAATCACCAGGCAACAGAGAGATCATGCAGGAATCAGGAGATTTACCTGTCCACATCGCTGCTGCTATTAAACCAGCTGTAACATAATATACTAGTTCCTTAACACACTATTAGTGAATCAACAGAATATACTCGCAGCACCTCATGATGTGATGCGAGCTAAATGTATTTTACACTGCAGCCTCTAGTTGTTAGCATTACAGATGTCTAACGCAATATTTTAAATTGCTAAAATCTATTTACCAATACAAACACGTGTGCTATTTCCCATTTTAGATGCGTTAAAAATACAAACTTGGTGCTATTTGGCAAATTTCAGCGACATTTGAACGAGGCCGTTACATGAAGGACAAACCAATGGAGACAATGAAATCGCGTAAATGAAAATATATAAAAATTATTGTTGTACAAAGGTTATAAAACATCCTTCAAAATAATCAACAGTAAATCAACTACACTGTTATTGTGTGCCAAGAGCATGTAAAGCCATGCTAGTAGCCTCACATAGACACGGGAATACATTATTTCAAACAGCAAGAAGCACCAATATTATCTATTTACATCGAATGGGGTTCACTCTCAGAAGTTAAAGGTACTAGCAGTGAATGAATGCAAAGCTTACGAAGAAAGTTTAAAACAGATCTCAGGCTTTTCGGTAAGAGCATTATAAAAATGACAAATGGGGGTGGGGGGGCGCTCCTACTCATTCGCAGTTAGAATTAGCGAATCTTTGTTTATAAAATAATAATAAGTAATAATAGTAATGAAGTTCAAATGTAAGCGACTAAAATATAACAAAGCAATGAGTCTATGTAAAGCATACAATGGCAGACTTTAAACGAATGACAGCCATGCAGGTACGGCCTTTCTCCTGACAATGCACAACGGTGTACCTACGAATATGCGCAGCCTACAAAACCAAGCAAGCCACTGGTAGATATGAAGATTGAAACTCTAGATTCATAGAGTTTAACGGGCTCACCCTCTGGCCTCTGACATCTGTCCCCTCACCCTCTGGCCCGGCCAATAAACATTGACATATTGTGAAACCTCTATATACAAATATTCCCTAACAAATATACAGTACAATCATACCTCTACATACGAGTGCCCCAAAATGGAGAAACGATATGAGCCGACTTTCGAACAAGTTTCTTTCTTGAGATACGAGTAATCTTTGAGATATGAGCATACGAGCTGGTTGTCGGTGGCCACTATATGGCCAAGTATGCAGACACCTTTCGAGAACAGCGTCACTCAGTCTTTCTCCTTGAATCAGTTTGAAGAAAGTTATTTGAAGGTTAGCTAAAGTTATAGTGAACACAAGGCGAAACGCGGCAAACCGGAAATTAGATATTTTATATAGAAGATAGTGCCTTGAGATGCGAGTAAATTAACATACGAGTTCAGTCCCGGAACGGATTAACGGAACGGATTAGATCGGGTATCCTCGATATACGAGCTTAAGCCATTAAGCTCGTATATCGATGTATGACTTTAAATGGTTTAATTAGTTTCACTCCCTATAAGCATACAATAAATCATATCATATGATTACCCTTGGCATACACTAACTCTATTATATGATTACGCTTGGCATAAAATAACTCTATCATATGAATACACTTGGCATACAATAACTCTATCATATGAATACACTTGGCATACAATAACTCTATTATATGATTACACTTGGCATACAATAACTCTATCATATAATTACACTTGGCATACAATAACTCTATCATATGATTACACTTGGCATACAATAACTCTATTATATGATAACACTTGGCATACAATAACTCTATCATATGAATACACTTGGCATACAATAACTCTATTATATGATTATATTATTACCGTACAGGATGAAAATATCCGATGGATATAAAAATTCGCGATTTCGCGAACAGTCAACTCCGCGAATTATTAAATTCCGTGAATAATTAGTTCTATTTTTAATCACAAGGGAGAATAACTACTGCATCATATTGAAAGCTAGTCGCTAGGCTAGTTTTTAATATAACTACTAAACGTAGGTGAGTTCCAAAACATTTTTAAAATCATTGCCTGGGCTTTGAGCTAACACCATTGCCAATGCATTACATTTATTTACAAAATTATTCAAGGTTGTCACAAGATAGGCAGAATGGCGTCATAGCGAAAATAGCCACTAGGCAGAAGTACTAAACGTAGCCGAGTTCCAAAGCTTCTTTAAAATCTTCGCCGGGGTTCAAGTTTTATTGCCATTGCAGCAAACTTTACAAAATTATTCAAGATTTTTACAAGTAGTTCGGCATGGCTTCATCATCGCAAAAAAGCTCTCCTAGTCTTTTTACATTGAAATCAACTCCATCAATCTCTAATACCGAAGTTGAGGACGATCATGATTCTGATCTGGACATTATGGTATGTATTTGATGTGCAGTGCAGATACGTTTTTCCATTATTAACTGCATTAGTTAATTCTTTTGTTTAAAAACTGATCGCTTTCATTAAATACTTCAGCTATTGTTTTTGTACTTACTTAACGCTCGTTAATATTTTTTCTTTTTGTGTTTACTGCAGATTGAGAATGAAACAACCTACTCCGATTACGAAAACTAGAGACAAGTAGTAATATTCATCAAGGCAGGAATATTGGCAGAGAAGCAACCAGTCAACCTAGACCCCTTCATTGACAACAACTCCTTGATATCGCTGCAGCAAACATGATTAAATTATATATTTTATTTCATGTATAAATATATTGTAATTTATTACAAACTTGAGTGTACAAATAAAATTTTACAAACGATGAATGGAGTAAATATAAACAGTTTAGTTTATATGGCGGTTGTCTAGAGCAATAAAATTAAACTGATACTCTTGATAAGTGAATACTAGCGTGTAATGGCGCTCTCTGACTAGTTATTTTGGTAATAGCAGCTCTACATCGCTGTCACTGTCTTGGGTAGATGTTAAAGGCGATTCTCTCGCTACTACATGGCTGGTAAGGAAGTTATCATCAGAACTCTCCTCGTAGCTTACTATTGCAAAGTTCTGCCGGCTGGCCAAAGATTTGTGCTCGTAAAGGCGTTTTTGTTCCTTTTTTAAAACAGATATATTCTCCTCGTAAGTAGCTGCGGTCACTTCTATCTGAATTTCCAGACCTCCCTGAATGATTCGTGATCTTCTAAGAATGACATCTACCACCCTTGCAATCATTGTTCTTCGGTGTATGATGAAAAATCTCTCTCACACTAAAACAAATAATGAAGCGGTAGGGATGGAAAAAATAAGTACTGCGTTTTACCGAAGAACCAAAGTAAAATTCTACTAATTTAGTAAATGTGAAAAACTCATTACTTACCACAAATTATTGGTTCATCAAAGGCCTCCAAATCTGTGAATATTCGTGAAAACCTCTGAACGCAACAAAGAATTTATAGCTTAGCACGATCCACCCATTGTTGTAAGCTAAATAGAAAACGAAAGGCGCAATGCGCGCAGCCGCGCATGCGTAAGGTTAACTCTATTGCTAGACGTAATAGAGTTAACTTTTCCTAGAGAGTGGCAGTTTTTAGCCGCGAATAAATTCATCCGCGAATATGCATGAAAAGACAATTCTCGCGAAATATAACTCCGCGAATAAATTCATCCTGTACGGTATGTCTATTGTAAATTATTTATTTTATCCCTTTGAGATTTCGGGAAACTTGGAACACTGTATATTGGCACATTGAAGTCAATTCAAATATTGCTCAAATTTAACATTTATACTAAAAAAATTGTATCCTACGTCAATCCTAAGTAGAGGTTCCGGTGCACCCACTATTATTGGTCATGGTCACAGTCCAGTGGGGATAGAGTTTAATATGGATACTATCATGTGTGGTAACTGTCATGTATGGTCACTGTATGTGTGGACAGTCATATGTGTGAACAGTCATGTGTGTGGACAGTCATATGTGTGGACAGTTATATGTGTGGACAGTCATGTGTGTGGACAGTCATGTGTGTGGACAGTCATGTGTGTGAACACTGGCTGATGTGCAGGAACATCCAGGCCTGTACACTATTTAGTGCAATATAAGCAAATATGGACTTGGTAAGAAACTGTTTCCATAGCTTCCATAGATTCCTACCTTCTTTTACCGGCACTCTCCACTCCCTGATGAAATCTTGTCTTCTCTTTCTTAGCCCCACCAAACATAGTAAAGCTGACCTTGGTGTTTTTATCAGCAAATGAGCTTTTATCCAACTCTAGAAAAATAAACTTTAAATCTGAAGCTGAATGAAGCTATGCTGATACGCGAGGGTATATATGCAAGATGGCTGCCCGCTTCTCTAAATGCATTTTGCACTTCCTTTCGACTCTCACTGCCAAAATGAGCAAGACTGATGGAGGCTATATGAAAACACTATGATGGATTTATGGCTCACACAGAAATTAACCGGAGGAATAGATCCTAAAAATACTAGAGAATTGTACAAATATACCTAGCCCCCATTATAGCTCTGCTAGAATACCAATCTTGGCATCAGCAGCCCTATTAGCATAACATGTTCCAACTCTAGTCAGCACTGTAGTCCACTGGTAAAAGAATTAGGCTCACACCAGCACCGTCCTACCTGAAGATGATGCGCCTACAGTCACTCCAGCTATGCTTAACTTGGGCCCAAGAGCAGAAAAGTCCAAAGATTTCGGTCGTTCTCCGCTTGGTCTACGGTTCAGCGCCGCCTCACATGCATCTGCTTCCACTTCTTCCTCATTCTCCTCTTGTGTGACGTCAAGCATTGACTTGTACTGGCCTGTCAATAAGCCAGCAACATTAGCACTTACAGGAGTCATGAAGCCCCATAACCGACCGGCTGGAAACACAGTCTAACATGTCTGAAACTAATTGACTGTTGTACATACTGGCCAAACATCTATATCTATAGGCATAGGCCTATATATATTTCTCAAAGTATGTCTGCCTGTCATTAAGGGTTATCGATATAGCTATAGCGTACGCTGATTATTTTACCAATGCGGCTACGCGTTACGATGCCCCTGTTAAAGAAATATTTTTCATAAGGTTCAATTACTATATCTGGGGTCAAGGCAAATTCTTCTCGCGCGGACAATTATGTATATTAAAATATTTTGGGACCTAAGTATATACAACACGATGCTTCTTCTGCTTCGTCTTTTTTTCGTTAGGACAAATTTGTTCGGCCCACGAAATCAACAATAATTTATCTCGAACTTGAAATTTGGTGATTAGTCCACCGATTATATACGTTATTAAAATATACATCATTGAACTCGCCATGGCGAGTTATCCATATCTGTTATATCTGGTATCCGTTATATCTGGTATCCGTTATAATAAACACAACTCGCTAACGAAAACGATAAAATTTCTGTTGAAAGTTTGAAGTTTACATACTAAAACTTCCTTCAAGTATGTGTTTAGTAAATTATATTCATTTAAGTTAAATTCAGCGTTTATGTTACAATCTGTCTCGAAGGTAAGAACTCTCCACAGTAGTACATTGTAACGTTTTATCTTGCAGATCATAACCACAAAATGCACTAAAGTCATTGTATGTACCTATAGTTACCAGGGTTAACATAGTATTTTGGTACTATTTTTAATGATGATGAGTTTTACCAGGAGGTGATTGCATTAGATAATGACTATGGGTTTCTATACCACTCTATGTACGCCTATAGCCTACGATATTTTCACATGCCAACCCTGAAGCGAATTAAAATCATATAATCGTATACCAAATAATTGTAATCATAACAAAGCAGACTATATTTAGCCATTACTTTCTAATGATTTCACACTTACAGTTAAACACCTTTACATTTTTATTTTTCCTTCTAATTCCTTTCAACGAAACAGCTATTTCAAGTTATGAAATTTTAAACTTACTGTTTGAAAACCTTTACAGCTGTTTTATTTATTTTTAATTTAGTTGTCCTGCACAAAACCTTTTCCTCATGATATGAAGTTTGAAAGTTACAGTTGTTTGACAAAGTTTGAAAACCTTTACAGTTGCTTTTATTTTCTCTCTCAATTTATTTCAACTACACAAAACATCTCTCTTATGATATATAGTTTAAAAGTTTGAATGGCAAATTTTGTTTTATGTTAAATTCAAATCAATTTTCTGTCCAAAAACTTTAGTATTACCCGGGCAACGCCGGGCCGCACAGCTAGTGTATATATACAAATCTCAAAGTTTCTAGTCTGTTTAGATATCAGTTTGCCTGGCTATAGCTATTAAAATCTTAGAATTAAAAGCTCGCAATCTGCTGAATTTGAACTCGCGATTATTGCGACCGTAGGTGCGAAATCCAATTGACTAACCACCAGACTACGATGGATTTACGTTTCAAAGCTATTACTATATACTTTATACATCCTTTTTACCCGATTTCACATGTTAAATGACGTAATAATTCTATGAACTCTTAACTTTATGAAACTCGATGCTTTTCCGTCCTCGCCGTTCTAGGGCTAATTTGTTTTCCGCAAAATGACATCGACAATAATTTCTCTCAAAATTACAATTTGACGACTATATCTCAGTTCAGCGTCATCCTTTATGGTAAAAATGGGTTCCGCAAACAGATAAGCGATAAAATTTTAGTTAAAAGTTTACTAAAGCGCATACTAAAACTTCCTTCAAGTATGTGTTTAGTAAGCTAAATTTATATAAGTTGGATTCAGCGTTTATGTTACACGTCTGTCTTGAAGGTAACAACTCTGCACGTATTACATTGTAATGTTACATTTTTTAACAGATTATACCTGCAAAATACACGAAAGTTATTGTACGTAACTGTTATAGTTATTAAGGTTAACATAATGTTTGGTTACTATTTTTAATGATGATGATTTTCATTATTTTTAACAAGCAGTGATTGCATTAGGTCATTACTATGGGTTTCTATACCATTCTATACGTCTATACGATATTTTCGCCTTATGAGGCCAACACTGAAACAGTCTATCATCATATAACCGTATACAAAATAATTTTTCGTTGTAATCGTAGCAAAGCAGGCTATATTTAGCCATTACTTGCTAATGATTTCACATTTCCATTTAAACATATTTACAGTTTTATTTTTCCTCCTAATTTATCTCAACACAGCACTTCCATGATATAAAATTTAAAAGTTGCAACTGTTTGCAAAGGTTTGAAAAACTTTACAATTGTTTTCTTTTTTCTCTCAATTCATTTGAATTGCTAAGAAAACGCTTTTTCCATGATATGAAGTTTAAAAGTTGGGATGGTAAATGTTGTGTCAAATAAAAATAAATTTTCTGTCCAAAGAATTTTGTATTACCCAGGCAATGCCGAGCATTCAGCTAAGATATTATATACAGCTGCACAGGTATCTATAGATATTCATACATACACTATATACAGCTGCACAGGTATCTATAGATATTCATACATATACTATATACAGCTGCACAGGTATCTATAGATATTTATACATACACTATATACAGCTGCACAGGTATCTATAGATATTCATACATATACTATATACAGCTGCACAGGTATCTATAGATATTTATACATACACTATATACAGCTGCACAGGTATCTATAGATATTCATACATATACTATATACAGCTGCACAGGTATCTATAGATATTCATACATATACTATATACAGCTGCACAGGTATCTATAGATATTTATACATACACTATATACAGCTGCACAGGTATCTATAGATATTCATACATATACTATATACAGCTGCACAGGTATCTATAGATATTTATACATACACTATATACAGCTGCACAGGTATCTATAGATATTCATACATATACTATATACAGCTGCACAGGTATCTATAGATATTCATACATATACTATATACAGCTGCACAGGTATCTATAGATATTCATACATACACTATATACAGCTGCACAGGTATCTATAGATATTCATACATACACTATATACAGCTGCACAGGTATCTATAGATATTCATACATACACTATATACAGCTGCACAAGTATCTATAGATATTCATACCTATACTACATACAGCTGCATACATATTTATAGATATTCATACATATACAGTAGCAAAGGTATCTATATTTATAAGGCTATATGTTCAGGTCTGTAGCTAACTATAGCTAACAGTAGCTAACAGTAGCTAACTATAGCTAACTGTAGCTAACTATAGCTAACTATAGCTAACAGTAGCTAACTATAGCTAACAGAAAAGAGTTAAACATAGCAAAGAGTGAAAATGAAGTTAAAAGGCACAAAGCTGGCTCAGCATATCTCCATTAAAAAGACAAAACGGGAACCTTCTGATCACAGTTATACAAACACTCCCCGATCAGAATCGTGACCACATACAGAGCTCTAGTCTACTATAAGAATTAGGTCAGTTTGCTGCCAGCAACCAGTTAGCCACCTCAATGCTATTGTTAAGTCAATTTTTGTCTAGTCTGTATGATGGATGAACATGCTAGCTAGCCTTCTACAATCAATAGCTGCCCACCAGGCAGTTAGAGATTAAAATGAAACAAGTACGTACTGATAAATATTTGTGAACTGGCACATTAATATACATAAACACATGTATACGGTTTGTTGCTATGGAGACCAGTTCACAAATATTTAAATAACCTTGTCACTGGCTCATCACTCTCTGATGAGACAGTGACAAGTATTTTTCATAAGGTTTCATTACTATATCTGGGGTCAAGGCCAATTCTTCTCGTGCGGATAATTATATTGTCTCCGTTTCATCGTATTCAAAGTTTTGATGGATAGCTTCTGGTGGAACAGTAACCTTTTTTATGCACACACACACACACTCTTCTATGCACGAATTGTTATTATTAATTCTACATATGCAGGATTTTTATTTTGTTTTTTTCAGTTTGTAATAATTATATCATTACCGAATCATCAGTTAGTATAGTATATGTTTGAATATCTATAGATACCTATACAACTGTATATAGTATATGTTTGAATATCTATAGATACCTATACAACTGTATATAGTATATGTATGAATATATATAGATACCTATACACTGTATATAGTATATGTATGAATATCTATAGAGACCTATACAGCTGTATATAGTATATGTATGAATATCTATAGATACCTATACAACTGTATATAGTATCTTGTCACTGTCCCATCATAACCTGTCTCATCACTCTGTGATAAAACAGTGACAAGATTGTGATGAGACAGGGACAAGGTTGTGATGAGACAGTGACACGGTTGTGATGAGACAGTGACAAGGTTGTGATGAGACAGTGACAAGGTTGTGATGAGACAGTGACAAGGTTGTGATGAGACAGTGACAAGGTTGTGATGAGACAGGGACAAGGTTGTGATGAGACAGTGACAATACTGATGGGAGACATCAGTATTGTCATCAGACTTGTGTGGTAAATTAAGCCCCAAGAATGAATTTGCATATGGCATGTCCAATGTGCCACAAACACAGCATTGCCAATTGCCAATGTTGTATACAACATACAAATGGTCGTATCCCATAAAACACGCACTATTAAAAATTACTACATACTGGTGTCTGTCGTCCTTTGCAATTGCAACATGAATTCAACTTAGAGCGAATGATATTTCATCTTAACAGATACAGAGCAAATGGGAATCGTTTTGCCATGGTAGCACTTATTACAATAACAATAGACAACTCCATATTCATACTGTAACCTTAGCAAGCGTTAGGTTGGTTTACTCGCACCTCTAACGCTAGTATCCTCTCTACTACACCATTACACTTGGCTATATATGAAGTCTTATGTTGTAAATGTGGGTGTATAATAACTGGATACATAGCTGATGAAGCGTGTAACGTAACTGTTATAATAGCACTGCTCTACGGCGACTGCTCTACGGCGACTGCTCCAGGGCGACCGCTCTATGGCGAGCGCTCTACGGCGACTGGGTAGTTAAGGGCAAGTTGTCTATAAGGGAGCAGCAATCACAGTGAAACATCAACTGTTGGTGTTATTGAGCTTTATAGTCGAGTAAATATAATAACAATTATATTCTGATAACTCCAAGAGTCACTTAGGTATTAATTCACATGCATTATCCAAGAGCCAAGTTTACTTCATCTTCAATTCAATAACAACTACTAATCCGTTTGGAGTTGTGCACCTTCATGTACAAAATAATGCGAAACCATGCCTGTTATGGAGTCGTGACGTGAATTGGCTAAAACCATGACATTATTGACCAGAACCAATAAATGGAGATCACTTGCTATAACAGGCTAAGACGCCCTCTGATCTTCTTTTTACGTGATGTCTGAGTAAGAACCCGAGTCCCGTAGGAGCATGCGTAGTAAGCAAAAGTGTGACGGGTTGTGACAACATTAAGGGGTGCCTACGAGATGTTTGTATTCCAATGACACATCGTTCGTTATTGCAGGAGAATTATGGTAGCTTTTGCCTTGATTGGAGTCCGCGATGTACAGGATACATGATACACGACATACATGATACAGAACGTACATGATACACGACGCACATGATACAGAACGTACATGATACACGTCGTACATGATACAGAACGTACATGATACACGACGTACATGATACACGACGTACATGATACCCGACGTACAGGACACACGATGGTACATGATAACAGAGTCAGGTAGGGTCTGTGGTATGTAGATACATTTGTTGCATACTTTGTTAAATGGCACGGCTCGAGTTCCTCATAAATGCCTTAAAGGTTGACTTGCAACAAAATTCCCATTACAGTTATTTGGTATCAAAAGATTCACCATATCTTACTCTGTTGTGTTGTAGGTGTCAAATACGTGGAAATGTGATTACAGGCTCTTAAAAGCTCAAAAATGAACAGTTAATCGAAGCCATCACGAAAACGCTGTAGGTTGGAATCCTTCTCCAAAATGGCTCTAATGGGACGTAGTTGTACAAGTCGAAGGAGTGCATATCATCCTCTGATAAACAGGAGTAGCCTGTTAGTCACCTGTGATAGTCGAAAAATGCTGCAGAAATTGTTCACGCTGTATGGCAGGAAGTATGGGTCACATGATCAGATTACGACTAGATGATTAGACCAAGCTGAAACAAAACTGAAAAGTCGCGAGCGTCTATATTTGATAAGGGTTTTCCGGTAGTACCCGAAGTGTTTGTCATAAGCTAGTGCTACGAAACGTTTTATATTGAGCCTTTTATTGGCCTTTCAATTCACGTGAATCACGGTGTCAAAACAATAGCCAGATCGAGTTGAGTACTACGGCGTTTTCGTGATGGCTGCAGTTAACTGTTCATTTTTGAGCTTTTAAGAGCTTGTAATCACATTTTTACATATTTTGCACCTACAACACAGCAGAGTAAGACATGGTGAACCTTTTGATACCAAATAAATGTAATGTGAAGTTTTGTTGCAAGTCAACCTTTAGCATATTTTGGCTACCATAACCAAACATTTATGCTTAAAGGCTTAATGACAAATGCACCCGATGTTCGCTACACGGCTACACGTTACACTGTTACACCACTCACACCCTTCAGAAAGCCAATAAAGGACCTTAATTAGAATTGAATGTGGAGAGCAACTAGCCATGTGACGACCATGTGACTGTGAGGCGAGGAGAATATGATAGGAAACTGGATACGATTAGTTACACTTGGGTCATGCTAAGTCAAACAAGAGCCTGATTGAGTGTGCGACTGCTTGAGTGATCTCAGCATTCAGAAACTACCATGATGAACAAAACCTCATTATCTCTCGCTTTCTTCTCATTGGCTCAACTAATGCCCCATAACTTATACCAGGTACTACCTAATAGCCTTCGCAGCTAAATGGTGTTGTAATCCTAGTAAAACAGGGACAACCGTGCCACTCATTTCATGTATTAATCATCGGCAAGAAGTGCATCCATAAGTGCCGCAATGCATGAGTACACATAACAACAAGCATATCATATATTCATCAGCAAACAACAGTGAGACTTTCGAATATTAAAATGTTATATTATCAATTAAAGATATCAGTGCCAGACAGTTGACAGTGCCAGACAGTTGACAGTGATAAACAGTTGACAGTGACAAACAGTTGACAGTGGCAAACAGTTGACAGTGATAAACAGTTGACAGTGACAAACAGTTGACAGTGGCAAACAGTTGACATTGACAGACAGTTGACAGTGACAGACAGTTGACAGTGACAGACAGTTGACAATGACAGACAGCTGACAGTGACAGACAGCTGACAGTGACAGACAGCTGACAGTGATAGACAGCTGACCGTAATAGACAGCTAACCGTGATAGACAGCTGACCGTGATAGACAGCTGACCATGATAGACAGCTGACCGTGATAGACAGCTGACCGTGATAAACAACTGACAGTGACAGACAGCTGATAGTGACAGACAGCTGACAGTGACAGGTAGCTGAGCAGATGGGCAATAACTTACCTCTATTCTGTCGTGGTTGAATGGCCATTGGAGCACTAGCAGGAGCATCATAAAGAGCTGAAATTTCTAAGCTCGGACATGAAGTACTGAACCTCTTCAAGTCCTGCAAGTGAGGTTTGATATCAATGGGCTGTAGGAGTAATATTGTTAATAGTGAACATAGGAGTTGCACGTAGGAGTGGCCGGCCCCTGAGCCACCAGTCGCTTATCATTGCAACAGCGCAACTATCCACACTCGCTTATCAACAGCCGTCCCTAACTAATCCACACTAAAAATGACCAGCCACTCCTTTCCAATTGTGGTTACAACCAACTCTCCTACTTCTATGGTTGCCATCAGTCTACTATACCAGCGGTTACAACGAGGGCTTACCTTTCAATGGATTACCATGAGCAAACCATGCCAGTGGTTACAACAGAGGGCTTACCTTTCAATGGGTTACCATGAGCAAACCATGCCAGTGGTCACAACAGAGGGCTTACCTTTTAATGGGTTACCATGAGCAAACCATACCAGTGGTCACAACAGAGGGCTTACCTTTCAATGGGTTACCATGAGCAAACCATACCAGTGGTCACAACAGAGGGCTTACCTTTTAATGGGTTACCATGAGCAAACCATGCCAGTGGTTACAATGATGGCTTACCTTTCAATGGGTTACCATGAGCAAACCATGCCAGTGGTCACAACAGAGGTCTTACCTTTCAATGGGTTACCATGAGCAAACCATGCCAGTGGTTACAACAGAGGGCTTACCTTTCAATGGGTTACCATGAGCAAACCATGCCAGTGATCACAACAGAGGGCTTACCTTTTAATGGGTTACCATGAGCAAACCATACCAGTGGTTACAACAGAGGTCTTACCTTTCAATGGGTTACCATGAGCAAACCATACCAGTGGTTACAACAGAGGGCTTACCTTTCAATGGGTTACCATGAGCAAACCATGCCAGTGGTTACAACAGAGGGCTTACCTTTTAATGGGTTACCATGAGCAAACCATGCCAGTGGTTACAACAGAGGTCTTACCTTTTAATGGGTTACCATGAGCAAACCATGCCAGTGGTTACAACACAAACTCTAACACTGATAACATCTAGATACCTCCAGTAAAGAGTGTAGCAAAAGGTTTTACTAAAAGTACAATCTCCAGCGGACAGCATCTCACCAGCAGGTAAACAGACTAGCCTATTGATAATCAACTGCTCAACAACGGAGGGAAAGTACAAAAACTAAAAAATAAACTCGAACAAAATAAAAATAGATAAGTAAAAACAAAATAAAATCACTAGTTTCACCATAAATTTATAGCTCAGCATAGCTATATACCTCGCCATAGCTACATGTATATACCTCACTCTAGCTATATACCTCACTGTAGCTATATACTCACCATAGCTACATGTATATACCTAACCGTAGATATATACCTCGCTGTAGCTATATACCTCACCATAGCTACATGTGTATATCTCACTGTAGCTATATACCTTACCATAGTTATATACCTCACCATAGCTATACACCTCACTGTAGCTATATACCTCACCATAGTTATATACCTCACCATAGCTATACACCTCACTGTAGCTATATACCTCACCATAGCTACATGAGTATACCTCACTGTAGCTATATACCTTACCATAGTTATATACCTCACCATAGCTATACACCTCACTGTAGCTATATACCTCACCATAGCTACATGTATATACCTAACTGTAGCTATATACCTTGCTGTAGCTATATACCTCACTGTAGCTACATGCATATACCTCCCTGTAGCTATATACCTTACCATAGTTATATACCTCACCATAGCTATACACCTCACTGTAGCTATATACCTCACCATAGCTACATGAGTATACCTCACTGTAGCTATATACCTTACCATAGTTATATACCTCACCATAGCTTACACCTCACTGTAGCTATATACCTCACCATAGCTACATGTATATACCTAACTGTAGCTATATACCTTGCTGTAGCTATATACCTCACTGTAGCTACATGCATATACCTCACTGTAGCTATATACCTTACTATAGCTATATACCTCACCATAGCTATATACCTCACTGCAGCTATATACCTCACTGTAGCTATATACATCACTGTAGCTATATACCTCACTGTAGCTATATACATCACTGTAGCTATATACCTCACTGTAGCTATATACTTCACTGTAGCTATATACTTCACTGTAGCTATATACCTCACTGTAGCTATATACATCACTGTAGCTATAGACCTCACTGTAGCTATATACCTCACTGTAGCTATATACATCACTGTAGCTATACACCTCACCGTAGCTATATACCTCACCATGACTTCTGTAAAGTAAAATAAAGCTTACCATCCTTCCATTGTCCTTTTCATCGTGAGTCATAGCTTCGACCTCTTCTCGGTTCCCTTGTGTCATCTTGACACTTTCCGCTGCAAGGTAATCGTATCATGAGCAACAGCAGATAGTCAGTAAAGAATTCATACAAGCAGTAGCGAATCTAAAGTGATCAGAGCTATGGACCACCAATCGGTTGGTACGACTTTTCTGGTTACCAGTCCTAACCTAACACTCATCTCTCACCATAATTTTTGTCACACAAAATCACGTTGGAAGGCTTGAATTAGAACACAAATGTCTCTTGCTACTTTGCGCAGTAGCTAACTCTTACGGTGTCATTTTACAAAGTTTTGAATAAATGATACTTCCTCGAGAAAAACCAAATTGCATAATTGAAAATGCTGGAGCAAACCTTATCATAGCACATCTAAACCATTTCATCTTGTGATGTACCGAGTTTCAAAACCTTTTCATTCCGTAATGTACCTGGTATCAGAACCATTTTATCACGTAATGTACCTAGTATCAGAACCTTTTCATCACGTAATGTACCTGGTATGAAAACCATTTCATCACGTAATGTACCTGGTATAAGAACCTTTTCATCACGTAATGTACCTGATATCAAAACCTTTTCATCACGTAATGTACCTGATATCAGACCCTTTTTATTAAATATTTAAGTCTAACACATGTTATTCAAAGCGTTAAGATATAAACGCACAAGCAACTGTTTGAGTGCTTTCAAGGGCGATATTGTTCAGACAAACATGGCCAAATCTTGGACACCCCTACTCGCTCTATTTTCAGCAGGCAAACATATCAGCATGACACTTGCTAAGCATCTAGCCTGCTCATTGGTTTATTTATGGAAAAAACTTGGTCAACTGCCCCCTAAACAATGTATGATGAGAGATGGCAATGGTAAGGCCTCTTGTAATACCAGAATTTGTCAAAAAGTAAACAAAAATAAACACAACGTTTTAATTATTATACTACTTTGTAATCTTTTACTTCATTTTGTATTCGTGCGCAATTTTTTTTAACATGGTGGAAAGCAGCGATGTAGTAATTTAGTTTATTTCTTCAAAAGACGAAAATTTTTAAGTAGATTGAAGGCAGTCTGATCGGTAATCAAGAGTGGAAATATGTCAGTAGGATTTGTCAGCAACTCGTCTCAAGTGTGTTCAATTGAGAGTTTTTTCTCCAAGAGAGCTTGCACAAAACGAGCAAAAACCCGCTAATGTGTTGATAGCTTGAGAATGTCTAAAGTAAAAGTCAAGAAGTTGAAGATGAAAACTGACAATGCATGACAATCACAAACATGTAAAGATGAAATACACATATATATATATATATAGCGTAAGTTAGTTTAAGTTACAGTACGTATCCCTAACACAACTATACAGCTGAACCTGTACTTCTGCAGGCCTACGTTTTCATTCATTGTCAACGTAAAACAAAAATAAAAATTTCTTTTCTAAGATTACTTAGTTTAGTAATGTACTTTATGTACTTTATGTACTTTGTGTACTTTGTACATTTCTCGTTACACCTTTCTAATATGCAGTTTCACCAGTCCCAGAAAAAAATAATATGAACAGTCCTACACAAAGTCCCAGTATCCTACACAAAGTCCCAGTATCCTACACAAAGTCCCAGTATCCTACACAAAGTCCCAGTATCCTACACAAAGTCCCAGTATCCTACACAAAGTCCCAGTATCCTACACAAAGTCCCAGTATCCTACACAAAGTCCCAGTATCCTACACAAAGTCCCAGTATCCTACACACAGTCCCAGTATCCTACACAAAGTCCCAGTATCCTACACACAGTCCCAGTATCCTACACACAGTCCCAGTATCCTACACAAAGTCCCAGTATCCTACACACAGTCCCAGTATCCTACACAAAGTCCCAGTATCCTACACACAGTCCCAGTATCCTACACAAAGTCCCAGTATCCTACACACAGTCCCAGTATCCTACACAAAGTCCCAGTATCCTACACACAGTCCCAGTATCCTACACACAGTCCCAGTATCCTACACAAAGTCCCAGTATCCTACACACAGTCCCAGTATCCTACACAAAGTCCCAGTATCCTACACACAGTCCCAGTATCCTACACACAGTCCCAGTATCCTACACACAGTCCCAGTATCCTACACAAAGTCCCAGTATCCTACACACAGTCCCAGTATCCTACACAAAGTCCCAGTATCCTACACACAGTCCCAGTATCCTACACACAGTCCCAGTATCCTACACAAAGTCCCAGTATCCTACACAAAGTCCCAGTATCCTACACACAGTCCCAGTATCCTACACAAAGTCCCAGTATCCTACACACAGTCCCAGTATCCTACACAAAGTCCCAGTATCCTACACACAGTCCCAGTATCCTACACAAAGTCCCAGTATCCTACACACAGTCCCAGTATCCTACACAAAGTCCCAGTATCCTACACACAGTCCCAGTATCCTACACAAAGTCCCAGTATCCTACACAAAGTCCCAGAACAATAATCTATATATATAAATCTCAACGTCTGTCTGTCCGTCTGTCTGTCATTCGTCTGTCCAGCTATAGCTGGTAAAGTTTCAGTAACGGAAAATCACCTTCGTCCTAGATTAGAACTAATGATATCAATATGGTATCAAGTCAATCAACAAGTAACAACAAAGCTAAGACATTCATATCACATCCACTGCGCTTGTATATATTGTAAATCATTTTGCTGCACACTCTAGATGTGCACTCGTTATTATTAATTAATACAGTGTACTCCAGGGTCACGGTGCCACTGTTACAACATTTTTTCGCCTTGCTATATGGAACGCAATGCCGTTTTCGATGAATTGTTTTCCTGTGAGGCTATGAGGCGGACAAATTTTTTTCACCATATGATACGATATCAACAAAGCTGCTCTTAAAATTCAAATTTGGCAAACTGATTACGACGAAATAACAAAATTGCCGATATGCTATTCGCTCAAATTCCTACCACAACACCTGAAAGAGATACGATGCTCACTATCTCAGTTTAGCGTTATTCGTTATAAGTTATAGTGAAAACGAATTCGAAAACAGGTAAGTGATAAAATTTTAGCCCATGACAAGGTTGAAGTTTAGTAAAATACTTACTAAAGCTTAGCTTCCAGTATGTGTTTAGTAAGCTAAATGCATTCAAGTTAAATTCAACGTTTATGTTGTACATCTGTACACAAGGTAAGTACTCCCCATGGTACATACTGCACGTAGTACATTGTAATATTACATCTTTTTGCAGATCAAAACCACTAAATACACCAAAGTCACTAAGATTAACGTATTGTTTTGATACAAACTTTTAACATGCACAGTATGTATATAACAATTCTGATGATATTTAGCAGAGGGTGTTTGCATTAGATAAATACTATGGGTTTCTATACCACTCTATTTGATATTTTCGCCTCATGATGTCAGCACTGAAACAAATTAAAATCATATAATTGTATATTAAATCATTTTTCATTGTAATCATAGCAAAACAGACTTTATTTAGCTATTACTTGCTAATTATTTCACATTTACATTTAAAAACATTTGAATCTGTTTTATTTACTCTATTAAAGATGTGGTTGCGTCAAAAAGGTCGATTTAATGAAATTGAGACCAATAAAAGGCTAAAACGTCAGCTACAATTTGATGTCATTTTTGTCTTTGTAGACCAATCCTGTCCAGAGATATATGCGTTTGAATGAGGCCATCTTTTAAAAAGCTCACATTCCATCGGGTGCTTCATTCGTGACGTAACTAGTGATACATCTGAAAAGAGTCCACGAGCGATAAATATAAGGCCGCTTCATTAGCCAATCATCAGCCCAAAATTTTTATATAGGTCGTAATAAATGTTATCACTCGTAAAACGCGTTGTCTGTGATTTCAAATTTAGGAATTTTACTCTATTATTAAATCGCATGAACATCGATATTTACCAAATTAATTAACATGGTTACTTTAATGAATTACTTGGTCGACACGTTTTATTGACGAACAACAGAATTGTAAAAATTGCTGTAAAGTTACTGCGAAGGTGATTCCGAGTTTTCTGGGCATCAGGTGGTTAAAAATTCTACGGAGGAAAATTGGAGAATGGAGGAAAATTTATCTTTTACTTTGAGTCTCCTATAGAGTTTCCTGTCGAGTTTACATTTAGATTATATTTCCCTGTTTGAGGTTATAACGTAATTTCCTGCGTGTGCGAGATACGTATGTACAGTGAGTTCTTGACGACTTTTTAATCCATAGCATCTAGCAATACAATGGCTTCGATTGATGAATATACTAAAGGTAATATTTTTTAGTACTCATTAATACATGCACTAATTAATAAAATTATAACTTTTTGCTATCAGCAATCATTGTTTTATAATTTTTTATCGTTTCACTGAGCTATATTTGCTTCAAATTTTCTGTGGTAGTTTTATCTAGTAAATTAGATTTATGATTTGACTTTAAATGTTCACTTCTCACTTGTAGAAAGCGAAGAAAATCGATTGATCAATGCAAATCCTTAACTTCCAAAACCAAAGCTTCGAATCGTTAGCTTGGCGTACTTATGCTTTTGTTAAACATTTATTCATTTTTAAAATTACACTCACTCTCTATCTAACTCCCAATTTGAAAGCTTTCAGTGGATACGCGTTAGAATGACATATCTATGAATGACATATATTTATTGCATTTGTTTTACCGATTACAGGATGTTTATGTGGTCCCACCCGCCGAAGCAGCTTTGTCAGGGTGGAAACTGCCATAAATGGGAAAGAGAGACTTGAATGTGTGCTGCATAAACCATGATGTTTTGTTTGAGTTTGCTACAGTAGATGAATTTGTCTTATTGTATGAGCTGAAACTATGCGAGTGGCCACGACTTGATGAATATTTTTAATAAAAGCTTTATGCCGAAATGAAAATATTTTTGCTTGTAAAAATTATATATTAAAATAATATTGTTGAAGATAATGCAAAACATGATTTGCAGAACATTGAATATATCATAGCCCAGTTGACATCTGTGCTGAAATCTTTTTTGATAGATGGATTTATGAAGTGTAATCAGAGCTGAATGGACAGGCATTTTTGCATAGCTCGACCATTTGTTTAGTACTTGAATCAACTAATCAAATGTGACAAGTGAATTTTTTCTACACATTGATACCAATAATGACACGTTGACAGTCGACTATACAATGTACATGACTTTTAGGGATGTAGTTGGTTTCGCCACATATTCTTTTCAAAGACGCAGCTTGCTTATTTTACTTATGGTAGTATGAAACTAGTTTTCGGTGTAGGCAATGATATACAGCCCCACCCCCAGAATAGGCGACAGGCATAATGTGGGCGGGGCTTTTGGGAGGCTGTATATGTATATCATTAGTGTGGGTAGCGATGGAACTATGCCGATACAAAGATCTTATTCTACATAGTTTGCTTGACAGAATTACCGTAGACCGGTAGAATTGGTAGTCGGTACTAAGAGGTTTACACAGCATTTAGAGGAAGCTAATATGACAAGTTTTTAATTTTCCTTGTTTGAGGCCTTTGAGACATTGGAAATAATGTATCTGTAGCTGGATTTAAAATTTTATTCTAGCCAACATGAGCAAATACAAGATAAAATATATGCCAATAGAGCCGCGTAGGACTAGACTTTTATCGCAATAGCCGATGTGAATACGAGAGATGGAGACAGGTTGTATCACGCGTTACATCATTTTGGGCAAGTCGAGGCATGTTTTTTTGGTCTGAGAGTTTTTACCGCGATCAAATTTTTTCGATTTTAATCTTAAAATATCTTGACAATGAGATTGCCTAATACAACAAACAACGTATCAACTGATAGACAAAGAAAAATACTTTTAAAATCAACTCAAATTTGACGCAACCCTATCTTTAACTTATTTCAACAAAACACTTTTTTCATGATATGAAATTTAAAAGTTAGTTGTTTGAAAAAGTTTGAAAACCTTTACAGTTGTTTTATTTTTTCTCATAATTTATTTGAACTGCACAAAACACTTCTCATAATAAAAGTTTGAAAGTGAGAATGGTAACTGTTGCTATGTTAAATAAAAATAAAATTTCTATGCAAAGAATTGTTTATGACTCAGGCAACGATGGGCATTCAGCTGGTCTCTCTATATATAGATGTTTGTCAGGAACAACAATTGAGATGTTCACCGGTAGATCAAACACTCATCTATTTTAGCTGTGAACAGAGGACCCGTGTATTTTTATCTCACTGTATTCTAACTTTTAAAGAACATAGTCTATACTATAGGATTGTAGCAAAGACATAGTACAAACCATCTCCTGCCCGTATTCTGAAGTAGTTAGTGGGTCGGTAGTAGAACAAAAACTAATATACATGTAATCATGTAGTTAAGGTATATTTAGGAAAATGTTAGGTGCAAGATCAGTAAAAGAGTGAAAGGACAGCATAAGTGACAGCGATGGTGTTCCGAGCCACACAGTCTCACAATAATCCACACAGTCTCATAATAATCCACACAGTCTCATAATAATCCACACAGTCTCACAATAATCCACACAGTCTCATAATAATCCACACTATTTCACAATAATCCACACATAATCACAACAATTCATACCATCTCGCAATAATACAAACTTTCTAACAATAATACAAACTTTCTCACAATAATACAAACTTTCTCACAATAATACAAACTTTCTCACAATAATACAAACTTTCTCACAATAATACAAACTTTCTCACAATAATACAAACTTTCTCACAATATTATATATTATCTCACAATAATACAAACTTTCTCACAATAATCCACACAGTCTCATAATGATCCACACTATTTCACAATAATCCACACATAATCACAACAATTCATACCATCTCGCCATAATACAAACTTTCTCACAATATTATCTCACAATAATACAAACTTTCTCACAATAATATAAATTACCTCACAATAATACAAACTTTCTCACAATAATATAAATTATCTCACAATAATACAAACTTTCTCACAATAGCCCACATCACTTGTCAAGGATCTATACAATTTAAAAATAATCTACACAACACTTGAATATCAGACACCAATAGAAAATTAATTTCCAGTCGCATTATTCACACAATTGCACAGTTTCCCTAAACCATACATGTATAAGCGATGTACCCGACTCTTTGACACATGCTATAGGTAGCACACAGAGGGGTTATACAAGGAAAACAGAAAGCATATCTTACACAGTAAAGCCATGGCTACTGACATCTGAGGGGGGGTAACTGCTATGTTCGGCACATGCTCATCGAGTCTGACTGGTTCCAGCGCTGCTAGTTTGTTAGTATTGCAAGCATCTAGCCCGAGAGATATTGGTGAAATGGACAAAGGAAGTGAAGGTACAGAAGCCCCAGCCCCACTCCTTTTCCATGTTCGTGGTGGGAGTACCGGTGGCTCATCGCTATCATAATCTGTTCCACTAGATGTATCACTATAGGGTTCAACTAAAAGAATGCATTATATCTAACATTCACAGTAAGAAAAGTATGGCAGACTACTAGACTGTACTACTAGGTAATATCGAGGATTAAGCAGTTGGTAGGACTATAGACAGTAGAAAGAAGGACAGCACCTGCTGGCAGCGATATGGAGTGCTATGCACGTAATAGGAGATATGGACAGTAGGGCAGACAAGAATACAGGCAGACATGAGGTGACAGCTACAAGTAGTCAGCAGTGGCAGCAAGTGTTTTGACCAGAGGTGACCGAGTGGCGAGAGGTTATTGGGTACAAAGAGACATTGAGATAAAGGTAAAGGTGTATGTACCTGGCGCTGATACGGACATGGATAAGAATCTAGGCAAATGGACAGGTGTGCAACATTTTTCATTATACTCAAGGAGCCCAGCAACAGTCATTCTCTGGTATTATTATCTCAGCTAGTAGTTGTGCAAATAATAGTTGGTTTCTGTTCCATGAGCGTCTGGCATGCCCCAGAGGATTTTGATAGTTTTCATGCTGCGCAATAACTTGTTTTCTCACAAGTAGTACTAGCTGGACGAGTGGTTTAAGGCAGTGCGACTGGCAGGATACTAGTAGCAATAACGAACAAAGACAAATTTATTCATAATCCTTCATATATAGGATGATTTAGGGTGTGCAAAAAAGGAACACCATGCAATTTTTAATTAGGAAGGAGTTACTCGTGTGAACTACATGACAACACAGAGCGTGTGTAGAGCACGAGTCGAGCACTGCCCATTAGTGATGTAATTCTTGCGTTTAGCGACCATTAAGGAAGTAAGGAAGAACTAGGAAGGTACTTAGCATGGGTTAGTGAGAGATTAAATAATAGAGAAACAGCTCAGTATGTGGCAAAGATTCTACATCTGTAACTACATCCATGTCTTTGCATAAGCTCCAGAGGACAGCACTAGCCAGCAATGACATAAAGGGGTGGCTATACACACACACCAACAAAATCACTCATATGTGCAGCCAATTTGGCAACACACTGTTGCGTCGTGTTGAAACAAGCGTGTTGGTCTACATGGTTATAGATGAATTAAAAGCATCTGGAAAGGACTGGAAAGAACTAAAAAGGACTGAAATAGCTGATTACAGGGAACATACGTTATATACAGTTTATTCTATTCCACAAGCTGGTTTGCTTTGAGATCCGTCTTCGAATAGTCACGACAACAAAGCTTCACGCAAACATTTATATAATGAACAAATATATTCTCACTAGTAAGAGATATGGAAGGTCACGTCTAAATTGCAATTGTTAATGTAATGCATTAGGTAATAAAATCTGTTGAAATCCAAATTTTTGTGTGGTTTGATTCATGTAACGAATCCAAATCTCGTCTGACTTCCATCATTCAGGATTTCCATCAAATAGATAGCACTGTTTCGTGAGCAAAAATACAGCAATGCAAATAGTGGCACAAATTTTATTGCGGTCACAAATTATTGATGATCTATTATATTATATCATAAAAATGCTAACAAAATTTCAATATTATGGAGAATTTAGTGAGGACATCATGGCTCTCACATTGTCAGTGGTCAATCTATCAGTCAAGCCAAGTGTTATCTAGTAGAGTCTGTGTGTATAGCCACAGCAAATATCTACACTAAACATTCACTATGCATTGTCAGTGCGGAGCCAGGCCTTAAGAAAAGCATTCTACATTTAAGTGTGAAAGAGAAACTTGGCTCATCGATATCTTACAGCCATAAAGCTTTCAGTTTAGGCCTATAGTTAGTTGCCTTGCAGGTTTTTAGTGATAAATTGCAATTGTCGTGGACAGCTATCCAATACTCGGTATGTCTAGGCTGGTGGTCTCAAAAAGCTTGCAGCAATTCGGTGCCTCGCGGAACAATGGAGATACGTGATGGAATTAATTATCCGTTGGTGTGCCACCGCAGTACTTCCCTGCCTAGTACACCTGTGTATGTCATAAAACAAACCCATGCTTTGTTGAGGCGAGGTGCAACTAATAACTGCATTTATGAACAACGGTGAGCCCTTCCCTATGCCTCTAATAGTACCATTTGTCCTTCAATTAATATACCCCTGCAAACTGTAACCATACTCACTTAGAGAGACATCAACATCTTCAGATAGTCTGCCATCCTCTACATTGCTGCCGTCTCTACCATCTTCTCCAGACACACCAGAAAACACGTTATCCATTTTGTCAAGGTTCATATCCACATCAGTTAGCAATACAATATCTGCATCAGCTGTGACTCGGCAGGTTGCCGATGCATTTGGCAGAGAATTCTCCGGAATACTATCCAATGGGCTATGTTCTCCAACAGCAATTGTTCGCCGCGAGACGCCTAGGTCTCCATTTTCCATATCCAAAGCATGGCAGTCAGTTTTTATTTCTTCGATAAGCTGGTGCAACATGTCGATATCAGCATCTGAAGCAGAAGAAAAGTGTCCATATGTAGCGCATTTACCTCAAACCTTAAAGAATGTCAATCAATGATTTGCAGGAGCAAACAATGACGAACACTGCTTACATTAATCTCCAACAATGAGGCAAGATTATATCTAAAATGATTACTGAAGTAACAGAGGAAGCAAATTCGTATACATGTATACGAATTTGTTTCTGCTTGACTAGTCGATATAGATATCGACTAGTCAGTAGCGGCTGTCTGACCAGACAGAATAATGAGTAGCCATTCACCTCATCACATATATACAGACACTCTCATTCGCGCTGAATAAGCTTTTCAAACTCGACGATTGACAGCGAGCTCTCTCCTAGTAGGCCACCAAGTCCACCATTCACTCATATTCTAATAATAACGTCACTGAACACACTCAGTTGGCACTATCAATCACTGGAATGTCTTACCGAGTCCACCAGAATGAGAACAAGCCATCTCTACGCTGCTGGAGTCGGCGCTGGCTTTAGCACTATCCGGAGTGGCACTCAACGATTCACCATCGCTTGGGATCAAACCCTTACAGGGGTTAGATGCACTGATAAGAGAAAACAGTTACTAAAGGACATTTTGAGTAGGACTGTCTTATCACTCACATACCTGTCTCTTCACAAACTGCAGATAAAGAATGCAATTGACATTCGTAGTGTAGTGCTCAGGAAGACTATACAGCCTCTTAATTACGTCATAAAGCAAAGTTCACTTGAAGGAAAGATACAAACAGTAGTCGAGAAAGAGTAACTATGACCATTCGTTAACCATGAACGCCAATCAATATACCATCAAACTAATACTAGCTTCTATAACAATTGTTGAATATAGCTCTACTACTTGTTCATTGCTAAACCTCTAGGCAAGATAATCCTTTAACTTGCAGATAAATGGGCCCCTTATCATCGTAACTTTTAAAGCAAACTGCTACTGAATTTAGTACCTAGTTGAGTTGAGTATGTCCAACTAAATTTCCCAATCAATACTACAAAACAATTGAAGTTTGACTAACAAAAGTTGTATAGTAACATACCCAAACGCCACTTAAACTGAAGTTAGAACCAGTCTTTCTAAGCAACACGACAATTGGTTTTAGACATCGAAACATTAAAACAAAAAAGCTTTTGCAAGATGAAAATGTATCATCATAATAGTCTAGTGACCCTAAAAAGTTTGCTGCAGCGTTTTAGATCTCGGATATACTTACTTACTTTCCAATTGATCCTAAGCGCCAGTTCAATGCATATAGGGTATATTAACCTGTATCACCGTGTATTAACTGAGCTCTGAGTAAAGTACATCATAGTATAGTTGTTTGCATAAAATGAGGGTAATAAAGTGGTAAAAACTATATATATGAGTATTTATGTATCATCAGTCCGATTGTCTAAGGCCAAAGGTGATATAAATGATATATATGAGTATTTGTGCATATCAGTGAGTATTATCAGTCTGATTGTCTGTGGGCGGAAAATATACTTTAACTTGGTTTTTAATGCGATTGTAAAAGCTAAATCGCCACACATTTGTTCGGTGTTGGTGGCTTAATATCTTACTTCTAGTGTCATGTGTCACAGGTGCAAATTTAATGTATTCATTTAATTGTAGCCTATGTTATAGAAACCTGCTTCAATTTTTCTGAGGAATAGGGTATCCAGACTATCTCGCCTGTCACTCAGAGAAAGGATATGTTCAACAGCAGCTTGATGACCATGGACAATGCGGGCGATAAAGCTAAACCAATATAAATAGGTTACCGTAACAAAAAATCAAAACAGATCTCAAAGTGCCAGCGCTGAAGTGAGGATATATGATAGCAAAAGCCGAACTTACTAAGTTAGTATTATAATAATATCAGTTATACACCATGAAATGTTAATTAAATCGTTAGATGGTATTTTGGAATACTTGTTAGCCTGCGTTGCAAGGTAGTGATGTCTTATTATAAGTGGACAATTGTTTTAACCAGGTGTATGTAAAAAATATTAGTTTGTAGCATTGCTGCGTTCTCACCATTATAGTACGAATATTAACATGAGGCAAGCTTTAGACGCTGTAAATTTATTAGTAAAATACCACGATAGCAGACGATGTTCAAATAAGCTTTATTAGCATTGCAAGTATTGGTTTCTTATTCTGATGACACTCCAAAATCACAACATAATTATTTACTGCAGTCGAACTACGACGTATAAAATAATCCCTTCCATAACGTTAAATTGACTTTCTCCAAGGATTTTGACTCACACGTACAGATTTTGACAAAATTATAATATGTAACCTTACCGTACAAAGGCAAAATCTAAATATGTTCCCTAGAAGATAACTGTTCTTATGATATTGCGACTATAAATAAATGAAGCATTTCAATATAAGCTTTTCGGTGAATCGTAAACGTCTAATGATGGCCTTGCTTCCACTTCAGAAAATAGGCTAATTTCCTTAAAGGTGAGATCTGCGGTGGGCTATTTCCAGGTTACCTTGTCTCGAAGTAATCAATTGGCTAAGACATTCCGAACCACGCCCGTGATTACTTTGCTCGAAAAGACAACTTCAAATAAAACATTCGTTTTTGTACTTGTACAGTACTGTACATATTATACCATGAAATGGTAAAACTGTGTTGTTTGCCATTCTTCCAAATTATTACAAAAAAGTTGAATCGATCATTGCAGAGCTTTGACTTACATAAGCCAACCTTCATTCGATATAAAATTGGCTGACTGATAAAAAAACTGTATGTTGTAGAGATTACAGAACATCCCGCTAAACATTCTTTTCTTTTAGTAATATTAATGTTTTACGAATGTTCATTTGAAAAATGGACAAAGCTGTGAACAAGTGACGGGTTTTATTGATACCTCTTAACTAAGAAAATTATTTTTAGCAATCTCAAAACATGTGATCAGCATAAATGAAGAGTAAGGAAAATATCAAGTGGAGCTACAAAAAAGGACTTTTTATACAAAGGAACCAAAATATTTAAATACCAAGCAGTTTTGAGGTGCTTCTTGTTAGGTGCAGTAGCAGATAGCAGCGGCCTCAACTAAATTAGTATCTTTATTGTCGATACAAACACTTTATGTGTATTATTTGCCAGTGATTAGTCTTAGAGGGTGTATTTGAATAACAATTTTTGGTTACATGAAAGTTTTATACATTTACAACAGCATCGAAATACAAAAGCAGCCAAGAAACAGTTTACTGCACCTTCCTTTCCTAGACATTCTTTATGACAAACAATTTGAACAAAAGTTTTCTAAAATGGTTATGAACTGAAATAGAGGTTTTAACATTTTAGGGCATAGTAGATTTTTGCGCATCATTTTAATACCAATAATAAAATGCGTAAAATACCCTGGTTTTTTTGATAAGCTTTAACTATGTAGTTTGAGCGACATTCAATGAACTTTTCCTATTAAAGGCTTCAGGTTTTAACAAAACTATTATGCAGCTCACCATATTTCTTTCACCACCTTTCTATCGCCACCTTTCTATCGCCACCTTTCCATCGCCACCTTTCTATCACTACCTTTCTATCACCACCTTTCTATCGCCACCTTTCTATCGACACCTTTCTATTGCCACCTTTCTATCGCCACCTTTCTATCGCCACCTTTCTATCACTACCTTTTTATCACCACATTTTTTTCATCTCCTTTTTATCACCACCTTTCTATCACCGCCTTTCTATCCCTGCCTTTCTATCACCACCTTTCTATCGCCACCTTTCTAACGCCACCTTTCTATCACTGCCTGTCTATCGCCACCTTTCTATCACCACCTTTCTATCGCCACCTTTCTATCACCACCTTTCTATCACTGCCTGTCTATTGCCACCTTTCTATCGCCACCTTTCTATCGCCACCTTTCTATCACTACCTTTTTATCACCACATTTCTTTCATCTCCTTTCTATCACCGCCTTTCTATCACCACCTTTCTATCACTGCCTTTCTATCACCACCTTTCTATCGCCACCTTTCTAACGCCACCTTTCTAACGCCACCTTTCTATCACTACCTTTTTATCACCACATTTCTTTCATCTCCTTTCTATCACCGCCTTTCTATCACCACCTTTCTATCACTGCCTTTCTATCACCACCTTTCTATCGCCACCTTTCTAACGCCACCTTTCTAACGCCACCTTTCTATCACCACCTTTCTATCGCCACCTTTCTATCACCGCCTTTCTATCCCTGCCTTTCTATCACCACCTTTCTATCGCCACCTTTCTAACGCCACCTTTCTATCACTGCCTGTCTATCGCCACCTTTCTATCACCACCTTTCTATCGCCACCTTTCTATCACCACCTTTCTATCACTGCCTGTCTATTGCCACCTTTCTATCGCCACCTTTCTATCGCCACCTTTCTATCACTACCTTTTTATCACCACATTTCTTTCATCTCCTTTTTATCACCGCCTTTCTATCGCCACCTTTCTATCACTGCCTTTCTATCACCACCTTTCTATCGCCACCTTTCTAACGCCACCTTTCTAACGCCAACTTTCTATCACCACCTTTCTATCGCCACCTTTCTCTCGCCACCGTTCTATCGCCACCTTTCTATCACTACCTTTTTATCACCACATTTCTTTCATCTCCTTTCTATCACCGCCTTTCTATCACCACCTCTCTATCACCACCTTTCTATCGCCACCTTTCTAATGCCACCTTTCTATCACTGCCTGTCTATCGCCACCTTTCTATCACCACCTTTCTATCGCCACCTTTCTATCACCACCTTTCTATCACTGCCTGTCTATTGCCACCTTTCTATCGCCACCTTTCTATTGCCACCTTTCTATCACTACCTTTTTATCACCACATTTCTTTCATCTCCTTTCTATCACCGCCTTTCTATCACCACCTTTCTATTGCCACCTTTCTATCACCACCTTTCTATCGCCACCTTTCTATCACTGCCTCTCTATCACCACCTTTCTATCGCCACCTTTCTAACGCCACCTTTCTAACGCCACCTTTCTATCACCACCTTTCTATCGCCACCTTTCTCTCGCCACCGTTCTATCGCCACCTTTCTATCACTACCTTTTTATCACCACATTTCTTTCATCTCCTTTCTATCACCGCCTTTCTATCACCACCTCTCTATCACCACCTTTCTATCGCCACCTTTCTAACGCCACCTTTCTATCACTGCCTGTCTATCGCCACCTTTCTATCACCACCTTTCTATCGCCACCTTTTTATCACCACCTTTCTATCACCACCTTTCTATCGCCACCTTTTTATCACCACCTTTCTATCACCACCTTTCTATCACCACTTTTTTATCGCCACCTTTTTTATAACAACCTTTCTATTGCCACTTTTCTATCACCACTTTTTCATCGCCACCTTTCTATCATCACTTTTCTTTTATCACATTTCTTCTACCCTACTTTTTTCAATCAGGAATAGATCAAGCGTCTTGCGACACCAGAAATAGATTCTAGCGGTTCTGATTTTCTCACTTTGCTGTGATAATATTAGAAATGAGAAAGATCCTGAACTTGAACCCAAAGCTATCTGCCAATAAAGCAATAAAATACCATATGGCTAATAAAGTCTTCAAGGTAACTGAGTTTTTGGTTAGCTCGTTGACTCGGTTTGTAAGGCTATCGTATCAAATTTCCACAAAGTAATAAATCACTTATCTTGTTCAGCTTGCCTCAGGACACGATTTATCTTTTATATAGTTGAGAGTCAACAGGAAGCATATATATGTACTACACTTACTTTTCTAGTAACTTGATAGAGCTTATTTTACATACCTTAGCAAAAGCTTGGCGAGATCGAGGTGGCATCCATTGCTGGCAATATCAGATGGTAAAAGTCCACTCTGGTTTGGTATGTCTAAAAGTTGACGCCCGCCTGGCAGCTTTAGCAGGTGCTTACAAAAATTTAGCAATCCAAATCGACATCCAAAATGCATGAGCGATTCTCGGCCTTCATCTGATTCAATAGAAAGTAAGAAATAGAGCAAACTCACTAAAGTAAGGAAGAATAATTCCTAATAACAATATGAAGAAACGGTCAGTCAAAATGTTCTATTACATACACTAGCATGCTTCAACTGTACGCTAATATCAAAATAAACTGATTTGGTTTGTGAATTTTGTTGTTGAATTTCAAAGATATTCAGCTGTATACTATTCATATCAGAACTACTGGTTTGCTCTACCTGCATTACAGCAACATCCCGTCAACATCCCGTCAACATCCCGTCAACATGTAACATCTGATATATAGCTTAAACCCTGTAACCATCTTAGCTACTATTTAGCAGGATTTGTAGCCATTTTTTACTGGCCATTCTTAAAAAAAAGGTTACTACTTAGTAATGTACATTCAAGTTTACTCTGTAGAGTTTAGAGTTTACAGTTATCTGTAGGTTAACACTTCAGACAGAGTTTACAGTTATCTGTAGGTTAACAGTTTAGACAGAGTCTACAGTTATCTGTAGGTTAACACTTCAGACAGAGTTTACAATTATCTGTAGGTTAACACTTTAGAGTTTACAGTTATTTATTACTCAAGAAAGCTTGTTGCCAGACTCGAATGAAGGTATAACAAGTTATAGAGGACCGGCTAGAAGACCGGCTTTCGGAAATATTGCGGAAAATGTTGCACTCGAATTTGATAAGCTGAAAGTTCATTTTAAGACAGAGAACATGTCGGTTTTGCCCTGTTTTGTCATGTCGGTTTTGAGTCTAGAATCGAAGGTAAGCCGAGGCTTATATGACTCTCCCAGAGTTTACCACACGATCAGTCTTAATCTAACTCTTACCTAAATCAAAGGGTCCCAGTAAAGTCCAACCATCTTCAAACTCCATATTGGAAAATTCAACGGTTAGTTGTTCATCTAGATAGGACAAATCCTCATGTAACGGGCTGAACTGTTCAGATCGCTGTAAGTCAAGATCCTGCAGAAGATGTAAAGAATAGCAGAGTTTAGTGGCTCATCAATATCACCATAAAAGAGGACCAGCTAGATTCTGTAGAGTCAATCTAGTGAACACAGTACACTCACCGATATAATAGTTAAAAGGCTTATATATTGCGCTTGACTTCATTAGATGGAACAATAAAGGGTGCAGTAAAGAGAAAAATGCCAAATTTGACAAAACCGTTGCCTCAAAACTTTATGCTAATGTAAATAAGGTATCAAATTAGTTATCACATGACATGATGTTCCACCCTCGGTACATTGTACTGTAATCAGGGTAAACTTGACTTGGGTTACAACTCGATTAATGCCGACTATCATCTGTAGTTCATTTATCTGACTCTAACGGCGAGAGAGAGAGAGAGAAGCAAAACACCATAGCAAGAAACACAAAAGTATGTGGACTGCCTGTTAGATTTCAACTTCAACAAAACACCTCCAGGGTCATAAATCAGGTCACTTACTTAAGCATTCCTGTGCCATGACTCAGCCCCTCCGTGACTGACTGTCCTTGGGGCAACATAAAATGAGCTCAGATTCATGCTGTAAATTACTCGTTAGGATTACGTCAGGGGGATGAAATTGCGCTGCCGCTGGTATTAATACGCTCCCCATTATTGACAGTCATTGTTCGCATGCCAGATGCCAGGTTAAGTTACACGTATATTTGTCTAAGGGTGCATGGAACTCCTCTGGTATTATGTACGGCATGCGAGTGTTGACTCCCTAATTGTAATTCCTAGCGCTCAAGTCGTAATACATAGTTTTCTATGTAAGACATACATAGAAGGTTGGGAGTTGACCTCCCCCCCCACGTGCCCTGTTGCCATGAATATCTCTCTAAAATCCAGAACTTTTTATTAATTTGTTCTCTCCATCACCTTAGGCATTTTTACAGCTTTTGCAGCTAAGTATGGCAGCAAACTATAGTGGTCAAGTATGGCAACCACTCTGGTCAATAAGCATGCTGCCCTTTTGACAAAACCTAATTAAAGGATGATATAAAACACAGTTTAGTTTCTATTCATTATTACTATTGTTACTTATTACGTTTCTTTGCTAGTCATTATTATTCTAGCAAGTTCTATTCTAGTAATCTAGTAAAGTTATAGCAAACATTGAGAATAGAGTAGTGTTATATCGAGTATAGAGTAGTGTCATATTGAGTATAGAGTAGTGTTATATTGAGTATAGAGTAGTGTTATATTGAATATAGAGCAGTGTCATATTGAGTATAGAGTAGTGTTATATTGAGTATAGAGTAGTGTTATATTGAGTATAGAGTAGTGTCATATTGAGTATAGAGTAGTGTTATATTGAGTATAGAGTAGTGTTATATTGAATATAGAGTAGTGTCATATCGAGTATAGAGTAGTGTTATATTGAGTATAAAGTAGTGTCATATTGAGTATAGATTATTGTTATATCGAGTATAGAGTAGTGTCATATTGAGTATAGAGTAGTGTTATATTGAGTATAGAGCAGTGTCATATTGAGTATAGAGTAGTGTTATATTGAGTATAGAGTAGTGTTATATTGAGTATAGAGTAGTGTCATATTGAGTATAGAGTAGTGTTATATTGAGTATAGAGTAGTGTTATATTGAATATAGAGTAGTGTCATATCGAGTATAGAGTAGTGTTATATTGAGTATAAAGTAGTGTCATATTGAGTATAGATTAGTGTTATATCGAGTATAGAGTAGTGTCATATTGAGTATAGAGTAGTGTTATATTGAGTATAGAGTAGTGTTATATTGAGTATAGAGTAGTGTCATATTGAGTATAGAGTAGTGTTATATTGAGTATAGAGTAGTGTTATATTGAATATAGAGTAGTGTCATATCGAGTATAGAGTAGTGTTATATTGAGTATAAAGTAGTGTCATATTGAGTATAGATTAGTGTTATATCGAGTATAGAGTAGTGTCATATTGAGTATAGAGTAGTGTTATATTGAGTATAGAGCAGTGTCATATTGAGTATAGAGTAGTGTTATATTGAGTATAGAGTAGTGTTATATTGAGTATAGAGTAGTGTCATATTGAGTATAGAGTAGTGTTATATTGAGTATAGAGTAGTGTTATATTGAGTATAGAGTAGTGTCATATTGAGTATAGAGTAGTGTTATATTGAGTATAGAGTAGTGTTATATTGAATATAGAGCAGTGTCATATTGAGTATAGAGTAGTGTTATATTGAGTATAGAGTAGTGTTATATTGAGTATAGAGTAGTGTCATATTGAGTATAGAGTAGTGTTATATTGAGTATAGAGTAGTGTTATATTGAATATAGAGTAGTGTCATATCGAGTATAGAGTAGTGTTATATTGAGTATAAAGTAGTGTCATATTGAGTATAGATTAGTGTTATATCGAGTATAGAGTAGTGTCATATTGAGTATAGAGTAGTGTTATATTGAGTATAGAGTAGTGTTATATTGAGTATAGAGTAGTGTCATATTGAGTATAGAGTAGTGTTATATTGAGTATAGAGTAGTGTTATATTGAGTATAGAGTAGTGTCATATTGAGTATAGAGTAGTGTTATATCGAGTATAGAGTAGTGTCATATTGAGTATAGAGTAGTGTCATATTGAGTATAGAGTAGTGTCATATTGAGTATAGAGTAGTGTCATATTGAGTATAGAATATTGTCATATTGAGTATAGAGTAGTGTTATATCGAGTATAGAGTAGTGTCATATTGAGTATAGATTAGTGTTATATCGAGTATAGAGTAGTGTTATATTGAGTATAGAGTAGTGTCATATTGAGTATAGAGTAGTGTTATATTGAGTATAGAGTAGTGTTATATTGAATATAGAGCAGTGTCATATTGAGTATAGAGTAGTGTTATATTGAGTATAGAGTAGTGTTATATTGAGTATAGAGTAGTGTTATATTGAATATAGAGCAGTGTCATATTGAGTATAGAGTAGTGTTATATTGAGTATAGAGTAGTGTTATATTGAGTATAGAGTAGTGTCATATTGAGTATAGAGTAGTGTTATATTGAGTATAGAGTAGTGTTATATTGAATATAGAGTAGTGTCATATCGAGTATAGAGTAGTGTTATATTGAGTATAAAGTAGTGTCATATTGAGTATAGATTAGTGTTATATCGAGTATAGAGTAGTGTCATATTGAGTATAGAGTAGTGTTATATTGAGTATAGAGTAGTGTTATATTGAGTATAGAGTAGTGTCATATTGAGTATAGAGTAGTGTTATATTGAGTATAGAGTAGTGTTATATTGAGTATAGAGTAGTGTCATATTGAGTATAGAGTAGTGTTATATCGAGTATAGAGTAGTGTCATATTGAGTATAGAGTAGTGTCATATTGAGTATAGAGTAGTGTCATATTGAGTATAGAGTAGTGTCATATTGAGTATAGAATATTGTCATATTGAGTATAGAGTAGTGTTATATCGAGTATAGAGTAGTGTCATATTGAGTATAGATTAGTGTTATATCGAGTATAGAGTAGTGTTATATTGAGTATAGAGTAGTGTCATATTGAGTAAAGAGTAGTGTTATATCGAGTATAGAGTAGTGTCATATCGAGTATAGAGTAGGGTTATATTGAGTATAGAGTAGTGTCATATTGAGTAAAGAGTAGTGTTATATCGAGTATAGAGTAGTGTCATATTGAGTATAGAGTAGTGTCATATTGAGTATAGAGTAGTGTCATATTGAGTATAGAGCAGTGTCAT
Source organism: Watersipora subatra (assembly GCF_963576615.1). Classification (NCBI taxonomy): domain Eukaryota; kingdom Metazoa; phylum Bryozoa; class Gymnolaemata; order Cheilostomatida; family Watersiporidae; genus Watersipora; species Watersipora subatra. Next base: position 75,247,561 of record NC_088710.1, read on the forward strand.
ATTGAGTATAGAATATTGTCATATTGAGTATAGAGTAGTGTTATATCGAGTATAGAGTAGTGTCATATTGAGTATAGATTAGTGTTATATCGAGTATAGAGTAGGTTTATATTGAGTATAGAGTAGTGTCATATTGAGTATAGAGTAGTGTTATATTGAGTATAGAGTAGTGTCATATTGAGTATAGAGTGGTGTTATATTGAGTATAGAGTAGTATCATATCGAGTATAGAGTAGTGTCATTTTGAGTATAGAGTAGTGTCATGTTAAGTATAGAGTAGTGTCATATTGAGTATAGAGTAGAGTTATATTGAGTATAGAGTAGTGTTATATTGAGTATAGAGTAGTGTCATATTGAGTAAAGAGTAGTGTTATATCGAGTATAGAGTAGTGTCATATCGAGTATAGAGTAGTGTTATATTGAGTATAGAGTAGTGTCATATTGAGTAAAGAGTAGTGTTATATCGAGTATAGAGTAGTGTCATATTGAGTATAGAGTAGTGTTATATCGAGTATAGAGTAGTGTCATATCGAGTATAGAGTAGTGTCATATTGAGTATAGAGTGGTGTTATATTGAGTATAGAGTAGTATCATATCGAGTATAGAGTAGTGTCATTTTGAGTATAGAGTAGTATCATATCGAGTATAGAGTAGTGTTATATTGAGTATAGAGTAGTGTCATATTGAGTAAAGAGTAGTTTTATATCGAGTATAGAGTAGTGTCATATTGAGTATAGAGTAGTGTTATATCGAGTATAGAGTAGTGTCATATCGATTATAGAGTAGTGTCATATTGAGTATAGAGTAGTGTCATATTGAGTATAGAGTAGAGTTATATTGAGTATAGAGTAGTGTCATGTTAAGTATAGAGTAGTGTCATGTTAAGTATAGAGTAGTGTTATATTGAGTATAGAGTAGTGTTGTATTGAGTATAGAGTAGTGTCATATTGAGTATAGAATAGTGTCATATTGAGTATAGAGTAGTGTCATATCGAGTATAGAGTAGTGTCATATTGAGTATAGAGTAGTGTCATGTTAAGTATAGAGTAGTGTCATGTTAAGTATAGAGTAGTGTCATGTTAAGTATAGAGTAGTGTTATATCGAGTATAGAGTAGTGTCATATTGAGTATAGAGTAGTGTTATATTGAGTATAGAGTAGTGTCATATTGAGTATAGAGTAGTGTTATATCGAGTATAGAGTAGTGTCATATCGAGTATACGGTAGTGTCATGTTAAGTATAGAGTAGTGTCATGTTAAGTATAGAGTAGTGTCATGTTAAGTATAGAGTAGTGTTATATTGAGTATAGAGTAGTGTTATATTGAGTATAGAGTAGTGTCATATTGAGTATAGAATAGTGTCATATCGAGTATAGAGTAGAGTTATATTGAGTATAGAGTAGTGCCATGTTGAGTATAGAGTAGTGTCATATTGAGTATAGAGTAGTGTTATATCGAGTATAGAGTAGTGTCATATCGAGTATACGGTAGTGTCATGTTAAGTATAGAGTAGTGTCATGTTAAGTATAGAGTAGTGTCATGTTAAGTATAGAGTAGTGTCATGTTAAGTATAGAGTAGTGTTATATTGAGTATAGAGTAGTGTTATATTGAGTATAGAGTAGTGTCATATTGAGTAAAGAGTAGTGTTATATTGAGTATAGAGTAGTGTCATATTGAGTAAAGAGTAGTGTTATATCGAGTATAGAGTAGTGTCATATCGATTATAGAGTAGTGTTATATTGAGTATAGAGTAGTGTTATATTGAGTATAGAGTAGTGTCATATTGAGTAAAGAGTAGTGTTATATCGAGTATAGAGTAGTGTCATATTGAGTATAGAGTAGTGTTATATCGAGTATAGAGTAGTGTCATATCGAGTATACGGTAGTGTCATGTTAAGTATAGAGTAGTGTCATGTTAAGTATAGAGTAGTGTTATATTGAGTATAGAGTAGTGTTATATTGAGTATAGAGTAGTGTCATATTGAGTATAGAGTAGTGTCATATTGAGTATAGAGTAGCATACCTCAAGTGCATTTAGGTGATGAATAGACCGCTTTAAGTATTCTGCGAGTTCTCCGATTTCCTTGTGAAGCTGAGGTTGAGAAAGGTTGCTAGAGATTCTTATGTTTGGTAAAACACGTGCATTGGCATTTATCGCTTCAACTTCGAGGTCTTCAAGTGACTCAATAGTGAAGGGTAGGGTCCCGGATAGAACATTAGACTCCTCATCACATATTTCCTGCCTCTTTGGTTCTTCCGCTTCTTCTGCTGATTCTATTTCCTCCTTATCTCTCTCGGCAGAGTTAGTCTTGTGCGCAAGTTTGTTTGTCTTGCTTTCCTCCTCTTCTTTGTCTGTAGCGACGAAAATGGTTGTTGGAGTTAGAGCTACATTTAACAAACACTTTTCGGCAAAGAAACAAAACCAGTTTTCTTTTTCTTGTTCCATTATAAAAATATTACGCTTTTATAGCGATTTTATTTGATAATTAATCATATTATAACAACTAACCCTACCTTTAGCATACGTTAAGTTTTGTCTCATGATGAATACATAGAATGAGTGTACAGTAGTTTTACATCTCAAATGAGAAATTGAAGTACTGTGTTTCCCTGAAGAGAGGGCAAGGAATATATTAGCTACCGCCCAGAGACGAAGAGAATTGTAAAGGTTAAAGGAGGCTAGTGTTTGCTGTGCTGCGAGAGTCTAGTTGAGCCACTGCGTGCTCTCAGCGTACACTCATGTGCGCAGTTGATCGTGTTCTGTTGCAATAGACGATGAATATTACTTGGTTGTGAATAGAGTATAATAGCTTCTAAATGGCTAATCCTCAGATTTTCTCTTAGAATATCGAATTGTCATTTTGACAGAATCCTATCAGCCTTCTTTAGGAGAGACCACTGAACACTAGCTCAATATGGCGCTGTCAACCGCTTTCAACTAGCTCAATATGGCGCTGTCAACCGCTGTCAACTAGCTCAATGTGGTGCTGTCAACCGCTGTCTCAATCACTTTGGTTCATTCCTATACTGTATGTAATCCTTCAGTACCGGCTGATTGCCTTTTTTCATTTAATTCAAAATGTAAAGGAGTTATAAATACTAGTGAATAAAAATAATTGAAATCTACTGAAAGACACTTTTACTAACGGGTCTTAATAAATATCTCTGACTCATCCAGTAAACGTAAAATTAGCTTGGAGTTGTAGCTACTTTATGAGAGGGATGAAAACTACCGTAATAGTAGTAAAATAATTCTTTAACAACAGTGCTAATATCTATAGGGTTGGTAAGATAAAAAATAACTGTAAAGGAGTCTTTTCCACACTTTTATGCAGCAGGCAATACATGTAAAAAGCGCTGGAGACATTTTCTCTCTGGCTGCTGCGAGAAAATGTCTCAAGAACAGCTCAAGCATTGCGTGACGTCAGCCTGAAAGATAAAGTAGTCCAAACAGCTTAGGAGAGAAATTAAAGCCTGAGAGGCCAAAATAAAGAGTTAAATATAATGTGAGAAATTGTACTGGTTAAAGAAAGATTTTCCCTTTTGTCCCCCTTTCTGATATCTCCGAGAATCGAAAGCTTACAAGTTAACAAAAAGGGTTGTTGACTTTGGCATACATCGCAGCTCTGTGGTGGTAAGCGAAATAAAGGAAGGCCTAGACTCTGCTATAAAAATGTAGCTAAGAAGAATTTAAAGGTTGACTTGCAACAAAATTCACATTACAGTTATTTGGTATCAAAAGATTCACCATGTCTTACTCTGCTGTGTTGTAGGTCAAAAATATGAGGAAATGTGATTACAAGCTCTTAAAAGCTTAAAAACGAACAGTTAATTGCCGCCATCACGAGACTGCCGTAGTTTGGATTCTTTTTCCAAAACGGCTCAAATGGGATGTAGTTGTACAGGATGGTTTCTGTTTACACTTTCACGCAACCTCATTCGTCGAAATATTTTCACAAATATACTTCAAGCATTCAAAAAACCCTGTCTATTGTTCTTACGTGTTTATTTTATCGTCATTATAATGCTGTCACTTTCAGCACTGATATCTTATAACTTACCGTAAAAATTCGTTTAATATTTTAATCTTAGCTCGAAGGAGTACATATCATTGTCTGATGAACATGACGAGCCTGTTGGCCATCTGTGATAATCGAAAAATGCTGCAGAAATTATTGGCGAAGTATGGGTCACATGATCAGATTACAACTAGATGATTAGATCAAGCCAAAACAAAACTGTAAAGTAGCGAGCATCTATATTTGATACGGGGTCTTCGGTAAAACTGTAAGTGTTTGTCATAAACTAGCGCTACGAGAAGTTTTATATTGAGCTTTTTATTGGTCTTTCAATTTATGTGAGAACATCACGTGACAAAACAATAACCAAATGTAATGACTATGTCAAAAAAATAAACTGATTCCAATCTATGGCAGCTTTTCGTTTTTGAGCTTTTAAGAGCTTGTAATCACATTTCCACATATTTTGCACCTACAACACAGCAGAGTAAGACATGGTGAATCTTTTGATACCAAATAACTGTAATGTGAATTTTGTTGCAAGTCAACCTTTAAAATGGAGACAGATCAATATAAACTCATGACAGACGACTGCTTGTGATCGAGATGATTGGATATCTGCTATCACATGCAAGCCACAACCATAGACAGTCTTAGTTACCTCGACTGATTGTGAGAGAGAAAGGGAAAGAAAGGGAGAAAGAGAGATAGAGAAATTGGGGAGGCAGAGAGGGAGAAAGAGAGAGAGAAGGAGAGAGGGAGAGGAAGAGATAGAGAGAGGGAGTGAAAGCGATAGAGAGAAAGAGATAGAGAGAAAGAGATAGAAAGAAAGAAAGAGAGAGAGAGAGAGAGAGAGAGAGAGAGAGAGAGAGAGAGAGAGAGAGAAAGAGAAAGAGAGAGGGAGGGATAGAGAGAGATATAAAGATGTAGAGAGAGAGAGAGGCAGAGAGAGAGAGAAAGAGGTAGAGAGAGGGAGAGATAGAGAGAGATATAAAGATAGAGAGAGAGAGAGAGAGAGAGAGAGAGAGAGAGAGAGAGAGAGAGAGAGAGAGAGAGAGAGAGAGAAGAGGTAGAGAGAGGACACCTCAGTCATAAGCTGGCATGCAGAGACCCACTCATCCAAATCCTAAGCCAGAAAGTGTAATACAAGAACTTATAAAACAGGACATTTGCTATGGAACTTATTTTATTTATAACCTGATGAATTAAGAACATTAATCTATCAATGTATTATGGACTAAGAACATTAATCTATCAATGTATTATGGACTAAGAACATTAATCTATCAATGTATTATGGACTAAGAACATTAATCTATCAATGTATTATGGACTAAGAACATTAATCTATCAATGTATTATGGACTAAGAACATTAATCTATCAATGTATTATGGACTAAGAACATTAATCCTTAATACATTTATTTTGGATAGCCTGTGCTACCACCTTTCTAGATACACTTCTAAAAATATCGATATCCTTGCCCTGCACGCAGTTAAAGACCCACTAGCATCTTGCAGCCTACTTTGTCTAAAACTACCTTTAAACTAGGAATTTTAACTAAATTAGCAACTTGAGACAATCTTAGACCAGATTATTTGTGCAGTTGGTATAGCAAGTTCCTCCTTCAGTCTGTCATAAGCTGGGCACTGGATGTAACAGTCAACCTAGTTCTTGAGAGTGCAACTCCCCCATTACCAGCACTTTAAGGAACTCTATGATTCTATCTATCAGTATTTTAAGTAACTCTATGACTCTGTTTCGTTCCTTGGCTACTGACTAGTTTCTGTTTGGAGCAAATTGTTCAAGTCTCTTTTCTTGTTGATCCTTTTTTGTTTTTGTCTTACATAATTTACCTTTCAATTTTACTTTCTGTATCAAAAAACCTTAAACTTGCCACACTTTCTTACACAATCATTGATTTGAGGAATCTGTTATTCAATGCAAATTTATTACTATAAAAAAATCATTAGTAATATTAAAAATGCTTTAATTTTTAACTGCTTCATTTTTTACTTACGCGATAATAATAATAATAATAATATTATTATAATAATATTATTATAAATAATAATAAATATAATTATAATAAATTATAAATAATATAATAATATAAATAATGTGCTACTGCATATGCCACTACACCATGTCACAATATCATTATAATGTGTTACTGTATATGCCACTACACCATGTCACAATATCATTATAATGTGCTACTGCATATGCCACTACACCATGTCACAATATCATTATAATGTGCTACTGCATATGCCACTACACCATGTCACAATATCATTATAATGTGCTACTGTATATGCCACTACACCATGTCACAATATCATTATAATGTGCTACTGCATATGCCACTACACCATGTCACAATATCATTATAATGTGCTACTGCATATGCCACTACACCATGTCACAATATCATTATAATGTGCTACTGCATATGCCACTACACCATGTCACAATATCATTATAATGTGCTACTGCATATGCCACTACACCATGTCACAATATCATTATAATGTGCTACTGTATATGCCACTACACCATGTCACAATATCATTATAATGTGCTACTGCATATGTCACTACACCATGTCACAATATCATTATAATGTGCTACTGTATATGCCACTACACCATGTCACAATATCATTATAATGTGCTACTGCATATGTCACTACACCATGTCATAATATCATTATAATGTGCTACTGTATATGCCACTACACCATGTCACAATATCATTATAATGTGCTACTGCATATGCCACTACTCCATGTCATAATATCATTTTGTTTAGTATAAACATGTAGAGACAGGATAGCTATACTTATACTAAAAAATATGTATCTACTGTATCCTTAGCCAGGTGTCAATGGCATGAATGTAATTTGTTAGAATTATGTCGTTTTGTGTGTTGCCATGAAGCACCAATTCGATAAATATTTTGTGTTCCATGTACCTCTTGAGGCTGGGTTCAGCCTCAAAAGGTACATATGAAACTAAAGCCTAACTTTAGCCTTTGCAAAATTTAGTATTATATTTTTGTGGTGAACTGTGGTATCAGACACTGGGGGCAAGCCATTTACCAAAAAGACTGCGTAAAAATAGCCAACATATCATGCATTCAAGCAAGGAATGATGGGAAATGACGAGCACATGAAACCTTTGAAGTTGGAATGCAAGAGATAGATTTAGGAACTGGATCAAGGATAATACATGCGCTGAGTGTTTACACTCCGCTGTTAATATAACAACGCAGAGCTAAAGTCAATTGATTTGCTGAGGATGACAAATACGCCCTTGCCAAAGCTGTCCGAGTAGTTGGTCACCTCATGGCTATTCACGTGCTTGCTATTGACTTGCTAAAAAATCTCTAATTATTGGTGATTATTTTGCCAGTTAGTTACTCGCTAGTTAGTCACCCGCCAGTTAGTCATCTGCTAGTTAGTCACCTACTAGTTAGTCATCCGCTAGTTAGTCACCCGCTAATTAGTCACCCGCCAGTTAGTCCCCGACCAGTTAGTCACCTGTTAATTAGTCACCTGCTAGTTAGTTACCGCTAGTTAGTCACCTGCTAATTAGTCACCTGCTAGTTAGTCACCTGCTAGTTAGTCACTTGCTAGTTAGTTACCCGCTAGTTAGTCACCCGCTAATTAGTCACCTACTAGTTAGTCACCTGCTAGTTAGTCACCTGCTAGTTAGTTACCCGCTAGTTAGCCATCCGCTAGTTTGTCACCTGCTAGTTAGTCACCTACTAGTTAGTCACCCGCTAGTTAGCCACCCGCTAGTTAGTCACCTACTAGATAGTCACCTACTAGTTAGTCACCTGCCAGTTAGTCACCTGCAAGTTAGTCACCTGCTAGTTAATGGTTTGTATATAATGGCTGAATGATTAAGCATTGTTCTGATTCATCATTCTGGATCTTTAGAAGTTGAGACTTGCCTTCAGGATTTGGTGAATAGTTGTGACTAGCAGTAGTTGACAGAGCAAACGGGCTATCCTAGCAGACAGAGCCCACAGGCTATGCTAGTTGACAGAGCACAGGCTTTACTTCCTGCTGTCAATTACTGCGGTAAAAAGTAGGCTTGAGGTCATAAAGTATAAGACAGCAACGTTCACAATTGTAAGATTAAATTGTTTCAGGGATTAAAATCACTGACGATAGAGGTAGAGAGACAAATTTCCGCTGCCGAGCTGACAGTTTTGTCAGCCCAGATAAGGATTACTATATAGTGATATTTGCACTTGGACAATTTTCAAATCTGTTACAGTCAATCTATTTTAAAAATATATCATTTTCCGCTTCTATACATTCACATCACTACTTTTATCTAAGCCATAAAAATCTGCCTTCGTTGTAACTAGCAATAGTTGTCTCTTTGTTCACTGAAGGAGTATTTATTATCAGCTATAGGATTTAATGGTATTTCGTGAGCAGTAATTGACTGTGTCATGTACATGTATGCTTGTCAAGTCACCATATCTGCGTCTGCTTGATGATTCTACCTACAAGAACCAAGACCTCTAGGGTGGATGTCAGCGAGCATTTCTGGTATACTAGCAGTCCTTGAAGTACGACTCAACGGGGAATCGGCGTATTTGTGTCGCTCGGAGTCATTGCATGACTGCTGCCCATTGGCTGGCTGTCGTCAACTTTGGGAAAATAAGTTCAATTAATTCAGTAAGATAGCTAGAGATTGGATAGAAAGGAGCAAAGACAAATTCTCTTGGTTGATCAGAAGTTGATCAGCATGTTAGTCATTTCTGTCACGCAGACATACGTTATTGCAGCCTGCGTGTTAAGTTACTGTAGCCCTTGTATGCGTATGTAACTATTGTAACCTGTGGGTAGGCTAGTGTAGCTAATGCGCAAGGTAACTGCGGCTGATATGTGGCGATGTAGCTAGCGGTGAGATTACTGCAGATGTAGCCAGTGGTAATATTACCACTGGCTACATCTGCAGAATAAGAAAACTCGCTCGATTAGGCATATGAAGAGAGAGGGTTGGGGCACTGGCACAGTAGATGAAAATGAAAGGAATCGACGCAGCCTCACTGACTTACAGTTGAAACTCAGGCCATTAGACATTGCTCTAACTGTATGATGAACGAACCAGTTTCTCGAGGACAAACTCTTCTACCTACTCATTCTTATTATCTTATTATATCTACTATTATTCTTGTTATCACCTTTATTCCAGTTTAGTATACATTGAGGCTTGCAACTGTACAAAGATAGGTATACTAGGTATATAGGTGCACTAAGCAGCTATGCCAAGACAATGTCTTTTATTGAACAACACTCTAGCCTCACTAAGCGGAGTTGCTTTTTCGTAGAAAACCTTTCTTACTAGTATTAGTACTATCATTACTATTATGATTATATATATTATTGTTATTATTACGCAAAACATGTGTTGGCAATGTTATGCTTGTGCCCTGAGATAGTGAACTCACCTGACATCGCTAGAGATTCTCAACTACATAGAAGTAGCAGAGCAGATGAAAGGTGAAAGACTGACAGTCTCATTCATACAATGACCACAAATTTGACAAGTAGCTACAGGTGATTGCGGGGCGTACTGTTAGCTGGCTGCCTCCCTCTAATCTCAGCATTTAGTGGTATGACTGTTGCGTACTCACTCTACTCCTTACAACAAAAGATTTATTGTGCGCTCATGAATGACCTTGATATACTTGACTGGATTAATACAGGCGGTGAGCGGTTGACCAGTTCGCATCATTTGTGCTGCCTATAGAACTGCTGTTAATGACATGTCTTGAACACAAATGCCTCTGCCTTAAAACTGTTTAACAAAGCCTTCCCTAGACAGGCCCGCGTTAACCTTTTTATATGCTAAAACTGCTGAGTTACCCTCACATACTAGTAGCACATTGTTAACACCTGATAGCAACTCTCTCAAGAGCACTGCAAGCTGTTCCAACCTTGATTGTTATGGCAAGATTACTGATGAAGTATTGTTCATATACTTCATAACTATTACAGCTGTAGTACACTAGCTGTGGTACACTAGCCGTGATACACTAGCCGTGGTACACTAGCCATGGTACACTAGCTGTGGTACAGTAGCCGTGGTACACTAGCCGTGGCACACTAGCCGTGGTACACTAGCCGTGGTACGCTAGCCGTGGTACACTAGCCGTGGTACACTAGCCGTGGTACACTAGCAGTGGTACACTAGCCGTGGTACACTAGCTGTGGTACATGCATACCCAATCTACATGAATGGTATGAGGTACCTCTCAAATGACGCTATTGAAATTGGAGAAGCGCAAAGCATGCTACAGGAAGGCAAACGCGTGATTTCTCATAGGGAAGTGAGTTGATGTGTGGCTACAAGGTCTTTCACCTCTCTCTATTAACTCTACCTATAATTACTATCTCCCGCTAGCGGAGGTGTGCAATTTAGCGTCTCATTTCCTGTGGAGCCACCAGACAGCCGTTCTGTGTAGCAAAAGCTTGCCTCTGCTGGCAGCATGGTAAAAATCTGAAAGATGAAATATGGCCAGAATGAGCCGAGTGTGTCTTTTACAGGTTCAGAGAAGTAAGGTCATAATGTATAAGATGTGATGGGCGAGCAAGATGCTTCAGAGGACATAAATGCCGGCATTTCAATAAGAGCAAGATTAATAGGTGTCATCGTCTGCCTTAACAGTTTCGACTCGCAGAATGTGAAATTTCAAGTGATGTATACAGAGTAGCTTCTGCAGACGTTTTATCGGTTTTAGTTTTCAGCCTTGTCATAAAAGGCTAAAGGCTACCAACAACTACATAACAGGTACCTGAAGAGCTGAGTGAGGTGGGGTCTTGTGTGACCAGCTTTATGGTGATTGCATGGAGCCTGATGAAATGACTGAGTGTTAGGAATGTAACCTTAACTTGCTGAAACAAATACTCTCTAAATTTATGCCGTGGTGAACAGAAAGTCAACTCCTCGAAAGAGTTGAAACTTTAATGACAGCAAATCACTGTACATTTCTTTTGAAAGTGCTATGGTGCTACAAAAATGTAGAACAAAAATGTACTTTTTGTTGACAAAAAGTGTGAGTGAATAACCACTCCTAGTCACCAGAAATGACATAGCAGGTAGAGATAAGAATGGAGCAGGTAAACTTGTCTACCTACCAGGAATTGGAGCAGGTAAAATTGTCTACCTAGCAGGAATAGGAGCAGGTAAACTTGTCTACCTACCAGGAATAGGTGCAGATCTGGTCACGGTGAGCCGGTGCTTCTCTAACAATCGCTGTTCACATCTCTGACCTCTTCTCAAAAGCTGCTGCCGAGCTGTTTGCTGACTTGAGAGTCTACTGGCAGCCTCTTTAATGTGCGGTGATCTTTGTGAGTGCATTCGCTCTACCTTAACAGACTTGACTGCTGACTCAGACGTGAAAGCTGCTGCTTTCTTTTGTGTCTGTGTTGGATGGACTGGTGCACCATCCTGGCCGATATCAAAGAAAAATGCATTTGTAATCTGCAGCTCACTGTTGGTGTCTCTGCTTAAAGAACCAGCCAGTTCTGTTGCATCATCACAAGAGCTTGAGAGGGAAGATTCTGGAGAGCAACTTTCATGACGAGAAGTTATTTTACTCCGAACTAATCCCGCAGGCATGCTGATCAGACTCCAGCTTCTCCTCAGCAACTTACCAAACTGCCCCTTCCTCGGTAGCTTTGTCTGAGAGTTAGGGCAAGCATCACTAACTTCCAATTCCAGTCCATGTTTAGATTTTGGTGTGACCTTTCCCCGCTCTTCAGTGACAATATATTGGTTGTGCGCTGTTGATGCTTGGCATGGTTTCATACCTGTTACATTCACATAATCCTCACTAGAAAGTCTGCAGAAACAGTTAGAAATATCACCAAACTGGATAGATACTAACTGTGAAGTAAGACTCTGCTCCGATGCATCCTTGTCTTTCACATGAATGCCCACCATGCTTCAATGAGCCAATCTGACCATCTCACTTGTCACTCCGCTCTGTTGATTCTATTACCGTAGCAACTATTTCCTTTGGCCAAAAACAAAACAGCAATTTATGACAAGAGAAAAGTGCAACATGTTAAATATTCATTTTCAGCTCCATTGTGCCAGCACATAGCGCTTGTTTGAAAACCTTCCTGTTTAGAACAGAACTAAGAGACTTAATGCATCGTGTAAAGGTGGCACTTTTTTTATTTTCGCTTCCTTATATTGAAAGTCAACCAAAAGCTTTTTCAATATTTCCAGTTCTTCGAGGTCTTGCATCCAAAGTTACAAGATTACCCCGTTTCTCCAGGCAATTATTTTGTTCACAAGCCAATCATTGATGCTTCATAATGCTGCGGCAGTCAGCATCTGGTGTAACATTATTTATGTAGTTGCGACTGACTGCGCTTACCAGTGCAAGAATTGATGCCATTTTGGTAGCAAGTTATGGAGCAAATACACTAATTACCCAGTCTTCCCAAACCAGCCATGGTCGTTTATAGTAATCAGAAATATAACTTGATATAGCGTCATACATATCCTATGGCTAAACCAGGCCTCGTAAGCTAGTACAGAGTATTCGTCAAATCTGCTGCTTCATTGCTACACAAGCAAAATAATTCCAACAAATTACGTTTATGCTTTTTTCTATGGAATGCTAAACGATGAGCAAGTTACAGCTCATGTTACAGCCATATGTTACACCCTACCAGTGTAAGGTAGCTCATGTTATAGCCATATGTTACATCCTACCAGTGTAAGGTAGCTCATGTTATAGCCATATGTTACATCATACCAGTGTAAGGTAGCTGATGTTATAGCCATATGTTACAACCTACCACTGTAAGGTAGCTCATGTTATAGCCACATGTTACATCCTACCAGTGTAAGGTAGCTCATGTTATAGCAATATGTTACATCATACCAGTGTAAGGTAGCTCATGTTATAGCCATATGTTACATCATACCAGTGTAAGGTAGCTCATGTTATAGCCATATGTTACATCATACCACTGTAAGGTAGCTCATGTTATAGCCACATGTTACATCCTACCAGTGTAAGGCCGCTCATTTGATAGCCATATGTTACATCCTACCAGTGTAAGGTAGCTCATGTTATAGCCATATGTTACATCCTACCAGTGTAAGATCGCTCATATGATAGCCATATGTTACATCCTACCAGTGTAAGGTAACTCATGTTATAGCCATATGTTACATCATACCAGTGTAAGGTAGCTCATATGATAGCCATATGTTACATCCTACCAGTGTAAGGTAGCTCATGTTATAGCCATATGTTACATCATACCAGTGTAAGGTAGCTCATGTTATAGCCATATGTTACAACCTACCAGTGTAAGGTAGCTCATGTTATAGCCATATGTTACATCATACCGGTGTAAGGTAGCTCATATTATAGCCATATGTTACATCCTACCAGTGTAAGGTAGCTCATATTATAGCCATATGTTGCATTCTACCAGTGTAAGGTAGCTCATATGATAGCCATATGTTACATCCTACCAGTGTAAGGTAGCTCATGTTATAGCCATATGTTACATCCTACCAGTGTAAGGTAGCTCATGTTATAGCCATATGTTACATCATATTATGTGACAGTCAGGTAATTATGCATATGCTCGCTTATTTGCTCAGCCAGGTTTATTTCATAAGATTAAAAAAGCAGCCAGTTTTCACCAACAAATTACGCTGATCGTTTTCTTCAACGCCCTAGTTTCCTATGGTACCGGCATAACCAATGCTGATATTGTCTCCCTTGTCATGCGAGCTCTCTTTAGCAGGCCCAAGAGATGAAGGCCGACTACACATTTTTAAAAAAGGAGTCTTTGCAATGGTTCATATAGGCTGAAAAACTGTTAATCCAACAGCTAAGTACTTTCCCTATTATACTATAATTCACTCTACGCATAGAGTGAATTATAGTATAATTGTATAATAACATAATAGTATATAAAGTGTTGAGGGCTTTTTATTTTTTATTCTTTACCAGACTAGCGTTTCTAGTAGTAATAAGTACATACGTATGTATATATATGTATATATAAATATACATTTTACATATATATGCACTGTATATATATGTACATCATATATGTATATAATGTACACGCACATACATATGTATATATATATAGGTTCTAGTGGTTCTAAAGCTCTGATCTTTAAGCTTTCTTTAAAGATTTGAATGGCTATAATAATAGAACCAATGTATGGAATGGCTTAAGAACAAGGGATATGAAACTTCCTTATCTCAGCTTTCCTCTGATATTATCTGATTATGAGGATAGCTTGCAAATTGAAATTAACTAGTTGTATCACGCCAAAGATCGTACGGAGAAGCTTGCGTTTTGAAATGGCCTTGAACGCTAAACCTTATCAGGCAATGGTTGTGGAGGCCTTGCAGGCTCTTGGAGACAAAAAAGGTTCATCAAGACAGCGGATACTTAAATACATCTTGTAAGTAGCGACCACCTTTCACATATTGCTATATTTATTATATAGGTTATATACAACCACCTTTCACATATTGCTATATTTATTATATAGGTTATATACAACCACCTTTCACATATTGCTATATTTATTATATAGGTTATATACAACCACCTTTCACATATTGCTATATTTATTATATAGGTTATATACAACCACCTTTCACGTATTGCGATATTTATTATATAGGTTATATACAACCACCTTTCACATATTGCTATATTTATTATATAGGTTATATACAACCACCTTTCACGTATTGCGATATTTATTATATAGGTTATATACAACCACCTTTCACATATTGCTATATTTATTATATAGTTTATATACAACCACCTTTCACATAATGCTATATTTATTGTATAGGTTAGACACTACTATATCTCATATACTACTATATCTCATATACTACTATATCTCATATACTACTATATCTCATATACTACTATATCTCATATACTACTATATCTCATATACTACTATATCTCATATACTACTATATCTCGTATACTACTATATCTCATATACTACTATATCTCGTATACTACTATATTTCATATACTACTATATCTCGTATACTACTATATCTCGTATACAACTATATCTCGTATACTACTATATCTCGTATACTACTATATCTCGTATACTACTATATCTCGTATACTACTATATCTCGTATACTACTATATCTCGTATACTACTATATCTCGTATACTACTATATCTCGTATACTACTATATCTCGTATACAACTATATCTCGTATACAACTATATCTCGTATACTACTATATCTCGTATACTACTATATCTCGTATACTACTATATCTCGTATACTACTATATCTCGTATACTACTATATCTCGTATACTACTATATCTCGTATACTACTATATCTCGTATACAACTATATCTCGTATACAACTATATCTCGTATACTACTATATCTCGTATACTACTATATCTCGTATACTACTATATCTCGTATACTACTATATCTCGTATACTACTATATCTCGTATACTACTATATCTCGTATACTACTATATCTCGTATACTACTATATCTCGTATACTACTATATCTCGTATACTACTATATCTCGTATACTACTATATCTCGTATACTACTATATCTCGTATACTACTATATCTCGTATACTACTATATCTCGTATACTACTATATCTCGTATACTACTATATCTCGTATACTACTATATCTCGTATACTACTATATCTCGTATACTACTATATCTCGTATACTACTATATCTCGTATACTACTATATCTCGTATACTACTATATCTCGTATACTACTATATCTCGTATACTACTATATCTCGTATACTACTATATCTCGTATACTACTATATCTCGTATACTACTATATCTCGTATACTACTATATCTCGTATACTACTATATCTCGTATACTACTATATCTCGTATACTACTATATCTCGTATACTACTATATCTCGTATACTACTATATCTCGTATACTACTATATCTCGTATACTACTATATCTCGTATACTACTATATCTCGTATACTACTATATCTCGTATACTACTATATCTCGTATACTACTATATCTCGTATACTACTATATCTCGTATACTACTATATCTCGTATACTACTATATCTCGTATACTACTATATCTCGTATACTACTATATCTCGTATACTACTATATCTCGTATACTACTATATCTCGTATACTACTATATCTCGTATACTACTATATCTCGTATACTACTATATCTCGTATACTACTATATCTCATATACTACTATATCTCATATACTACTATATCTCATATACTACTATATCTCATATACTACTATATCTCATATACTACTATATCTCATATACTACTATATCTCATATACTACTATATCTCATATACTACTATATCTCATATACTACTATATCTCATATACTACTATATCTCATATACTACTATATCTCATATACTACTATATCTCATATACTACTATATCTCATATACTACTATATCTCATATACTACTATATCTCATATACTACTATATCTCATATGCTACTATATCTCATATGCTACTATATCTCATATACTACTATATCTCATATACTACTATATCTCATATACTACTATATCTCATATACTACTATATCTCATATACTACTATATCTCATATACTACTATATCTCATATACTACTATATCTCATATACTACTATATCTCATATACTACTATATCTCATATACTACTATATCTCATATACTACTATATCTCATATACTACTATATTTCATATACTACTATATCTCATATACTACTATATTTCATATACTACTATATCTCATATACTACTATATCTCATATACTACTATATTTTACATACTACTATATCTCATATACTACTATATTTTACATACTACTATATTTTATATACTACTATATTTTATATACTACTATATTTTATATACTACTATATTTTATATACTACTATATTTTATATACTACTATATTTTATATACTGCTGTAATATCTCATACACCACCCGTATATCATACAAACTACCAGGGGAGTAAAGAGTATGCCAGGTCTGGCAGACAGAGCTCTTTGGTACTGTTATACATCTTGGTGTAGTTTGTAGATTTATAAGGAACATTGCCTGAACTGTTTAGAAGTGCAACTAGTACATGTATGTAAATTATTTTGTACTGTTGTGAAAAGGGTGATCTCTCGTTTTCTGGGATTACTCTTCCATACTTCTGCAAAGTGTGCAGCACATGCTGGTGATCAAACAGAAATTCCTGCCTAATTGATCCATGGCTGTTTATCGCACAGGTTACACTATGAGGTGCCGAAAGATGAGAAGAAGGTGGCGAAGTATATGAAAATTGCTCTGAATAAGGCCATAGAGAGCGAGACTGTAATTCAGAAGAAAGGCAAGGGGATGACTGGAAGCTTTGCATTGGTAAGATACTAACACAAGAGAACTGTACGTGAGACTATTGCAATGGTTTGGCAAGAGTATCGGTAAGTGATAGATGAATCGCAGAGACTGTATGAATGGCATAGACTGTATGAATCGCGTAGACTGTATGAGTCACGTAGACTGTGATATGCATAGACTGTGTGAATCGCAAGAGACTGTGTGAATCGCGTAGACTGTATGAGTCACGTAGACTGCGTGAATCGCGTAGACTGCGTGAATCGCGTAGACTGCGTGAATCGCGTAGACTGTATGAATCGCGTAGACTGTATGAATCGCGTAGACTGTATGAATCGCGTAGTCTGTATGAATCGCGTAGTCTGTATGAATCGCGTACCACCGTGAGTCATCTAACAATTCTTTCAACTTTAGAATCTCAAGTCACAGGCAGCTACAACAAACATGGCTAAAGGTGACTTCAAAAAAGTACCAGCTAAGGCGAAAACGACAACTATAAGACGACTCTCTATGCACACCAAAGTGATCTCTGCCATACCTCCAACTCCTAAAAAACGACTTGCATCCAACAAGGCCTTGACAGCAGAGCTAAATAAAACTTATGATGTTGAGGAAAGTTCGGAGGTTTCATCTAGCTCTCCTCCCTTAACTTCCCCAACAAGGACCTCTGCACTCATCGAAGTACAAAAATCGGCTCCAAAAGCGAATAAGAGGGGTCGTCAACCAATGCTGTCTGATGAGATCCCTAAAGCAGCCAAAGACGGCAAGACTAGCAAAAAAGGAAAATCTTCAAATGGTAGCAGCAAGACATCTGTTGCGCAGAAGAAGCCCACAACAGCCACCAAGAAGTCAGCGGCAAGTGCTAAGAAACTGACACCAGGCGGTAGAAAGTCGGGACTTGCCAATAAAAAGTTGGCAGCCACTAGCAAAGCGACAAAAGCTAATAAAAAGTCTGGTGCAGCTGGTAAAAAAATTACGAACAAGTCAGCAAAACTATTATAATGAGTTGGCAGCAGAAATTGAGATCGAGTATACAAGATGAGTACAGCTGACAGTAGATTCAAGTGTAATTAGATAGCGAACTGATTACAACTGATTACAGCAATGTATTTTGTACACATCTAGGTGAGAGAGTGTTTCTTTGTGTTCACATAATAAACTGTTCCCTTGTCACACATGTTAGATTGCTTCTATTTACATCAGAGGCTCTCATATTGTGGTACAACAGGTTTAATGGAAGAAGAATGTCTCACCAGCACATATTGTGGTAATCAATTCTTAGCAAGCTGTTGTTTGTTCCACATAAACATTTATTTATGAAAACTATCATCAAAAACAAAACTACAAATATGAGCATAAATTAAACAAAACTATCAATTCTGAAATAGTGAATTCGGAATAGGTGAATTCTGAGATAGTTACTAGGACAAGACTGATTCAGAGTTTTTCCACAGATTGCAAGACTAATTGTGAGTTACTCAACAGATTGGTAGAGAATGGATTAGATTTTATTATTTAGGATGCGATATGGGTCTTTTGTTTCCTTCAGAATCTGATAGGACTTCTGGAAAATTGCTTTTATTTTCTTGAATGTCTGAGGATCATAAACACTCCTTGCAACATTCGTCAGATTGAAGGGTTCTGCAACAGACCACAAGATAACAACAGACCACAAGATAACAACAGACCACAAGATAACAACAGACCACACACAAGAAAACGGCGAGTTCAGAAGAAACTACATGGCGAACTTGACAGCTTTCTGATGGCAGCAGAAAACAGTTACAAATTACAGTGCTAGTAGAAATGACACATGTGTGTTTAGTAGAAAGCTCGAGTGGCAGACCTTCAACAAAAAGCTGGGCATTGGTGTATGAATTGAGAGGGGCCTGCCTGTCCGCGCTGTGGGCGTCTTGGCAAGTTGGCTGGGCCTTGCGTACCTGCTCTAGAAGTAGGTGTCTTCCAAGACGCACCGACATGACTGTTGTATCAAATCTACAAGTAAAGCCCTTGTACCGAGGTGCACTTTAAATCACTTGAAATGATAGCATACAAGAGACTCACTCATCAAAAATATCAATTTAACCAAATGGGACAATTTTTAATAACTGCTAGTCGTACTGTCTAAGGCACCGGCAGAACAAATACTGTGATTGCAGCGCATATGCAAGCCCAATGAAGCTCCACTCCCACAAAGTCCCTTACTTGAAGTTATTTGCATAGAGATCAAAAAAACCAAGCAGAAGTTCCCCGAGGGACATGGTGTTGCAGCTCTGTTGGATATATGGAGGCATCACCACATTCCCAATTAGCACTGGCACATCTTCATTAAAGAATTCCTATAAATAGACCAACAACGCCGTTTAGCTGAACTGCTATGCTAGCCACTAACAAAGGGACTAAAATGGCTTCAATCTCTTCCATTAGCACTTCAAACTTTCGTATGTTTTAAAGAAAAACAAAGCATTTTGGTTGCTAGTGATCTAATATTAGATGCCCTTTATACTTGAATAATAGGGGACAAACTGGATAGAGCGACAAATGTGGTAGTAACCCACTGCTTGAGTTTGTTGTATAGAAGGCAAGAGTGGACAACTCCCAAGACCGCATTGGAGGTAGTTGATGACCATGAGCGTCAAGGCATAGCTGCAAATAGTTTGGTTTTTTGCCGAATTTATGCGATGAGACCTGGCCCACCTCTTAACAAACAAGACCAATGGTGTCACTCTCCAATCATCTACCAATAGAATCAGTCACAGAAAAGCTACTACGGTAATAACCCTGCGAAAGCAGGCATCGTATAACTGAGCTTGTTTCAAGAAATCGTGTTACTGTAGATGTGTACTTACAGTTAGCGTAGCACCGCAACAAGTGAGAGTTTCGAAGGCCCACCACATTGTTGACATTGAGGTTTAGGGTCGTACCACTAAAATTACAAATTAGTTATTTGGTTTACCGATGATGGGCATATTTTCTACAATATTTCACATCGCTCAATGACGTAATTATTTTGCTAGAAGAACTGTCCTATAAAAAAACATTTTTATGCTTGGCCATTTACCAACGACTTTACAACAGCAAATTATCTGTTGCTACTATCAAGTGTAAACTGATGTCTCAATTAATTGGCCAATGGCAGAATACGACTGTTCTTTAGCCATGACTCATCCCCCATTTACTAGTTCCCTAATTTTAATGTACATGTATATTCATTTCTGTGTTGGCTGCTAACAATTGGTCTTTAACAGACAAAAAGTTGAAAATTACTGCCAATGGCCGCCCTGCAAAACATTTTATTGGTTAATAATGAAATTAGGCGAGCCATTGGTACAAATTTTTTAAAATTTCCTCAAAAGGTTTTTCTAAAAAAATGACACCTGATATAGCTGTTATAAGTACAACTTCATAGGTTTTTAGTGCCTTTACAGACTATGCAATCAGTTTTGTGTACTTACGTTGAGTTGTCATGGATGTTGAGAATTGGTACAGTAGCCCTTATCAGCTCACAGTTGCACCATCTAACTACAGTATGTTACAAACATTTATTGCATCTCTTCCTTGAATGTTTATGCGCTAAAGATATCGGAGGTTGGTATTCCAGATTTAAAAAACCACTAATAAAATATTTTTAGTGTCTAGTAAAGAGGCATATACATGTATGGCTTAAGCACATTACAACATAGTGAGCAACTTGTCACGGAACTGAAGCACCTGTCGCACGTGTCGACTACCTACCTCCAAGTCAAATATTTCACTCGCCAGTTTTGTGTGTCAATAGCTTTAACTATTAAGGGTCCCCGTAAGAAATGCTGACACAATCTATTGTTTATTATAGATGCTTACTTGTTTGATGCAAGAGTCCCTGCACGCCAGCGAGCACCCTCAGGGCAGCACTTCTTTGCACCTACAGTACACAGACACATTTACTTATACATGTATATTATGCTACATAATATATTACGTTACTTACTGTTTAAACAGCTTGAGCGAGTGAGTTGTCACCTCTGTTGTGGACATCATAAGGCAGACATCAAGATCACATTTCTCCATGCCGTAACCGCTCAACACCGAGCCTATGATGAAGATTCCTTGTTGATCTAAAATAGGAAAATACTGCAGTTTGATAGCGATGCTATTGTTTTGATGTAGCAGTACAATTTAGTGAAACTTACTCAGCACCTGTGTAACGTCCTGCGCTTACCGTAGTGGTACCAGGAATGGGCCTGCAGCATGGCAGAGCTAAGTGCATCCACGACACCAACTTTTGCAAGCAGTTCGGAGTCGCTGAGTTTACAAGCATTTGTAATCTCCACCAGGGCATATTCCATAAGCAACATCTTGTGTTGCGGGGAGTTCATATACACCTACAAGTAGTTAGTGGTTAGTCCGCTTCAAGTTGCTCGTACCAGCCGACCTCGGCTTTTACCACTTGATCACGCCAATTAAACTCACCAGCTCTGGAGAAGCTGTCTGATCGCTTCTTTTTCTTACTTCCAAGAGAATTTCACGGCTCGGTGATTTGAAGCACATAGAACAATAGCAGGTAGGCAGCCCGTTGTTCTTAGAAAAGGCCGACTTGGCATGATCGGAGCAGGAAGAGAAATAGTCAACACATTCCTGGCGTCGCTCAAATCGTGTTGAAATTGGAGAATGTCCGAGTGAACAACTACAGTAAGATAGCGAGATATGATCAACTTACAAATAACAGTATGGTAGGCTTATAGAACTTAGTTCGCTGTTAGTCCCCGAGGCCTAACAGTATGGTAGGCTTATAGAACTTAGTTCCCTGTTAGTCCCCGAAGCCTAACAGTATGGTAGGCTTATAGAACTTAGTTCCCTGTTAGTCCCCGAAGCCTAACAGTGGTAAGTCTAACAATAAAATACAGTATACAAAACTAGACTTAAATGACACACATTATCGTGTCTTCTCTTCAAAATATCTCCCTACAAATTACGCCTTTTTCCATAACACTGATAGAAACATTGCTAACAATACTTATTGAAATATACCTTCTACTCATCTTGTTGTTCTGCATAATTCCATGAAAGTCCAATCCACTCTTAAGTTGCTGAAACTGTTTCGACGCCAACGAGTCTTCACATCTTTTTGTATGCTCTTATATTGTAAAGCTGCCGTTAATCTTAACCATTAATCTTAGCTATCTGAGGCTTTGTTAGTGCTGAACGACCAACATTGCAGCTGAAGCTGTGAAAGCAAAAACAATAGCAAAGGAAAGCCTAAATGCAGCTAAAGGAAAGCTTAGAAGCGCATCATTGGCTGATGAGCAGCCATGTCATTGGCTGGTGAGCAGCCATGTCATTGGCTGATGAGCAGCCACAAAAATTGTTAGCATTATTTAGCTTAGTAAATCCTGCTCTACCGCAATATGAATGGGCTACGTGGAATAGTTAACACGTGCAAAATATGCCCAATTAAAACTTTCGTAAAACTATAACTTTTAAACAAAGAATGAGGAGATTAATTACTCTTTAAATGCGAGTTATAGCAAAAAGATGAAAACTTTAACACAAGCAATGCTTAGAAATTTATTCAAGTGCACATCATGGTCAAATAATTAGTTTTCAATTAAACTGAAATCAAACTATCAACTGTTTGACAAGAAAAATGAAGCCTCACTACCAACTCTGTTATCAGAGGAATAAACTCACACTACCAACTCTGTTATCAGAGGAATAAACTCATACTACCAACTCTGTTATCAGAGGAATAAACTCTCACTACTAACTCTGTTATCAGAGGAATAAACTCTCACTACTAACTCTGTTATCAGAGGAATAAACTCACACTACCAACTCTGTTATCAGAGGAATAAACTCACACTGCCAACTCTGTTATCAGAGGAATAAACTTTCCCTACTAACTCTGTTATCAGAGGAATAAACTCTCACTACCAACTCTGTTACCGGAGAAATAAACTCTCACTACCGACTCTGTTATCAGAGAAATAAACTCACACTACCAACTCTGTTAACAAAGGAATAAACTCACACTACTAACTCTGTTATCAGAGGAATAAACTCTCACTACCAACTCTGTTATCAGAGAAATAAACTTTCACTACTAACTCTGTTATCAGAGGAATAAACTCTCACTACCAACTCTGTTATCAGAGGAATAAACTCTCACTACTAACTCTGTTATCAGAGGAATAAACTCACACTACTAACTCTGTTATCAGAGGAATAAACTCACACTACCAACTCTGTTATCAGAGGAATAAACTCACACTGCCAACTCTGTTATTAGAGGAATAAACTCTCACTACTAACTCTGTTATCAGAGGAATAAACTCACACTACTAACTCTGTTATCAGAGGAATAAACTCTCACTACTAACTCTGTTATCAGAGGAATAAACTCACACTACCAACTCTGTTATCAAAGGAATAAACTCTCACTACCGACTCTGTTATCAGAGGAATAAACTCACACTACCAACTCTGTTATCAAAGGAATAAACTCGCACTACTAACTCTGTTATCAGAGGAATAAACTCTCACTATCAACTCTGTTATCAGAGGAATAAACTTTCCCTACTAACTCTGTTATCAGAGGAATAAACTCTCACTACCAACTCTGTTATCAGAGGAATAAACTCACACTATCAACTCTGTTATCAGAGGAATAAACTCTCACTACCAACTCTGTTACCAAAGGAATAAACTCTCACTACCAACTCTGTTATCAGAGAAATAAACTTTCACTACCACCTCTGTTATCAGAGGAATAAACTTTCCCTACTAACTCTGTTATCAGAGAAATAAACTCTCACTACCAACTCTGTTACCAGAGAAATAAACTCTCACTACTAACTCTGTTATCAGAGGAATAAACTCACACTATCAACTCTGTTATCAGAGGAATAAACTCTCACTACCAACTCTGTTATCAGAGGAATAAACTCACACTACCAACTCTGTTATCAAAGGAATAAACTCTCACTACCGACTCTGTTATCAGAGGAATAAACTCTCACTACCAACTCTGTTACCAAAGGAATAAACTCTCACTACCAACTCTGTTATCAGAGAAATAAACTTTCACTACTAACTCTGTTATCAGAGGAATAAACTCTCTCTACTAACTCTGTTATCAGAGGAATAAACTCACACTATCAACTCTGTTATCAGAGGAATAAACTATCACTACCAACTCTGTTACCAAAGGAGTAAACTCTCACTACCAACTCTGTTATCAGAGAAATAAACTTTCACTACTAACTCTGTTTTCAGAGGAATAAACTCTCACTACTAACTCTGTTATCAGAGGAATAAACTTTCACTACTAACTCTGTTACCAGAGAAATAAACTCTCACTACCAACTCTGTTATCAGAGGAATTAACTCTCACTACCAACTCTGTTATCAGAGGAATAAACTCTCACTTCCAACTCTGTTACCAAAGGAATAAACTCTCACTACCAACTCTGTTATCAGAGGAATAAACTCTCACTACCAACTCTGTTTCCAGAGAAATAAACTCTCACTACTAACTCTGTTATCAGAGGAATAAACTCACACTATCAACTCTTATCAGAGGAATAAACTCTCACTACCAACTCTGTTACCAAAGGAATAAACTCTCACTACCAACTCTGTTATCAGAGAAATAAACTTTCACTACTAACTCTGTTATCAGAGGAATAAACTCACACTATCAACTCTTATCAGAGGAATAAACTCTCACTACCAACTCTGTTACCAAAGGAATAAACTCTCACTACCAACTCTGTTATCAGAGAAATAAACTTTCACTACCAACTCTGTTATCAGAGGAATAAACTCACACTATCAACTCTGTTATCAGAAGAATAAACTCACACTACCAACTCTGTTATCAGAGGAATAAACTCTCACTACCGACTCTGTTATCAGAGGAATAAACTCACACTACCAACTCTGTTATCAGAGGAATAAACTCGCACTACTAACTCTGTTATCAGAGGAATAAACTCTCACTACCAACTCTGTTATCAGAGGAATAAACTTTCCCTACTAACTCTGTTATCAGAGGAATAAACTCTCACTACCAACTCTGTTACCAGAGAAATAAACTCTCACTACTAACTCTGTTATCAGAGGAATAAACTCACACTATCAACTCTGTTATCAGAGGAATAAACTCTCACTACCAACTCTGTTACCAAAGGAATAAACTCTCACTACCAACTCTGTTATCAGAGAAATAAACTTTCACTACTAACTCTGTTATCAGAGGAATAAACTTTCCCTACTAACTCCGTTATCAGAGGAATAAACTCTTACTACCAACTCTGTTACCAGAGAAATAAACTCTCACTACTAACTCTGTTATCAGAGGAATAAACTCACACTATCAACTCTGTTATCAGAGGAATAAACTCTCACTACCAACTCTGTTACCAAAGGAATAAACTCTCACTACCAACTCTGTTATCAGAGAAATAAACTTTCACTACTAACTCTGTTATCAGAGGAATAAACTTTTACTACCAACTCTGTCATCAGAGGAATCTAAACTACTACTTATAACCCCATCGCAAAAAAGAGCACAGCAGAAACTTTTATTTATGTACTATTTTTAAAAAAGTGTGTTCTGCATAAAGGAACAAAATGAAGCGAATCATGAATACACCAATATCATTCACACAAACGAACATGTTTCTTTTATTTTCAAAAAAATGTTTTTTTTTAATGTATTTATAGCGGCAAGCGCCAAAAACTAAGATATGCACTAGCAGAGATTCATTGTAAAATGTTCTAATTACGAAAATATTATAAAAGTACAGTTAAAAACATGAAGATATTTAAAAGCAACTAATAAATTTTTTAAAGCTAAGAATGTTGGCACGATTCGAAACTTTAAGATTTCAGTTAAAAATGGAGAAAGGGTTATGGGATGTAGTCAGCTCATCATAAGCTTCCTTGAAGACTTTTTTAATTCCTTGGAAGACTTCAGGGTCATAAACACTTCGGCTAACGTTTGTTCTGTTGAACGGTTCTAAAAGAAAATTCTACTACACATTCAGATGTTAGAGATTGTTGCATAGTATGACAATATGATCAAACATATACATCCATACAATATGAGCAATCATATACTTCCATACAATGTGATCCAATCATATACTTCCATACAATATGATCCAATCATATACATCCATACAATATGATCCAATCATATACATCCATACAATATGATCCAATCATATACATCCATACAATATGATCCAATCATATACATCCATACAATATGAGCCGATCATATACATCCATACAATATGAGCCGATCATATACATCCATACAATTAAGAAACAAATGAATCGCGGTAGAAATAAAAGATAGTCAACAAGAGAGTGAGAGTGACAGTGAATAATCAGCTGACCAGGTAGTTAATAAAACCTGGCTAACCTTCTGATAGCGTGCAGAGTGTGAACAACTCTCAAATAAGTAAAAACTAAAGAAGCTAGGAACCCGCTCATACGAACCTTCGATGAACATATAGGCGTTGTCATAGGTATAAGATGGGGTCTGAGCATCCATTTCCCTGTCTGCCCCGTGTAATCCACCATATTGAGACATTCTTTGCTGAGCCTGCTCCCATTTGACTTTGTCTATAGGCAGTATCTGCCCTCGACGCACTGAGAGCACATCAAACTCAAATCTGCAACAATAGCATTGACTACTACTGACTCCAAAGCCTTGCTGATTCATAAATAACATTTGTTCAGCATCTAATATAGCTGGTGAGATGTACTCAGCCCCTACATTCAATTTCCGTAACAAAGCTAATGCGGAGCTTCAATATGGATAAAACCAGATAAGCTTTTTATGGCATGCAAAAACATGTAGAATAACATGCTATTTCCTAATATTTGTGACTGTACATAAATATGATAACATTGACTGCGTGTAACCAGTGAGCCATAATTATGAAATGTGCTTGTGAATGGAGGTTGGTTATACGGACATGCGCTGAAGAATGGTTATAGTAACATGCGCTAGAGAGTGGTTATAGTGACATGCGCTAGAGAGTGGTTATAATGACATGCGCTAGAGAGTGGTTATAATGACATGTGCTAGAGAGTGGTTATAGTGACACGTGCTGGAAATATCTGGTTACATACCTAAACTGGTGCACATAAAAGTAAAAGAAGCCAAGAAGCAGATCATAGAGGCTCATCATATTGAGTCGGTCTTTAGGAAAAGGCAGAAATGTTGGAAGATTCATGGCTAAAGTTGCAATGTCATCTGTGAAGTATTGCTGAAAAAGGAAAGGATGACATCGCAAGAATGATTTGAACATAACATATAGACAATGGATGAAAGGGATTCATTCGATGGACTTAAAATAAATTGAAACTAACCGGGTAAGCTTGCTGGAGGCAAGGTAACACCGGGTATTCAAGACCTAACTGGAGGTATCCAATCACCATCAAAGTGAGGGCATAACTGCATATAGTCTTGTGTCTAGCCGAGTTTATATTCCTACTCTTAGCCCACTTTTTGATGAAAAGTATGAGGGGCTTGACTCTCCAGTCAACTGCAAAATAGATGAAGAATATATTCAAAGTTATCCTCTCTGTTGTCTTCAACAATACTAACTACATTCATAATAAAATATTAAAATTACAACTACTATTATATTGAATAGTATTTGTATTTATAGGGATACAAATATTAGGCATCATGAAATATAATAGAAAATAAAGAACAGGCTTATAAAGTTAGAAGAGAACGGGATAGCAAACACTCACAGTTGGCGTAACACGTGAGCAGATGTGAATTCCTGATACCCACTTTGTTGTTGATGTTTAGATCACAGACGATGGTTCTACAAAGTACATGTATATGACGCTTGACAGCTGCCAGCCATGAACAACAGCCAACTGGCAACTCAATAAGACTAGTAGCATGAAAACTAGATTATAATTAAAAGGCAGAGTTTAAAAATAGGTCAAATGATACGACGTCTTTCATAACCAGGCTATGCATTCGCTGATCATGCATGCGCATACTATTGTAAACAATATTAAACATAATTAATGTTTATTATAAAATATAACAAAGATATTATAAGTGTACAAATACAAAAACCTACTCTAAGAAACAGAATTCATAGATCGTACACGATGTCTGGTGTTACAATCTTTAAGCTGAACTCACTGGATGCAATGAAAAGTTGGGGTAAAAAAAAGCAGAATAGAGTGGGCCGCAGCGACAACGAAACAGTCTAGTGCTCTAGTCTCAAAACTCAATTACAAATATAGTTTGTCAGTGTACACAGAGTACGGTGAACACAGTATATGCACCAGCGACTATAGTGGGGTAAACATGAGAATTAATTCATTGTCATTAGAAGCTTCCATGCTGATAACAGCATGTTTTGGCAAACTCTCTGGTACAGGTTTCAGTTATTGGATAAACAACATGAGGATTAATATTACACTGTCAACAGAACAGGAACTTTAATAATAAGAAATATAGCATGAAGAATCACATGACATTAATAATTTCACTGGCAAGTAGTTGCAAAGAGCTGTAGCTGAATGTTACTATGAGTCCATAGAAGTACTACCATAGAAGTAATACCATAGACAAAATACTATAGAAGTAATACCATAGACAAAATACCATAGAAGTAATACCATTGACAAAATACCATAGAAGTAATACCATAGACAAAATACCATAGAAGTAATATCAATGTCTCATGTCTGTTTCTGTGAGCAGGCGATGTAATTAGAGAGTTCTACTTCGTGCTTTCCAAGAGAAAATACAGCAAGTAGGGTGCAATTGAAAGACTGCTCAGCAGTTATAATGTAGATATACTTACGT
Organism: Watersipora subatra; assembly: GCF_963576615.1. Classification (NCBI taxonomy): domain Eukaryota; kingdom Metazoa; phylum Bryozoa; class Gymnolaemata; order Cheilostomatida; family Watersiporidae; genus Watersipora; species Watersipora subatra. Next base: position 75,276,880 of record NC_088710.1, read on the forward strand.
CTGTTCATCTGTGAAGATCAATATTGGCACAACTGCTGTGATCACTTGTACATTGCACCAACCTGTAAAGCAACCTTTAGGTTGTCATAAGGTCATTAACACGGCTATCTTTTGCCACCCTCATGAGGTGTAACTACATGTATGGTCTCTCATCACGCACCATTCACATAAGATGGAATCACACTAAGTTTTGGCTCATTGCCTACAAGCCTTCTCATCTGAGTAATACAGAGCAAACAAGTGTGCAAAACAAATGTACCTGCAGCCTTGAGAACTCCCTCGACAGCCCTAAGAACTCCGATAGCCTCGCTCCTGGTTACCTGAAAAATCTTGAGAAGTATCAATCAGTGGGAAAAATACATTAAATGCTGTAATAAAAAAAAGCCAAAAAATTGTGCTGGTTAATAAATGGAGTAAAGGAAATGGTAGAGTTGATACTAGCTCGTCTCTTGTGCAGTTTTAACTGCTCGCACGCTCAATTTGGAATAGATAGACCCTAGCATCAACAGCCCTTATTTACAGTTCCTTTAGCTGGGAGGATTCATTCGGATCGGGAGGATTCATTCGGATCGGGAGGATTCATTCAGATCGGGAGGATTCATTCAGATCGGGAGGATTCATTCGAATCGGGAGGATTCATTCAGATCGGGAGGATTCATTCGAATCGGGAGGATTCATTCAGATCGGGAGGATTCATTCAGATTGGGAGGATTACCGTAAAACCTCTATTTGAACGCCATGCCGCTTTATTTTTCAACTCATCCCCTATAATAGTGGTGGTCAAATAAAGGTGGCATTAAAATAGAGGCTGGCGTTCTATTTTTTAAATAGCTTGTCAGAATTTTGAAGATAAATTTAACCCTTTTACGGGCGAAACACATATCGCCTATATTTTGCGCTCTCCTAGGGCGGAGCGACATTAACCCTTTTGGATGCAATAAATCTGCTAACTTACCTCTAACTTGTCAAAGATCCCTTAATAAATATGCATTGAAAAGCTGAGAATTATCTCTACCAGTTGATATCTATTGCTTGCAATTAACCAGCAATGAAATTACTGTCTAGCCTATGCCCTGCTTTGCAAATTGTTGGAGCTTTCAACTTGTTAGTTCGTTCTAAATTTGAAGGCAAATTTTTATTTGACAACTGTATTTACCGATGTTGCATAAAAGGTTACCGCACTCATTGATATTTGCTAGTTTACAGCCAAAACTGGTTCTTCATGTGCATAAAAGGTTACTGCACACATTGATATCTGCTACAGTTTACAGCCAAAACCGGCTCTTCATGTGCATAAACGGTTACTGCACTCTTTGATATATGCTACTAGAGAGTTATAAGAGTCGACTCATTGTAAGCCGTGTTCAGATAACTTCAAAGATGATATCAAATAATATGCTACAAGTCTGCAAATTTATAAGTTATATAGTAATATTCTATCCGGTGCTACAAAGATATATATTCAATAACGAGTGACATAAACGAGCCATACTTAAAATACATGCAGAAACAAAAATTAATATTATTGAAACAAAAATATTTGGATTGTTTGCTCGGTCATTTGCGCTCTGGTTGTTGCTTCCGATGGAATGAAAATCTTCTGGCTGTTCAACGCCTTCCACAATGACCTCTAACCTCAACTTTTCTGAACTGCTGAACTAGTTGATATTAGCGTATAAACAATTTTTTGAGCAGAGCAAAACCTTCACACATTGCATTTCGCACAGATGATAAATTTTTAGCCACATGGGTGCTAAGCACAACTTGCAGCCTAAAACTAGTTACGGTATTCATATACCATTGTAAATGAAAACCGTTTTGCACGTACATTGAAGTATCAAGACCATGTTAAACAAGGAGCTACTATTAGCCTGATACAGTTATTAATTATTTCTATGGCGTTGGTTGCAAAGTTTTAACGAAAAAAAAAACGCTAAGCTATAGAGTTAGAAAATGGACTTCACGACAAACAGAAACAACGAAAGAATAAATTGTTGTTGATGTAACCGAGTCATTATTAGTACGATTTTGTGTACACTTTTCTACTGATCAATTGATATTATGGGTTTGTAAAGATCAAAGAATGTCAAAGTGGCAGTCAAATAGGGGTGGAGTTCAATTAAAGGGTGACGCTCTATTTTTCAACTCTTCTATAGTGGCGATCAAATAGAAATGGCATTCAAATAAAGGTCGCGTTCAATTAGAGGTTCAATTTGAGTCTAAATAAAGCCGTGTAATGGAGGGTACCTCGTCATGGGACAGCATGAGGCATATATCCAGATCACCACCATCCGATTTGAAACCGAGCTCAGTCTTCGAAGATCCAATGACAAACAGGCCCATCAAATCTGTAGCTAGAAAAAAGTAGCCCAATATCTGATTTATCAAAAAACTGCGACAAACTGGACAATGTGATACAGACTAAATATAAATGCCTGTAGAACATGTGCTACATGAGACTATTTAAGGTAGTACATGCGCTATGTTAGATCATTCAAGGTATTACATGTGCTATGCGAGACCATTCAAAGTACTACATGTGCTATGTGAGACCATTCCAGGTATTACATGTGCTAAGTGAGACCATTCCAGGTATTACATGTGCTAAGTGAGACCATTCAAGGCATTGCATGCTGTACAGCGTTTCACCCATGTACGTAAAGAGCTTATAAGCGACACTTACCGAACGGGTACTGCAGATTAAACTGTACATGACCCTTAAGCAATTTTTCGAGCCGAGTTATGATACCCCAGCGGTTGATATACTCTTCACTGGGGACTCGTGATTCTAAATAATGGCTGATGATCTGTTCATCGCCACAGTTCTGCATCTGCAAAACCGTCAAGAAAGTGGCTAGTCCAGGAATATCCAGTGGCTGAACTAGAATACTCTAGTATGTGGCAGCGCTGAAAACACATTTTGAAAACTCGATGCCATTACAAGACTGCATAAATATACTTACTGGAGATGTGGAATGTTGTAACCTTTCCTGCACCTCTATGGTGAATGACTCTATGAGCGGTGAGAGAGGTGATGGTGGGGGAACATTCACACCAGCTAGAAGGGTCGGCTGGTGTAATCGCTCATCAACAGGTTGGTTGAATTGGCCTGTGTTCCATTGTAATCCATGTTGGTAGGGGTGGGAAGATGGAACTTGTAGCCACAGCACACACCTTTGCCCAACAGGCCCTCCTTCTCCATTCCTAGTGAGAAGATGACAATGTAATAGTCCAGTACTGGCTGACTACATTTACTAAGTCTGTGACAACTATGAAAAATAACAGCGAGCAGAGACTGATACTGATATATGAGTGGACCTGCACCCTCTTCTAACATTGCCTAACTAAGATAACCGATAAAACTTGGTAGAGCAAAATGCTAGAGAACCTTGGAGGTGAAAAAGCGCCAGCTTTGAAATGATCGCTGTTGCATCAGAGTCATGAAGATATAGAATCAAGTAGAGATAGCTGATAAGATTCATGTCAGGCAGCTATGCCTAACACCTCCGGCTACCTGATAAGTGAAAACATACTTCATTACATACCTCATCTCTGTTTCCGTTCTGCTCGCTTTCTGATATACTCTAGCCATAGTATCAAATGCTGTAATCACAACTGCTGTATGCGTTGAGCCTGACTGCCCCACTAGATCCATAGACATATATTATTAGATCATCAAATCATGCAAGCCATATAATCACACCAAATTGTTTACAATAATGGTGATAAGAAGGTAGCTTGAAATCAAATGATTATGCAGAATAAACCAGACTTAACTTGCTTCATCAAAATTTTGGTAAGAAATTTCACGAAACCAACGCATACTTGAAAGTAATGCAAAGCTGGTTTACAGAAAGTGGCAGTTTTAATAAGTAGGAACTTGCGATGATGCTAGGCTGAAGGTAAAATATCGCACAAAACCTGATATTTGAAAAGAGCTATGAAAATTACTTTCAAGGTAAATATATACCCTAGCAGTCAGGCGATGAAGAAACAAATGTTACAACACTCCGTTTTCTAAGAAACGATTCTTGATTAGATTACTATATGCATGTTCAAAAACCTCGTCTGGAATAACCTCTCCTAGAGGGTGCTGTCATAATCAGTGTTGAAAAGCAGCCCCGGTATGCGTTGTTATACAAAACACACCTGAAAAAATTGAGCCGCGAGAACATAGATAAGCAGCAGCGCAAGTACACCAACTTGCGTACATACGCAAGTTGGAGGCTTCTCCAGTAGAACCACACGCTAGTTTGTTAAAATCATGGAAGTATTATTTTGAGAAGATAAATCCATTGATGTAATGATTTATTCAAAATGATTTGTAATGAAATGGAAGCTTATTATGTACCGTTTGAGCATACTTTACATTTCCTATTTAAATTATAAACTCTGAGCAAAGCGAGCAGAAACTCTGGGCAAAGCGAGCAGAAACTCTGGGCAAAGCGAGCAGAAACTTTAGTCAAAGCGAGCAGAAACTTTGGTCAAAGCGAGCAGAGTCCAAAACAACAAAGAATAGTAAATAGTGCAAGTCTCAGCAGATTTGGTATGATAGACGCCTTGATAAATTAAATATCAGGACAGCCTGTCAATTACTTATCGTTACTATCAATTATTCACTTAGTTTTGTGAGAGGCATGTTATGAACAAGACTCTCATGCCTGTGGAGGCAGTAAAGGTGCGGTAGTGAGGAGGTAAGAGTGATGATAGTTACTGAAAGCATGCTATGGCGTAAAGGACTGGAAAAGTGAGATAATCATGAGTGGAATGGCAAGCGAGCGGCTGAGCAGTTTGTGTGCTGACACTACACATATACATATACCTCTTCTAGGTGCTTGTATAGGTGTCAGACAAGTGTCAGATAATACTCCCACACTAGCGACAGTTGAAAGATTTGTGCAGTCGCAATTAGTGCTGAAGGAAACAGATTATGGAGAAGGCAAATCGACCCATGCTACACTTGATATTCACGGCACAGAGTTTTGATAATCACAGCCATGTCACTGAGAAGACAAAAACAAAGCCTGTGGTATACGTATTAGGACAAAGAAGGCTACACACAGTTGAGGGTGCATGGAGGATGATGTTAAACACGGTCTTGAGGAGACTTTAAAAAAGGGTAATCAAAAACAGCAAACACAGCCACACTGTCATTATCTGAAGAACGTATCAAACTTCAAACTGAAGATCAAAGCCAAAACTGAACTTGGACACATATCCATCTGGCAATCTTTGTAATGACCAGAATGAATATTTAACCAAAAACAGCAGAGCAGGGGTTAAAACGTTACGCATCCGATTGGTTCAATGGATTCGCGTACACTTGAATTTAGGAGATTCTAGCAAATAAACAGAGTTTAGGAAATGAATAAGGGATGGAGTGAACAGTTATTTGATTCTAGAGGTAGTCATATACATGTAGTTTATCTGTTTCTAGAGGTAGTCATATAGTTTATCTGTTTCTAGAGGTAGTCATATACATGTAGTTTATCTGTGTCGAGAGGTAGTCATATACATGTAGTTGATCTGTGTCCAGAGGTAGTCATATACATGTAGTTGATCTGTTTCTAGAGGTAGTCATATAGTTTATCTGTTTCTAGAGGTAGTCATATACATGTAGTTTATCTGTTTCTAGAGGTAGTCATATAGTTTATCTGTTTCTAGAGGTAGTCATATACATGTAGTTTATCTGTTTCTAGAGGTAGTCATATAGTTTATCTGTTTCTAGAGGTAGTCATATAGTATATGTTTCTAGAGGTAGCCATATAGTTAATCTGTTTCTAGAGGTAGTCATATAGTTTATGTTTCTAGAAGTAGTCATATAGTTTATCTGTTTCTAGAGGTAGTCATATAGTTTATCTGTTTCTAGAAGTAGTCATATAGTTTATCTGTTTCTAGAGGTAGTCATATAATTTATCTGTTTCTAAAGTTAGTCTCATAGCTTACCTACTCGGAGTGGTGATCTCATCGTTTATCCCCTTGAAATAGTTGTACAGCTTCTCTGCTGTACAACTATCGAGAAGCAAAAATCGGTGACAATATGAGACATCTACCAGATATTTTCACCTTTGCTAAACTACTGTATTCAAGTATTTTAGCTTTCCTTTTTGCCATATTTCTGTAGTTTCAAAGAAAGAATTTCTTGAACAAGGCATTTAATTAAGAACTTTTTTCAAGCTGACCATCTCAATACTAGCGCTAACTAGTTTGAGCAAGTTCTATGGAGAGCCTCATTGTAACAGTTTTCATATAGAAAGGTTTAGGTTTATACTCAGCAAAGATTGGTCAACTAGTGGCAAGTATAAGGTGGCACATGACGTTGAACCATGGCAGCACATTGGTTTCCTACACTCTTTCTTATCGACTGAACACATGTAATAGTGATTGCTTAAATTTTACTGCATACTGCTAGAATACACGCCAACATGGTGAAGTCAGTATTAGTGTTGGTATTTCTACTATTACTATGTTAGTGTTTATTTTACTACAACAGCTTGCAAAGATTATTTGCCAATAAATTCCATGATTTTCAATAAAAATCCCAATTGGATGTCAACTACTGTTTAATGCAAACCATGCAAGTGCTAACAACTATACTATTACAGTAACACCTTGAGATACCAGTGTCCCGACATACAAAGGTGCTGCTGTGGTGGACGCCCGGCCAATACTTTACACTTCTTGTAAATATTTTATTGTATGCTTGTATATATATTTTATATGTCTGTAAATATTTTTATTATATGCGTTGTCTTTTTTTTATTATAGCCTTGTTACTCGTTATGTTATCAATTATCGTCGTTTATGTTGTCATATCAACGCGCTAATTATTCACATTGTTAGCCGGTGTTTTTAATCGGTCCCGTTAGCCGGAACGGGCGATTTTATTGTATATAAGGGAGCAACGCTCACTTAGTAGAGCAGAGCAAATGGCCGAACGCTCCTCGGCTAGTGAATTTCCTTCGCTAATAAAACATTGAAAGAAATCACACGCAATTTATTTCTGTTTGAAATAATCTAGATCGTGCCAAGTAAAGGCCGGCAAACTCCTTTACACTGCTAAGGTGTTTATATGTGAAATAAATAGCAAATAATGCCTAAATAGTCTGTTTTGCTACAATATTACAATGAAAAGTGATTTGATACCGATACAATTTTCACGAACTGAGAAAACAAACTAAATTCATGAATATGTTGAATTAATGCAATGTACATGGAAGTGTGTGTATAAAAAGGTTATCGTTGTAACAGTAGATATCCATCAAAACTTGGAATACAACGATACCGGGCCATCTCGAAAATGAGATATCGGACTGTTTTTGTCTGATACTTTGTCTGACTGAACACAGAGAGAGAGAATGCAACTCCTACTTGAGATAATACAGCTGTCCATGTGTAAAAATTTAAATGTAGCGATAGCCATAAGGAAGAACTGAAAATTGAAGCTGGTAACGGAACTATTGAAAAGTCGCATTTGCAAATCACAAATAGGTAACGAATTTTGAAACAGCTTTAAAAAAAATACAAACACAAAATATAATATTAATAAGAAAGAGTGCACCCCCATTTAGCTTGTAACATACAATCACGATAAGGATAGCGCAGATAAAATAAATGAGATTGATAAGAACAGCCTAGCCATGTGGTTAGGTACGCGTGTTTGCCAAATTGCGATTGCAATTGTCGTGAGTTCAAATCTTGTTTGACACAGATTTTTTATTGCTAGATTTTAATAGGTATCTCTGGACACTGGGATAAGAATAGAACGAAAAACACTGAGATTTGTATATTAGCTGTGCCTTCCGGCACAGCTAATATACAGTGAAACATGGATAACTCGCCCACGGATAGCTCGAACACATGGTTAATTTGAACGGTTTCTTTGGTCCGTTCCCACGTAATGATAAATTGCTATAGATAACTCGAACTGTTTTTTCCCAACGGCTACCGAAACGGTTGTTATCGCTTTAGAAAATCATTTTATTCCAAGCCATAGAGGTAAACCTCAACTTTTCGTAATTCATAAGCGTCGTTATTACCACCCTCAGCAAAATATTTTTGTCAACGACTTTTCTAAAGGTTTGGTGAAATTTGATTTATACCAAACATCCGCTTAGCGATCGCCCTTCGGAAGCAAAGTAAAGTGAGGTAATCTTTGCATAAACTTCAAGAAAAATCGGCAAAATTGATTGTGGGTAAAACGCTCAAAAGAAAAAGATGTCTTTTCTTTTGAGCATTTCAACAACGATCAAGTTTTGCCAATGTCAATCTAAAAAACGTTCTGGCAATAACATCACCTCAAACAACAAACCAATCTCAAGTGATAGAAAAATCTCTATACTTTTTGATAAAAACGTTTTAAACTTTACATTAGAAGCATTTAATTTGAAACAAGCCATTTGTGCTTTTGATTTATATTATAGTTTGTATATGTACATGTATCTACTAATAAATAAGTAAATACATGGACTTGTGACAGTGCTCTGATAACTTGAATGCTCTGATAATTCGAACACTTTCGCTCGGTCCCGTGAAGTTCGAATTATCCATGTTTGACTGTATATATAAATCTATTGCCCGGCTATTAAATATCAGCTTATAAATAATGAGAAGCGATGAGAGTTGTCTATCACTTGCTATTAGCCTGGCACACTGCCGATGGAAAATGGTACATATTAGAAATCAGCTTATAAACAATGAGAGTTGCCTACTACTTGTTCACCTACCACTATTAGCCTGGCACATTGCCAATGGAAAGTTCCAGTAAGCTAGTTAATAAGCGCTAGGCTTATGATGACGGTACGTCATGACGTTGCTTAAGCATCGTCCAGCTACGCTATTCTAATAATAGCTATAGCTGGAGAGACACACACACACTTTCATATTTATATACAGTAATACTTCAACTTACGAGTGCTCCAACGTACAAGAAACTTGAGATACGAGCCAGCTTTCAAGCACGTTTTAGCACTAACATACGAGCCATGTTTGAGATACGAGCACTTGAGTCAGTTGCCAAGTATGCCGGAGGTGTTTTATGAGAACAGCATCACTATGTATTTTTCAACTGCTCAGGTTATACTGTTGTACCATGTTTTTGTGCACGATTTTCTGTGCAGAATTATGTGAATTAAAAGTACTGTGCGTAGACCGAAAGTTTGCCAGTAAAATGAAAGATATTACAAAGAAAAAGCAAATGATAACAGTCGATATTAAACGGAAAAATATTGAAAAATATGCGAAATGTGTATGCGTGATTCAGCTAGCTCGGCAATATGACAGAAATACATTCATAATTATCAAACAGAAGGATTATATTCAGGGCATTTAGTTCGCAAAAGGACTAACCATAGTTTCTAAACGGTGCAGCGATCTTCACGACCGCTGATGGCATTGGACAAACAATTGGCCGGTGACAGCGTAACTGAAACGATGCTATGTGAAAAGGCCGGCGCTATCTATCCAAACTGTTTAATAGACATTCGTACAAGTTGGCTAGTGGTCGTGCGTTAACCATTTGTGGCGACACCTGTGTTCGTCCTAATCGCAACATGTTGCAAGGGCGACAAAGGCAAACGTCCTTAGATAGGTTTATCTTAAAACGGCCGGCTAGTTGTGAAAGCGAAAAAAAGGAAACATTTCTCGCTAACCAGCGAGAAATTTCAAACTAGGAACGCCGAAGAAATTTTAATTACGTTTAGTTGAAAATGAGAGTTTGCTTTTTGGTTTGCTTCTAAGTTTGTCTTTTAACACTTTGATAAAATCCAAATTTACCAAAGTCACCTGTTGTAACGAAGGATAACTTATATCTCCCTCCCTGGCAAATGCGAGTGTTAACTGCTATTGTATGTATTTAATTTTACATTTTAATTAAACACATTTCCTTGCATTGTTTTTTATTTGTTGCTTTTTGAAAACATGTACTATGTAAGGAGAATAACCAACATGTTCTTTCTGTTATAATATCTTGTTTTGAGTGTTTTATTTGCTTTTTTTAGAGTATGGAAACCAATCAATATATATTTAATTGTTCTATATATAAATGAATTGCACCAACATGCGAGTAAATTGACATACGAGCTCAGTCTCGGAACGCATTAAGCTCGTAAGTTGAAGTATGACTGTATGCATGTATAGATAGAAACAGAAAAACGGTAGAAATCCAAAATTTCAAATTTGGATGGTTTCCAAAATTTTAAAACTTGTAACACAGTAGCTCATTGTTTTCATATCCTTTTATTACTGCCAAGGCCTGGCAAGATAAAAAACAAAAATAAAAAAACTGTATTGAAGTTGCAAAATTTCAGGTAAACCTATCCGCATTGATCTTGTCAACTTGTATATCAAACTGCACATTATATGCCTCGCTCTGCGTTTTTATGTTAGTGAGTTTATATGTTATATTTTTTTTATGTTAGTGAGTTTATATGTTATATATGTTTGCATGTTAGTGAGTTTATATGTTACATGTATATATGTTTTTATGTTAGTGAGTTTATATGTTATATATGTTTGTATGTTAGTGAGTTTATATGTTATATATGTTTTATGTTAGTGAGTTTATATGTTATATATGTGTGTATGTTAGTGAGTTTATATGTTTGTATGTTAGTGAGTTTATGTGTTAGATATGTTTGTATGTTAGTGAGTTAAAATGCTGAAAATAAGATCCTAGACTCACCAGCTTTATTGCTATTATCCCAACTTTCCACATCTTCTGACACATAAATAAGGCTGTTGTAAACTATTCTTAGATTTTGTAACATGAAATAAACTTTTCATAGCTTCTAATCAAATGACACTTAAGAAATCTCCAAACAAGCACATTAAAACACATAAGTGCATCATATTTGATGCCTTCTGACTTTAAGACTGACAACGCAGTCTTAAAGTCAGAAGATCTTAAACCTGCAGGCTTGAAATGCTAAATTTTAAACACCTAAAATAGAAATTTAAACAGACTCATGAATAATGTTACCAAACCATAAAGATTATGCTTTGAATAAATGCTAACAAACACAACATATATCATTTACCGGTATAACCCTCAATGTATGTCTTCCTATCATCCTGCAGTGATATTCTATAACTATAGTATGAAGGTTTGGTTTATTAATATCTAATTTGTTACGCAAGCCGTGCTACCTTTGACATTTTTTATTATACACGTGTATAATAATTTTTGCGAATCAACAGTTAATTAGTGGAACTTGTTGTAATACTTGTATCTGCCCACTTATCGAGCATAAACACTGCTATTTATGTTTAGTGATTTTCCTTTGCTTTTGCTTCCAAAAAAAAGCTTAACTAGTAAGCTTTAACGAAGACATTTTTTCATAAAAAAAACTAGCACCTTTTGAATCAAGCGAAAATCTGTATTCTTGTACTGAACTGTCAAGACATCTACATATGGATAGAGATCAGGATGAGCAGGTGGCGTCTAGCAGGTCCAAGGTTGAGACAAGGCTCCCTCCCGTAGAGTCTAGCAGGTCATATCACAGAAACCAGTACCGCATGCTCTGTTAGCTTTGTCAGAGAACATCAAGCTAGTGAGAGGCGAGTCCAACAGGGGGTAGTATAGAAAATTATGTACAACGCATTTTCTTGACTTCAGTTGAGTAAAAAAATATTATTTCAACTCTTTCCATTTGGATTTATCAGATTATCGTATGATGAGAAGCATTAGACTCAACAGACTCTGTTGGTTTTAGCAGTTTGTAACAAGATCAGCTCACTCTCGCAAGTCATATCACAGGTTCTAGCAAAAGATAAAGGGTTGAATTTACCGCTTTTCTGTAAGTCTCAGCAGGTTGTATCATGGGCAGATTTGGGTGCAGTGCATTTATAGACTTCATCAGCTAATAATAAAATTTTGGAGCCAAACCCACGGAGTGAGATTTGTCTTTTTTAACTAGGAATCCGCTTTGAAACAACATTTTTTAAATTTGAGTTGCATGTTCTACTAATTATGCTACCCGTCTGCATGCTCTACCAATAATACTACCTATCTGCATGCTCTATCAATTATGCTACCAATCTGATAGTAGAATGTGATGCTAGTAGTCTACAACCGCCGTATTACATTATTGATAAAAATAAATGTATTTTCACCAAAAGAACGTTATAACTACATAGCAGAATTGTCAGAATAAAATTACAAAACCAATATATAGGTTATAAAACCTGTCACTTCTTACGATTCGTCATTTTGTCACTACCAACCGCAGTAATTATTTTTATTGTAGTCTCAAATCTTGTCGGCGTGATGAAGCAAGCGCAATGAATGCATACAGCTGTTACAACACAGTTTGCTTACTAAAGTAGTGAATATTTATTTTACAGTGTTTCAATAAAACATTCAAAACTTGTCGGCGAGCGGGACAACATAAGTTATCAAGAACCTACGGATTTACCATCAGTGGGGAAGACCCGTGACTCGGCTATCTATATCGCGATGACGAGCTTTGATTCGCATAGAAACTTTCGCGCTAATATAATTTTATAATTCTAGTTCACAAGCGCAATAAAAACACATCCGATGTCAATTAATCGATCTCGTTTGCAACGTTAAAAGAGGCTGTCCACTCTATGACTTATGGCGAACAGACGCTCTGCGTCTCTTATTTGATGACATCATAGAAACTTGAGGTGACGTTGCAAACCTTGTTGTACGCGTTGAGGAAAAGCTGGAAAAAGAAAAAGGTATAAACAATATTTAGTTACCATAAAGTAGTGAGGGCGAAATAGGTTGCTGTTCAACATAAATACTGCTAGGCTATTGAGGACTACCGTTTATTGTAGTGCAGAATTTCTATGTTAGAAACGTTTGCCAATCACTCAATTTTACCTCGCAGAACGTGTAACGGTTGGACCTTATAACGATCGCCATGCATTGTCATGTGTTCCGAGTGCAACGTTATTGCTCCTATAGCCGAAGGTTCTTTTTGTGTTTTTTTTTTCAATCCAATCAACGTAAAAACATTTTTGTTCGATCGTACCCTTACCTATAAAAATTTGGAGACTGATGTGAATAGAAGAGGTCTCCAGAAATACGTTGTCCATTTGTATGATTAATGGTAACATTAGTTTTTATCCAACGTTCAGACGGCTTTTTTCAAACCAATATCTGTTTCTGCTAATATAGTGTAAACTAAACCGATTGGTTTTATTTACGATGCGTTTAAATGGAGCACACACAATGAATTGAACTCGGAGCCTTCCAAAAGTCCAAATATTTTGTCGTGATCTTAACATTTGAATAATCAAAGTCTAAATTAAGCAGTGAAATATGAATTTTTGTTAACCCAAATAGAACATAGATTTTTATGGTATCAGAAACAATAGCTAAATTGACCAACCTAAGAAACACTAAATTCAGTTCTAAACACAAAAAACAGCAAAAATCTGACTAGGTTTGTGAGATAGACTAACAAATCAAAACTAGTTTGTGCACCTCGTTTCTAACTAATTTAGAGAAAAATATTCTCTATGGCTATTATTGTGTATGACTTTTGAACTGCATCATACATTCATAGAGATGTGATGCCATTACATTATAAAACTTAAATGTTTTTAACTGTAAGCTGTTAAATGTAGCGATTTACTTTTGTGTAGAAGTTACTGTTGTATAATAAACCCCTTCAAGTAATTAATTTAGGGCATTATGTCAATTGGCAGCTGTTGTTACCACAATTCTTTTATGAGTTTTAAGCACTGGTAGAAGAAATAATTGTCTGTATAGTTTTAGTCTTGACTAAAAAAATAGTCAGGTTTGTGAAAGTAGCCTAAATTACTGCCCCTTAATTACAGAGTGCAGTTAGTCATACAGTTGATGTTGTGTTTAAAGTTTTTATCAGTGAAGGTTTTTCGTTTTACTAATATTATACTTGATAGACACGGACTCTATTCAGTGATGTAAGACTGCAGACTCGTATTATGCTTGTTAATTTGCTCGTTAAATGTAATGGCAATTTATCTTAGTATAAAACTATTTTAAACGCTTTATGGATATGAAAAACGGTCAACATAGTTGAACGCTTGATAAACCTCTATTTATTGAGTTTACATAAATTTACTATTTTTGTGCTTTTAATAATTAGTTGAAAGTTGGTTAAAAACGATAACGGCCAAAGAAAGCAATTATGTTATTTGCTAGAGTGCACACATGACGGCTGGATTAGTTTTTTCTAACTTTTCTGTCAAGTTTCATTGTGCAGTTGTAAATAATATTGAAAATTACATCTGCAAGATTTAAAAGTCACGGTTAAACGCTGTTTAGCTACATGCTCTGTAAAATTTTTGCTACTTTTGATCTTTTGCGGTAATATATTTGTGAGTTATCCTTGGGACTGCCAGTACATCTATGACTAGAAATTCCACTGTCATACAGCCCACGACCAAAGTGATATTGGAAAAAAAGAAAGGGTACTGATGGTTGAGAAATGCAATATAAGCAGTCAAATGGCACTGCAGTGCAATAGGATAACTGCAATGGTTGCTGTAATGTACTGGGTGTGGGTGTTATTGTATACAACAAATAGCAATAATGAAAGGAAAAGATTATATGTTTAAATCTCTCCCCCTGCAATAGGAGAAATGCAATATTGGCCAATATTAGAAGTAAAATGCACTGCTATTATTAGAATAACCAATATTATTAATATAGTAATACTATAAAACCAATGCACAATTTTGTTTACATTTCAAAACGTCATAGCTAACAATATCAATAAGTTGTGATATTTATATAGATTTTTAGAAAATCTGTACTACATAGTCATTGTTCTGTAGTCATCCAAACTTATAATTAAATATTGTAATAATCTCATAAGAATCGTTAGAAAAAATATCATCGTGATTTCCTTTACTTACACTGCGTTGGACATCAGTTAGAATACCAAAGTACTCGAAAGTGTCTAAAATGTCAGTTACTTTGAAATCGGCAAAAATAAAACGATATCAGTACTCTTACGTTATTTACAGAAACCTTCGGCAATTCGACAATGCTATAGACTGCTGAAATGTGCACGTTATTTTTTCGTGAAATGCGCACAACTTAATCGTTCTATTCTCTGTCGCTCGGCGTTTCAATTTCCGGTCCTAACTTTGATAAAAGTAAGGCTTAGCAAGTTTTAATAACTATTTTCGGCCAAATAAATCTGTCTACTTGTGTATAATCCGTTCAGATGGGTAAGTTTTAAGATACTGTCGACACTTTTCAAAGACTTGGTAATATATTTGAATAGGTTTGTATGTGTTTTGTATCGTTATTATACTTAAACGACTCTACAAAACGATGGTTAAGTTTGTTGATGAGATCTCGAAACGAGGGTTTGCGGCGTTGTTGATGAATAGTTTTCGTAAGTTGTGTGCACATGCATTTATCATAAAAACTCTCAAACTTCGCTCCGCTTTGGTCCGCTCAAACTTAGTCCTTTTGGTCCTCTCAAACTTCGCTCCGCTTTGGTCGCTCCGCATTTGGTCGTGGGATTATATATGCCCGCATTTGTCTAAAGTCGCTGGAGATTGGCATTTGTGGTTTATTACTATTCTTTTTAGCAGTCTTTAAATGTAATATTTTATAGGGACTAAATCTGATCTTTCCTACTTAGCTTTGTATTGTGAATTTCAACACTTAGTTAAATAGTGAGTTCAACGCTAAGTTTACATTAAACAATGACGATGCTTGTTGATCATTATGTCGTGTAAGAAAGTTGATTTATTCTAAAGAAGAAATCTTTGACCTCTTTTTAGGCGAACAAGTGTCTGATATCCTTTGCCTTTTGTTGCAACGTATTGGAACAATTTTTTAGTTACAATGGCTATTCAAGGTGATAATGGCAAGGAAGTTTTTCTGTGTCATCATCAATCGTTTCAAGTGTGCTTACTATTTAAACTAAAGTTTGTCATATAACAACATTATGATTATTATATTCCTCACTACGTTAGTGGATATTTAGTGTGTATAATGTGGTTGAGTATTTGATATTGTGAATTGACATGATATTTTATTTGAAATTGATTAATTTAGCTCATAAGACAGATTTTTATTTGCTACTTGGTGGCAAATGTAGCTGACCATTCATTGATCCTTATAACTAGCTTTGGAATAATAGCTGCATTGGTTTATTATTACCATGGGCTGGTAATTGTTGATCCATCAAGAACTTAAAAAAGTGCTGGTGGAAGATAAACAAGATTACGGTTTATATTAGCGGATGGTCATTTAAAAAAAATTAGAACAAAAAGCAAGACCATTGTTGCATATTATTACAAATCTGTGGAGACTTGCGTGGAACATTCTATAAATCATGATCAAAATTATAAAAATGGCTATAAAAGCCTTTTAATAAGTTTTAAATAGTAGCATTCTAGCAGTGTTTAATAGGATAACATTGTATCATAATAGCTTCTTTTTCAACTGTGTTATTTTTGGAACAAAAGATACCAAAACATGTCATTCATCAGGAATCTCAATGCGCTTTTGCGTTTGAACTAATACAGACAGGTGCCTACATACAAAGTTATGTTCTGAAATTTGCTTTATATATTAAAACTTCTATATTGTAGTAAATATTCCAATAAGAATACACTGTAATTTGTTCTACAGTATGACAACCTACATGCTGTAGATGATTTTACATAGCAGTAGAAATGCATGCTACATAACTGTTAAAAGAACATTATTAAAATGAAAATGAATAGAAGACAGTCCGTATTGCTATTTGTAAAACACAATACGAGAAATGTATGTGTGGCTATACATGGATTTGGAGGTAGACGGTTTTCCTAGTGATATGTGACCTATCTTGCGCTAACACAAATTATAGAGAGTTTAAACTAACCTATTGTATGTGCTATTATTATTTTTATATGTTTTAGGTTTTATTTTTCATTTATCCCAGTCTTTTCACTTTCAAACGCATAACTAAAATATTTTGAAAAATTTCAAACTTCATATGCTAAAAAGCGCTTCAGGTATATCATTAAATATTTGCTCAAATTTTACATAGATCTCATTTTGTGAAATCTGTCTGCTTATGAAAGTTCAGAAGTTTGACTGCATTTGCAACTGCAGCGTATTGTTTTTAATTGAGCTAGTAGTTCGAAAAGGTTATGTTGTGGCTCGTACATGTATGCACACTTGCATGTTCTAGCCAATTTAATAATGTTACATATTAGCCCAAATTTGATTTTCATTTGTCTAGTTGTTATCATATGTGTTTCTTTCTTAACTAGTTAATTTGATGTATTTATTGTTCACACTTGTGTCAAGAAGCTAGGATTTGGCTTAAAAGCTTTTAGAAGCCTGTATATGTTAGTGATTTGACTTCATGAAGCTTTGTAATATTCAAAAAGCTACAGCTATGCTCAGCTACAGTGACATTGTTTTCGCTTTAGCGTTTTACAGGAACAACCGTCGTAAGAAACAGCCTAGGCATTCCTTGGATAGTTTAAGCCGATAGATTTCAATAGCTTGCATAAGACATGGTTTTTCTAGGGAAGAGTAGAGGCGGAGAGCAAGGGCCGCAATGAGTGTTGATGCGTATGGACCAAACTCTCAGTCCCTAACCTTCCTCGAGCCAGAACCTGGAGATTATATTGGAGCAGATACACAGGGAGATGACTATGATTTCACCGACTTCACAATACCATCTCAAACTCAATCACAAACCCAGGCATCTCAGGTTGATCAAGGACAAAGTCAGGCAAGTTGCGGTACTATTGCTGTATGTGTTCTGCAGTTAAGAGTCTGTGCCGTTGGTTTAGCCATTTGGCTCTAAAATGCATAATCTTTGGCCATTGGAAAAACTTGGAAACCATGAATTTATGAAAATTTACCATGACTTTTAGTTATGAAGTGTATGAAACTATGGAGTGTATGAAGCTTTGGAGTGTATGAAGCTTTGGAGTGTATGAAGCTATGGAGTGTATGAAACTATGGAGTGTATGAAGCTATGAAGTGTATAAAACTATGGAGTGTATGAAGCTATGGAGTGTATGAAGCTATGGAGTGTATGAAACTATGGAGTGTATGAAGCTATGGAGTGTATGAAGCTTTGGAGTGTATGAAGCTTTGGAGTGTATGAAGCTTTGGAGTGTATGAAGCTATGAAGTGAATGAAACTGTGGAGTGTATGAAACTATGGAGTGTATGAAGCTATGGAGTGTATGAAACTATGGAGTGTATGAAGCTATGGAGTGTATGAAACTATGAAGTGTATGAAACTATGGAGTGTATGAAACTATGGAGTGTATGAAGCTATGGAGTGTATGAAACTATGGAGTGTATGAAACTATGGAGTGTATGAAACTATGGAGTGTATGAAACTATGGAGTGCATGAAGCTATGGAGTGTATGAAACTATGGAGTGTATGAAACTATGGAGTGTATGAAACTATGGAGTGTATGAAACTATGGAGTGTATGAAACTATGGAGTGTATGAAACTATGGAGTGTATGAAACTATGGAGTGCATGAAGCTATGGAGTGTATGAAACTATGGAGTGTATGAAACTATGGAGTGTATGAAACTATGGAGTGTATGAAACTATGGAGTGTATGAAGCTTTGGAGTGTATAAAACTATGGAGTGTATGAAGCTATGGAGTGTATGAAACTATGGAGTGTATGAAGCTTTGGAGTGTTTGAAACTATGGAGTGTATGAAGCTTTGGAGTGTATGAAACTATGGAGTGTATGAAGCTATGGAGTGTATGAAGCTATGGAGTGTATGAAACTATGGAGTGTATGAAGCTATGGAGTGTATGAAACTATGGAGTGTATGAAGCTTTGGAGTGTATGAAACTATGGAGTGTATGAAGCTTTGGAGTGTATGAAACTATGGAGTGTATGAAGCTATGGAGTGTATGAAGCTATGGAGTGTATGAAACTATGGAGTGTATGAAGCTATGGAGTGTATGAAACTATGGAGTGTATGAAGCTTTGGAGTGTATGAAACTATGGAGTGTATGAAGCTATGGAGTGTATGAAGCTATGGAGTGTATGAAACTGTGGAGTGTATGAAACTATGGAGTGTATGAAGCTATGGAGTGTATGAAACTATGGAGTGTATGAAACTATGGAGTGTATGAAGCTATGGAGTGTATGAAGCTATGGAGTGTATGAAACTATGGAGTGTATGAAACTATGGAGTGTATGAAACTATGGAGTGTATGAAGCTTTGGAGTGTATGAAGCTATGGAGTGTATGAAGCTATGGAGTGTATGAAGCTATGGAGTGTATGAAACTGTGGAGTGTATGAAACTATGGAGTGTATGAAGCTATGGAGTGTATGAAACTATGGAGTGTATGAAACTATGGAGTGTATGAAACTATGGAGTGTATGAAACTATGGAGTGTATAAAACTATGGAGTGTATGAAACTATGGAGTGTATGAAGCTATGGAGTGTATGAAACTATGGAGTGTATAAAGCTTTGGAGTGTATGAAACTATGGAGTGTATGAAACTATGGAGTGTATGAAACTATGGAGTGTATGAAGCTATGGAGTGTATGAAACTATGGAGTGTATGAAACTATGGAGTGTATGAAACTATGGAGTGTATGAAGCTATGGAGTGTATGAAACTATGGAGTGTATGAAGCTTTGGAGTGTATGAAACTATGGAGTGTATGAAACTATGGAGTGTATGAAGCTATGGAGTGTATGAAGCTATGGAGTGTATGAAGCTATGGAGTGTATGAAACTATGGAGTGTATGAAACTATGGAGTGTATGAAACTATGGAGTGTATGAAACTATGGAGTGTATGAAGCTATGGAGTGTATGAAGCTATGGAGTGCATGAAACTATGGAGTGTATGAAACTATGGAGTGTATGAAGCTTTGGAGTGTATAAAACTATGGAGTGTATGAAACTTTGGAGTGTATGAAACTATGGAGTGTATGAAGCTATGGAGTGTATGAAGCTATGTAGTGTATGAAACTATGGAGTGTATGAAACTATGAAGTGTATGAAGCTTTGGAGTGTATGAAGCTTTGGAGTGTATGAAGCTATGGAGTGTATGAAACTATGGAGTGTATGAAACTATGGAGTGTATGAAACTATGGAGTGTATGAAGCTATGGAGTGTATGAAGCTATGGAGTGTATGAAACTATGGAGTGTATGAAACTATGGAGTGTATGAAACTATGGAGTGTATGAAACTATGGAGTGTATGAAGCTATGGAGTGTATGAAGCTATGGAGTGTATGAAACTATGGAGTGTATGAAACTATGGAGTGTATGAAACTATGGAGTGTATGAAACTATGGAGTGTATGAAGCTATGGAGTGCATGAAACTGTGGAGTGTATGAAACTATGGAGTGTATGAAGCTATGGAGTGTATGAAACTATGGAGTGTATGAAACTATGGAGTGTATGAAGCTATGGAGTGCATGAAACTATGGAGTGTATGAAACTATGGAGTGTATGAAGCTTTGGAGTGTATAAAACTATGGAGTGTATGAAACTTTGGAGTGTATGAAACTATGGAGTGTATGAAGCTATGGAGTGTATGAAGCTATGGAGTGTATGAAACTATGGAGTGTATGAAGCTTTGGAGTGTATAAAACTATGGAGTGTATGAAACTTTGGAGTGTATGAAACTATGGAGTGTATGAAGCTATGGAGTGTATGAAGCTATGGAGTGTATGAAACTATGGAGTGTATGAAGCTATGGAGTGTATGAAGCTATGGAGTGTATGAAACTATGGAGTGTATAAAACTATGGAGTGTATGAAGCTTTGGAGTGTATGAAACTATGGAGTGTATGAAACTGTGGAGTGTATGAAACTATGGAGTGTATGAAACTATGGAGTGTATGAAGCTATGGAGTGTATGAAACTATGGAGTGTATGAAACTATGGAGTGTATGAAGCTATGGAGTGTATGAAACTATGGAGTGTATGAAACTGTGGAGTGTATGAAACTATGGAGTGTATGAAACTATGGAGTGTATGAAGCTATGGAGTGTATGAAACTATGGAGTGTATGAAACTATGGAGTGTATGAAGCTATGGAGTGTATGAAACTATGGAGTGTATGAAACTATGGAGTGTATGAAACTATGGAGTGTATGAAACTATGAAGTGTATAAAACTATGGAGTGTATGAAACTATGGAGTGTATGAAACTATGGAGTGTATGAAGCTTTGGAGTGTATAAAACTATGGAGTGTATGAAACTTTGGAGTGTATGAAACTATGGAGTGTATGAAACTATGGAGTGTATGAAACTATGGAGTGTATGAAGCTATGGAGTGTATGAAACTTTGGAGTGTATGAAACTATGGAGTGTATGAAGCTATGGAGTGTATGAAACTATGGAGTGTATGAAACTATGGAGTGTATGAAACTATGGAGTGTATGAAACTATGAAGTGTATGAAACTATGGAGTGTATGAAACTATGGAGTGTATGAAGCTTTGGAGTGTATAAAACTATGGAGTGTATGAAACTTTGGAGTGTATGAAACTATGGAGTGTATGAAACTATGGAGTGTATGAAACTATGGAGTGTATGAAGCTATGGAGTGTATGAAGCTTTGGAGTGTATGAAGCTATGGAGTGTATGAAACTATGGAGTGTATGAAACTATGAAGTGTATGAAGCTTTGGAGTGTATGAAGCTTTGGAGTGTATGAAGCTATGGAGTGTATGAAACTATGGAGTGTATGAAACTATGGAGTGTATGGAACTTTGGAGTGTATGGAACTTTGGAGTGTATGAAACTATGGAGTGTATGAAACTATGGAGTGTATGAAACTATGGAGTGTATGAAACTATGGAGTGTATGAAACTGTGGAGTGTATGAAACTATGGAGTGTATGAAACTATGGAGTGTATGAAACTATGGAGTGTATGAAACTATGGAGTGTATGAAACTATGGAGTGTATGAAACTATGGAGTGTATGAAACTGTGGAGTGTATGAAACTATGTAGTGTATGAAACTATGGAGTGTATGAAGCTATGGAGTGTATGAAGCTATGGAGTGTATGAAACTATGGAGTGTATGAAACTATGGAGTGTATGAAACTGTGGAGTGTATGAAACTATGGAGTGTATGAAACTATGGAGTGTATGAAACTATGGAGTGTATGAAACTATGGAGTGTATGGAACTTTGGAGTGTATGAAACTTTGGAGTGTATGAAACTATGGAGTGTATGAAACTATGAAGTGTATGAAACTATGGAGTGTATGAAGCTATGGAGTGTATGAAACTATGGAGTGTATGAAACTATGACGTGTATGAAGCTATGGAGTGTATGAAACTATGGAGTGTATGAAGCTATGGAGTGTATGAAACTATGGAGTGTATGAAACTGTGGAGTGTATGAAACTATGGAGTGTATGAAGCTATGGAGTGTATGAAACTATGGAGTGTATGAAACTATGGAGTGTATGAAACTATGGAGTGTATGAAACTATGGAGTGTATGAAGCTATGGAGTGTATGAAACTATGGAGTGTATGAAGCTATGGAGTGTATGAAGCTATGGAGTGTATGAAACTATGGAGTGTATGAAGCTATGGAGTGTATGAAGCTATGGAGTGTATGAAACTATGGAGTGTATGAAACTATGGAGTCTATGAAACTATGGAGTGTATGAAGCTATGGAGTGTATGAAACTATGGAGTGTATGAAACTATGGAGTGTATGAAACTATGGAGTGTATGAAACTATGGAGTGTATGAAACTGTGGAGTGTATGAAACTATGAAGTGTATGAAACTATGGAGTGTATGAAACTATGGAGTGTATGAAGCTATGGAGTGTATGAAACTATGGAGTGTATAAAACTATGGAGTGTATGAAGCTATGGAGTGTATGAAACTATGGAGTGTATAAAACTATGGAGTGTATGAAGCTTTGGAGTGTATGAAACTATGGAGTGTATGAAACTGTGGAGTGTATGAAACTATGGAGTGTATGAAACTATGGAGTGTATGAAGCTATGGAGTGTATGAAACTATGGAGTGTATGAAACTATGGAGTGTATGAAGCTATGGAGTGTATGAAACTATGGAGTGTATGAAACTGTGGAGTGTATGAAACTATGGAGTGTATGAAACTATGGAGTGTATGAAGCTATGGAGTGTATGAAACTATGGAGTGTATGAAACTATGGAGTGTATGAAGCTATGGAGTGTATGAAACTATGGAGTGTATGAAACTATGGAGTGTATGAAACTATGGAGTGTATGAAACTATGAAGTGTATAAAACTATGGAGTGTATGAAGCTTTGGAGTGTATGAAACTATGAGATGTATGAAGCTATGGAGTGTATGAAACTATGGAGTGTATGAAACTATGGAGTGTATGAAACTGTGGAGTGTATGAAACTGTGGAGTGTATGAAACTGTGGAGTGTATGAAACTGTGGAGTGTATGAAACTATGGAGTGTATGAAACTATGGAGTGTATGAAACTATGGAGTGTATGAAACTATGGAGTGTATGAAACTGTGGAGTGTATGAAACTATGGAGTGTATGAAACTATGGAGTGTATGAAACTATGGAGTGTATGAAACTATGGAGTGTATGAAACTATGGAGTGTATGAAGCTATAGAGTGTATGAAGCTATGGAGTGTATGAAACTATGGAGTGTATGAAACTATGACGTGTATGAAACTTTGGAGTGTATGAAACTATGGAGTGTATGAAACTATGGAGTGTATGAAACTATGGAGTGTATGAAGCTATGGAGTGTATGAAACTATGGAGTGTATGAAACTATGGAGTGTATGAAACTATGGAGTGTATGAAGCTATGGAGTGTATGAAACTATGGAGTGTATGAAACTATGGAGTGTATGAAGCTTTGGAGTGTATGAAGCTTTGGAGTGTATGAAGCTATGGAGTGTATGAAACTATGGAGTGTATGAAACTATGGAGTGTATGAAACTATGGAGTGTATGAAACTATGGAGTGTATGAAACTATGGAGTGTATGAAACTATGGAGTGTATGAAGCTATGGAGTGTATGAAGCTATGGAGTGTATGAAACTATGGAGTGTATGAAGCTATGGAGTGTATGAAGCTATGGAGTGTATGAAGCTATGGAGTGTATGAAACTATGGAGTGTATAAAACTATGGAGTGTATAAAACTATGGAGTGTATGAAACTATGGAGTGTATGAAGCTTTGGAGTGTATGAAGCTATGGAGTGTATGAAGCTATGGAGTGTATGAAGCTATGGAGTGTATGAAGCTATGGAGTGTATAAAACTATGGAGTGTATGAAACTATGACGTGTATGAAACTATGGAGTGTATGAAACTATGGAGTGTATGAAACTATGGAGTGTATGAAGCTATGGAGTGTATAAAACTATGGAGCTAATTTGGTTGGCAATTCTGCAGCCAAGACATAGGTGCCGTTTAAAGTATAATTTTATTTTAGAGACTGAGTACTCGTAGTAGAGACTGAGTACTTGTAGTAGAGACTGAGTACTCGTAGTAGAGACTGAGTACTCGTAGAGACTGACTACTCGTAGTAGAGACTGACTACTCGTAGTAGACTGAGTACTCGTAGTAGAGACTGAGTACTCGTAGTAGAGACTGAGTACTCGTAGTAGAGACTGAGTACTCGTAGTAGAGACTGAGTACTTGTAGTAGAAACTGAGTACTTGTAGTAGAGACTGAGTACTCGTAGTAGAGACTGAGTACTCGTAGTAGAGACTGAGCACTCGTAGTAGATACTGAGTACTCGTAGTAGAAACTGAGTACTTGTAGTAGAGACTGAGTACTTGTAGTAGAGACTGAGTACTTGTAGTATAGACTGAGCACTTGTAGTAGAGACTGAGTACTCGTAGTAGAAACTGAGTACTCGTAGTAGAGACTGAGTACCTGTAGTAGAGACTGTGTACTTGTTGTAGAGACTGAGTACTCGTAGTAGAGACTGTGTACTTGTTGTAGAGACTGAGTACTCGTAGTAGAAACTGAGTACTCGTAGTAGAGACTGAGTACTTGTAGTAGAGACTGTGTACTTGTTGTAGAGACTGAGTACTCGTAGTAGAGACTGTGTACTTGTTGTAGAGACTGAGTACTCGTAGTAGAGACTGAGTACTCGTAGTAGAGACTGAGTACTCGTTGTAGAGACTGAGTACTCGTAGTAGAAACTGAGTACTCGTAGTAGAGACTGAGCACTCGTAGTAGAAACTGAGTACTTGTAGTAGAGACTGAGTACTTGTAGTAGAGACTGAGTACTCGCAGTAGAGACTGAGTACTTGTAGTAGAGACTGAGTACTTGTAGTAGAGACTGAGTACTTGTAGTATAGACTGAGCACTTGTAGTAGAGACTGAGTACTCGTAGTAGAAACTGAGTACTCGTAGTAGAGACTGAGTACCTGTAGTAGAGACTGTGTACTTGTTGTAGAGACTGAGTACTCGTAGTAGAGACTGTGTACTTGTTGTAGAGACTGAGTACTCGTAGTAGAAACTGAGTACTCGTAGTAGAGACTGAGTACTCGTAGTAGAGACTGTGTACTCGTTGTAGAGACTGAGTACTCGTAGTAGAGACTGTGTACTTGTTGTAGAGACTGAGTACTCGTAGTAGAGACTGTGTACTTGTTGTAGAGACTGAGTACTCGTAGTAGAGACTGAGTACTCGTAGTAGATACTGAGTACTCGTAGTAGAAACTGAGTACTTGTAGTAGAGACTGAGTACTTGTAGTAGAGACTGAGTACTTGTAGTAGAGACTGAGCACTTGTAGTAGAGACTGAGTACTCGTAGTAGAAACTGAGTACTCGTAGTAGAGTCTGAGTACTTGTAGTAGAGACTGTGTACTTGTTGTAGAGACTGAGTACTCGTAGTAGAGACTGTACTTGTTGTAGAGACTGAGTACTCGTAGTAGAAACTGAGTACTCGTAGTAGAGACTGAGTACTTGTAGTAGAGACTGTGTACTTGTTGTAGAGACTGAGTACTCGTAGTAGAGACTGTGTACTTGTTGTAGAGACTGAGTACTCGTAGTAGAGACTGAGTACTGTAGTAGAGACTGTGTACTTGTTGTAGAGACTGAGTACTTGTAGTAGAAACAGTACTTTTTGTAGAGACTGAGTACTCGTAGTAGAGACTGAGTACTCGTAGTAGAGACTGAGTACTCGTAGTAGAGACTGTGTACTTGTTGTAGAGACTGAGTACTTGTAGTAAAAACTGAGTACTTGTTGTAGAGACTGAGTACTTGTTGTTGAGACTGAGTACTTGTTGTAGAGACTGAGTACTTGTTGTAGAGACTGAGTACTTGTTGTAGAGACTGAGTACTTGTTGTAGAGACTGAGTACTCGTAGTAGAGACTGAGTACTCGTAGTAGAGACTGAGTACTTGTAGTAGAGACTGAGTACTCGTAGTAGAGACTGTGTACTTGTTGTAGAGACTGTGTACTTGTTGTAGAGACTGTGTACTTGTTGTAGAGACTGAGTACTTGTAGTAGAGACTGAGTACTTGTAGTAGAGACTGAGTACTTGTAGTAGAGACTGAGTACTTGTAGAAACTGAGTACCTGTTGTAGAGACTGAGTACTTGTTGTAGAGACTGAGTACTTGTTGTAGAGACTGAGTACTTGTTGTAGAGACTGAGTACTCGTAGTAGAGACTGAGTACTCATAGTAGAGACTGAGTACTTGTAGTAGAGACTGAGTACTCGTAGTAGAGACTGAGTACTCGTAGTAGAGACTGAGTACTCGTAGTAGAGACTGTGTACTTGTAGTAGAGACTGTGTACTTGTTGTAGAGACTGAGTACTTGTAGTAGAGACTGAGTACTCGTAGTAGAGACTGAGTACTTGTTGTAGAGACTGAGTACTTGTAGTAGAGACTGTGTACTTGTTGTAGAGACTGAGTACTTGTTGTAGAGACTGAGTACTTGTTGCCCATGGGCCATGTTTAGTCTTGTTGCTGCAGTGGTGCGATTCGAGGTGATGTTAGCATTGTTTAACATCTTGCTAGTTGGGCTGTGCGATCTATAGAGCATTCTGAGAAAGAGTCTTCACCGTTTCAGACTCCGGCTGGCATAGCAAACGGTTATGATGCTGTGGTTGCGGTTACGGATGGAGTATCGGAACTACGGTTTGAAGAGGATGAAGAGGAGGCATACTACATGAAGGATTTGCCAAAGCATGCTTGCGCGTAAGTTTCAATCATAATAGCGCGATCGTAAGTGTTGGCTACGTTCTCAATGCTACATCAGCTAAAACAGCTATACAATGCATCATATTTACCATTTAGTAGCATTTAAAGATTATCACTACAGTTCAGTTACGAGTGTAACTGATCAACTTTCAACCCATGAAACACTTGCAAATGGGTATCAAACTCGGTCTAACTCACCAGGTTAAAACGTAACAAAATCTATTCTAATTTGGAAAAAATAATTGTTTTACAAAAAATTGCACTTCTATTTTCATTGACTATTTTAATGATTATGATATTTTTGATAAATTGGTTTTTTTCTATTAATTTTTCCTCATGTAATTTGTCTCTGTGGTTGCATTGCGCATCAGATCGCTGTTGAACCCCCTCTTCAGTATTGGTGGCTTGCATGCTTTAAGTTGACAAATTATCATGTTTCTTGCGTTCAACAGTCATACAAATTATAATATACAACTTATAATATACAACTTATAATATACAACTTATAATATACAAAGTATAATATACAAATTATAATATACAAAGTATAATATACAAAGTATAGTGTACAAAGTATAGTGTACAAATACATGTAAGCTGGTGAAGTAGAGCTACTAGCAGTTTTAAACAATGTACAAATGTGAGCTAGAGACATAAAAAGGTAGTGAGATAGTGAGGGGAAACTGCACTAGTTACAGTTGCTACTTCACAAATTTATCCTGGTTCTAACTTCAAAGGTCCTTCTGTAGCATTGTAATACACATGCAGTCAATTATCACCATCACACTTGCTAATTCATGACAGTGATTGTTTACAGAAATGTTACACACGCATCAAAACAATATTGTTTGTTTTGAAGAAACACTGATTTTTGTCTGTTTAAAAGAAATAAAGAAGTCGTGGTTTTACCCAAAAAGTCACACAGTTTGAATCAATGATTTAAATCACCATTTTCATGCTAACGCTGTTAATAATTCATTTGAGGCGAATGACAATTTATCCCTTTATTCCAATTTATTTATCCCTTTTTAAGGTTGACTTGCAACAAAATTCACATAACAGTTATTTGGTATCAAAAGATTCACCATGTCTTACTCTGTTGTGTTGTAGGTGCCAAATATGTGGAAATGTGATTACAAGCTCTTAAAAGCTCAAAAACGAAAAGCCGCCATAGATTGGAATCCGTTTATTTCTCTGACGTAGCCATGACAGTTTGGTTATTGTCTTGTCATGTGATGTTCTCACGTGAATTGAAAGGCCAATAAAAAGCTCAATATAAAACTTCGCGTAGCACTAGTTTATGACAAACACTTCGGGTTTTACCGAAGACCCCCGTATCAAATATAGATGCTCGCTACTTTACAGTTTTGTTTCGGCTTGATCTAATCGTCAAGTCGTAATCTGATCATGTGACCCAATACTTCGCAAATAATTTTTGCAGCACTTTTCGATTATCCTCAGGGGACCAACAGGCTCGTCTTGATTATCAGACAATGATATGTACTCCTTCGAACTAAGGTTAAAAATTTAAATGAATTTTTACGGTAAGTTAAAAGATATCACTGCTAAAAGTGACAGCATTACAATGACGATAAAACAGACGCGTAAGAACAATGGACATGATTTTATTGAATGCGTAAAGTATATTTGTGAAAATATTTTGACGAATAAGGTTGCATGAAAGTCTAAACGGAAACCATCTACCACAACTACGTCACATTTGAGCCGTTTTGGAAAGAGAATCCAAACTACGGCGATCTCGTGTGGCTGTGATTAACTGTTCGTTTTTGAGCTTTTAAGAGCTTGTAATCACATTCCCACATATTTTGCACTTACAGCACAACAGAGTAAGACATGGTGAATATTTTGATATCAAATAACTGTAATGTGAATTTTGTTGCAAGTCAACTTTTAAGTTTCCAATGATATAATGTAAAGCTCTTAGACCACGGAGCAGTATTAACTGTGTAAATCTGTTGACTGGCTTTGTTTGCTGTTATTCAATTAAGTTTACAGTAATGCTTGGTAATACACAACTCTAGTATTTACAGTAATGCTTGGTCATACACAACTCTAGTATTTACAGTAGTGCTTGCTAATACACAGCTCTAGTACAGTGCACCCTCGAGATACGATATTAATTCGTTCCAGGGTTGGCATCGTATGGTGAAGAAATCGTATATCGGGGTATAGAGCCCATTGTAATTATACAATGCAAACACCTCTGGTAAAAATCGTCAATTTTTTTAATAAAAATGTGTACATATTGACAACTAGCAACAAAATAGTATGTTAACTTTAGTAATTATAGTTACCTACAGTAACTGTATTGTATTTAGTGTATTTTAATGGTTATGATCTGCAATAAAACGCAAAATTATAATGTGTGTACTAAATGTAATACGTACGGTAAGGAGTTCTTGCCTTCAAAAAGTACGCATAACATAAACTTTGAATTCACTTCAAGTTTAGCTTGCTAAGCCTACACTTAAAACTAAGTTTTAGTATGTATTTTGAACTATTTTACTGAATTTCAACTTTTTATCACGAAATTTTATCCTCCAGCAGTTCCTATCTTCACTTTCACTATAAACTTAAGCCTATCTGGTTGAAACCTTTTTCAACCTAAATCAATGAGGCCGAGCGATGCAGTTATAGAAAGCGGCCTTTCGCACACTTGACCATTTAATGGCTACCGAAAAGAAAAAGAAAATTATATTTTCTATACTGGACGTACATATTTTTGGAGTAACGTGGCTTTAGCTGGTACATGTAGCGGGTAAAGCAGAGAGGAGGCAAAAACGTATCAATGCTAATTATGGTGCTGTACACTTGAAAATAAATTTAAAACATAATGAATTGCAACTTTTTAGCAGGCTAAAAGAAGTTGTCCATTCCTGTCCAATTTTTCTATTTTTTCTACGAAAAACTTGATAGTGAAATACAGAAAATTGCTAACTAGTGCTTGTAAAAGGATCCAGAGACTGTGGTACAGTAGTTTGTCTTGTATGAAATGTGCACAAGAGTCAATGTAACCATACATACAAAGTTTGTACATATTTATACCCTATGGGGGGACAGGGCTTTAGCAAGTTTCAGAAAATAATGTTGATGCGTCAACTATCTTGAGTAGCTAGTTATATGAGTTACATACATACATACGATGAATTGTATTCACGTAGAAGATAACAAGCCCATATGTAAAGACATGGTTAAACAAGAAAATATAACATAAAATCAAAAGGAAACAAATAAAATGAATAAAATATGAAAAACATGCCACACAAGAGATAAATAATATATCTTATACATGCATTGTTTTAATGTACAATCCACATCAGTAAATGTATCAGTATTTCTGCGAATGTGGGATTTTCAGTATCTTCTACATCCTCGCCTTCACTAAATGGTTGCTCCTTTTGAATGCTGATCGCGTGCATGACCTAGCTCATTCAAATCTTCAGTCGGATGCTCTTTCTTGTGCTTGCTTTACTGGAGTTCTTGTTTTAATAATAATTGCAAATGCTGATTGGTTGCGATCATATTCCTTGACAATGTTAATAATACGGGTCCCTTCTTCTTACTTACGACATCTAACTCTGTTGACATAGAAATCATTTTTCCTTCGTTTTGTAACGTTTGTATCGGTCTCAGATTCCATAGATCACGAATCAAATGTAGATAGTTGTAGTTATATACGTATGCTGACTTAAAAGTTTATAGTAAAAGCTATAATAACGCTACGAATGAATATTTGCTCTCGTTTGTGTATTTTACACGAAATTTTCCACGCGGACATGAGAGAAGTCGATCATCGTGTCTCTTCTAAACGTTCTAAGAATGTTTTCGGCAAACTATATTTCGGTGTCTTTTTTATTTCGACGTATGTTATGAGCACACCGACGGCCAAATTTTAACTCGGGCGAAACTTTTCTCAAATTCGTATGGTGAAATAAAATTTGTATAGCGAGGTGAAGATATCACAATGTTTGACTTCGTAAGGTGAAAAAATCGTATATCAGGGTAATCGTATCTCGAGGGTGCACTGTATTTACAGTAATGCTTGGTAATATACAACTCTAGTATTTACAGTAATGCTTGTTAATACACAACTCTAGTATTTACAGTAATGCTTAGTAATACACAACTCTAGTATTTACAGTAATGCTTGCTAATACACAACTCTAGTATTTACAGTAATGCTTGATAATACACAACTCTAGTATTTACGTGAAATTTCAAGCTAGCTTATCAGTTTTGGCATCCAATGATCCTAAGATATCTGTAGATTTTTTTGGCTTCACTGCTCTATGCATCAAAATGCCAGTAACAAAGTATTTCCACCAGGTATTTTGTTGTTTCATGTTTGTCTAAACGTATTAGGTAGTAATTTTAGTAACTGTAATTTTAATGGAGATGATTGACTGTTGCAGGTACTGCGGAATCCATGATCCAGCTTGTGTTGTTTATTGCAACACAACCAAGAAATGGTTCTGTAATGGCCGTGGCAACACTTCCGGCAGGTATGCTATGTTCTTTATTCTGTGCCAGCATCTGTAAGTTTATTTTGTGGTAAAGATTGCATTGAGGTTATGTATTTTTCATTTGTTTAATTGTCTCTTTATAAACCAGTCGATCTCCAGTTATTCGTACAAGGTCAACCCTCACTAGTATAAATAGCATTTAATACCCATTTTCATAGTTTTTTTGATAGTCAAGTTTTTGATTGCTGATGTTGGTTTATTCAGCTTGTGATCAGAATACAACAAAGAAAAGTTTTCTGCTCATTGCATCCTTGTCTATAGCTTTGACACATGCTGAACTAGTCAATTAAGTTGCAAATTGAAGCGTAACCTGGCTAGAAAAACCGCCACTTTAGTTTTTATATGTTTTAGTTATATTGGACTAAAAGAAGGCAAACTTTTTGGGTTTATTAATGGCCTTGGATATTGATAGCGGTGCGATTTGTGATGGCCAGTAAGGCTCACACGCATGCATTGCTGTTGCAGTCATATCGTGAACCATTTGGTTAGAGCCAAGGCTAAAGAGGTTACCCTTCACAAAGATGGACCTCTTGGGGAGACAACTCTCGAGTGCTACAATTGCTCATGCAAAAACGTTTTTCTTCTTGGTTACATACCAGCAAAATCTGATTCAGTGGTTGTGCTGTTGTGCCGACAGCCATGCGCCACAACGAGCAGTCTAAAGGACATGAACTGGTGAGTACTAACCTTATTATCTGTACGGTAGCCTCTGTCTGCTCTTACCTTGTGATAGGTAGCACTTATGATAATTCTCATGAAATTCGCTCATGATTGGTTGGCTGTTATTTGGAACCACTCAGTCTCTCCTTTATTGAAAACAAGACAGGTGAGTTGTCATTATATAATGGTGCGCTGTATGAGAGTTCTTGGAATACAATGGACGCCGCCATACGACATTATTTCGTTCCAGTATTGGCATTGTAAGGTGAAAATATCTTGTAGAGGGGTATAGAAACCCATAATAATTATGTAATGCAGACACCTCTTATAAAAACATCAAATCTTTGTATACATGATGTGCATATTAAAATTATTATGATTAGGGTTATGATTCTTTTCCTTAACGACGTTATCAATCTCAGGTCCTATGGCTAAAGTTATATACAGTCAAACATGGATAACTCGGCCACGGATAGCTCGAAAACATGGTTAATTCGAACAGTTTCTTTGGTCCGTTCCCACGTAATGATAAATTGCTATAGATAACTCGAACTCAACACTGTTAATTCGAACTGTTTTTTTGCCCAACGGCTACCGAAACGGTTGTTATCGCTTTAGAAAATCACTTTATTCAAAGCCATAGAGGTAAACCTCATATTTTCGTAATTCATAAGCGTTGTTATTACCACCATCGGCAAAATAATTTTGTCAACGACTTTTCTAAAGGTTTGGTCAAATTTGATTTACACTGCTATACGATTAATAGCACGGGCTTGCCGGGTCACGCGCGCAAGGATTTTCGCCACGCACATACAAAACAAAAACAGCATGTTGTTTTGTATGTGCGTGGCGAAAATCCTTGAGTGCGTGACCCGGCTAGCCCGTGACGAATAGTTTTCTGACGTTGATTCCGTGTTGAATCAACGTCGGAATGTTGAATGTTTAAAACGTCTTAAAATTGTTTTTACTAAATGTATACGTTGTCTTAGCTAAAAAAACTATTCATCGTTTGACCTAAACACAGAATACGTGTGTACATTCAATAAGTATCCATTCAAAAAGCGTGAGTGATATACAATGTACCGTTAAACCTCGTAAAACTTTTTCTTGAACTGCCTCGGAGTGTTGCTCTTAACGAATCCCAGGTAAAGTAAGGGATTTTTCTTTGGTAACTTTTTCTTGAAGTTGCATAAACTTCAAGAAAAGTCGGCAAAATTGATCGTGGGTAAAACGCTCAAAAGAAAAAGATGTCTTTTCTTTTGAGCATTTCAACAACGATCAAGTTTTGCCAATGTCAATCTAAAAAAACGTCCTGGCAATAACATCACCTCAAACAACAAACCAATCTCAAGTGATAGAAAAATCTCTATACTTTTTGATAAAAACGTTTTAAACTTTACATTAGAAGCATTTAATTTGAAACAAGCCATTTGTGCTTTTGATTTATATTATAGTTTGCATATGTACATGTATCTACTAATAAATAAGTAAATACATGGACTTGTGACAGTGCTCTAATAACTTGAACGCTCTGATAATTCGAACACTTTTGCTCGGTCCCTTGAAGTTCGAGTTATCCATGTTTGACTTTATGTAGTTAGTTATATAGTTACATACGAGAATAATGGATTGAAGTTTATAGTAAACATTATATTAAACACTAAAATGCACAATGAATTTTCAATTTTGTTTACTTTTCACCAATTTTTGTTTCACTCACGCAATATCAAGCATTTACAAAACGCGAAGAATGCTGAAATAAAAGAGAGCGAGCATCGTATTTCCTTCAGGCATTGTGGGAGAGATTTCGGCGAATAGCATATCAAATGTTCCTTATTCCGATGTATTCAGCACAACACCTGCCAAATTTGAATTTCGAGAGATATTTTTGTTGTCGTATGGCGAAACAAATGCCATAACAGAAGGGACGAAAGAACATCGTGTTCCACATTGTATGGCGAAAAAAATGGAAAACAGGGAAGTCATAACTCCAAGTTCACTTTATAGTGCATAGTTTTTTGTAACAATTTGTCAACAAGATACAACACAAAAAATAGTTTTCGTGTATTTTAGTTGTCTTTCCCTAGTTAATAGCCCTGCATCATGGAAATTTCTTTTCTATCTTAAGTTATTACCATTTGATCTTGTGAAGGTTGCTGTTAGAAATGGGAGTTATTACCACAACATTGGAGCACATCAGTTGGAATATACTGACCATTTATATAGAAACAACCTTGCAACCTGCCGTGTGACAAATTATTATCTCTTCCGTTTGTCTGTTGACCGCATGGAGCTATGGCTCAAGACGAATATAGCTGTTTTCCGTAACACAAGTATTATGTTCTAACTTTATATGGTCCTGTTGACTTGAATTGTTAACTAGCAAAGACATGGTAACTTTACTCTGCTGATAGACACTAGTGGAAGCTTGTTTCAACTGTTTTGAACTGTAATCATCACTACCAAGTGTAATGTATCTTTATCATAGGATAATGTTAGATGCAGATGTGTAAGCCTAGGGTTCATTGCAAGCCCCGCATTTATAAATGAAATACCCGATCTCAAACTAGAGCTAACATACTTGTTTTATTGACCTGTCATGATGTCTTATAATTGTTAGTCAAAGAACTTGGTGCTTTAGTCAGTTTTATGGTGTGTCCAGGGATCCATCGCTATGGCAGCCGCTGATCCAAGATAGACAGTTCCTCGCTTGGCTTGTAAAAATTCCTTCTGAAAGTGAGCAGATGAGGGCTAGGCAGATCTCCGCTCAGCAAATCAACAAACTGGAAGAGTTGTGGAAGGTGTGTGGCTGTAAATGTGTTTACATCACTGTTGGTGCTTCTTCAGTTGATAATATCTGCCCTCCGACCTCGACTTTTAAATGTTTCCGATCGTGAATAATTCAAAGTTGGAACAAAAAAATCAAGTTTTTGCCCAGATGTTGGATAAAAAATTATGCGCTCGAACAGAACCACCCCTTAGATAAACTGAACACAGCCAATGATATGTCTTGGTTGTCGTCTGATGCTGATGTTGGTGTTCTCTAATGTTACCTTTGGTATTCAACCGTTGTATGTAGACATTTGTTGGGGTTTATAAAATACTAATTACAGTGTTTGGTTCGTTGAACCATACCACTCTTTCAAAGAAAGCAAATGCAAATATTAAAGTTATCCCTACAATTTTTGATTTTATTCAAAGATCTGGTGAAATGAGGCCGGGTTATGTACCCAAATATTCCCCAGTCCGGCTTACTCTATTAGTAGAGTACGTGACTTACTCTATTCATCGTTTTTTTGATGTCATCAAGCCATTTGTACATGCGATCATTCATGAAAAAGCCGTCATATTTGTAGAAAACGATCGTTATTTTTTATTTAATAGTTTTTTTGGTGTTGTTTTGATACTATAACAAAAAAATTGCAAACAAAAGCATCGTTTTCAAAAATTCATTGCAAAAGCTTCGTGTTATTAACGATAAAAGTTGTCTCTAAAGATGGCCGACAATGATAAAATGACGTCATGAAAAAACGAAGGATTAGTAGGGTATGTGACCTACTCTATTAGTAGAGTACATATGTTGGCTGAGCACAAAATTGTTGTAACTTCATATAGAACATAAGGGAAGTTACAACAATGTTGCGCTCAGCCCACGATATGATAAATTCAGCCTGCTTTATGTATAAATTTGCTTTTTTAATACACAGTTTATAGTTTATATTGTAAAATAGTGTAAAAGAGTTTGGAATTGTTTCAATCTTTGTTATTAATATTATTGATATTATTTGTTATTTAGATTACACATCAAATTACGCAAATTCAACGTAATTTAAATAATTGTTCATGTTATTTAAATTAAATTAATTCGATTTAATATAAAAAAAAGGTTTTAAAATTGCTTTTTGAGCAGTTTTTCAAAACAAATTGTGGTTAAAAACAATGATTGAGTTGCATATGATGAAATAAGTAGGGATTCAATACGTTGTGAAGTAGTTTCTGTAGTTTCTGTATGCTAAAACTTGCATGATTAATCAAACAACTAAATATGATTAAATACGCTCTAGTTGATTTACAAGTCATTCATTCCAAAGACCACCAAGTCTGTAATACTGTGTTTGACTGTAGTTTGAATATCACTACTCAGAGATGTTAAGAGATATGTAAAAGGATTAATAGAGAGGTTATCAATGAAAAGTGTATTTTTGTAAGTTTACGTTAAAGATTTGTGAACAGCATCATAAACTCGATGAATCTCTACCATCCCACCACCTCTACCACCACCTCTACCACCACCTCTACCACCACCTCTACCACCACCTCTACCACCACCTCTACCACAGGCGTAGGCTCTGTGGTGGTAGAGGTGGGCACTCTGATCGACATCTCCAACTGAAGTGAAGTTTATTCTGTTACTTTATTTTTTTAGTATATATTTTTTGCCTTCAGCCTTCTCACTTGTAGATGTTGGGAATCAATTCAGATGTATTTTGAGGTACTTACAAGGGGTTGTTTGACTGTAGGGCGAAAATTACGTAGAATTTTTTAACGCTCTTCAGATTAGCTCACTTCCTGATGATTTTATTTTTATTGAAATGCCCACATTTTTACAACTAAAAAGTTTTAATCATTTTATTATAAATTTGCATATTCAGCTAATACATAAGCGGAATAAATCATTTTGATGACATTTATGACAGAAACATAAAAAATACTGTACCCAAAAAGACTGTACTGTACCTCTTATTATACCTCTATACCTTGTTATTAAGGACGACTACAACATTACAAGTTTACAATTTACCATCGACCAAGTTCACTTAGATGGAACAAGTTGTCAAGTTAAGAAATATAGTTTAATACAGTCTTAGTTTATGTGTATACATCTAATAGACAAACTCTACCAACAGTCTCCTTATTTTACTTTAGTCGTTCTTGTTTAATTGTTCAATATGCTGTTCGTGGGAGGAATTGCAAAAGAACTTGAAACATACATGTATGATAGGAGTAATAGAACTGTGATCTCAACATACGTGTAGAGCCATACATAAGTAAATTTACATGTACATTTAGCTTTAGTATACCTTGGATACCTCTGTTATACCTTGGATACCTCTATTATACCTTGGATACCTCTATTATACCTTGGATACCTCTATTATACCTTGGATACCTCTATTATACCTTGGATACCTCTATTATACCTTGGATACCTCTATTATACCTTGGATACCTCTATTATACCTTGGATACCTCTATTGTACCTTGGTAGGAAAAGCCTGAGGCAAAGCTTGAAGATTTGGAGAAGCCAGGGATAGACGAGGAGCCAGCTCAAGTAATGCTTCGCTATGAAGATGCCTATCAGTACCAGAATATATTTGGCCCCTTGGTTAAGTTGGAGGCGGACTATGATAGAAAGCTGAAGGAGGCGCAGACCCAGGAGAATATATCTGTGCATTGGGATACAGGCCTCAACAAGAAACGTACTGCCACATTCACCTTTCCCAAGGCAAATGACGGTTAGTACATCAATCCCTAGAACATCAGGTAATCAGTTACATCTGGCACGTCAGTTACGTTTGGTACGTCTCTTACGTCTGGTACTTGTTGAGTCAAACATTGAACTATTACTGTGTAATAGATGAATTCAACCACAAGTTGGGGTCAACAGAAATTCATTTTTCAGTAAAACGTCGAATAGCGTCTACTAGTCATTCGCAGTGCTACTAAATTGTCGGAAGCTCACTAATTGTGGTAGTCATATCATTGTAAATGGACCTGAGACTCGAGTGGCCATCCTAAATAAAAACTACTTACGGTCGAGCCTTGCCATACAATTTTAATTCGTTTGTGGATTGGCATGTAAGATGAGAATTTCGTATAGGTAGGTATAGAACCCCATAGTAAATATCTAATGCAAGCATCCTCTGGTAAAAATCATCAAAATTTTATATACCTACTGTACGTACATATTAAACATTAGTAACAAAATAATATGTTAACCTTAGTAACTATAGCTACATACAGTAACTTTAGTGTATTTAGTGGTTATGATCTGCAATAAAATGTAACGTTACTATGTACTATGTGCAGTACATACCTTAGGGAGTTCTTGCCTTCGAGACAGACGTATAATATAAATGTTGAATTTAACTTAAATGAATTTAGCTTACTAAACACATACTCGAAGCTAAGTTTTAGTATGTATCTTTAATTATTTTACTCAACTTCAATTTTTTTATCACCAAAGTTTTATCATCTATCTATTTCTGGTTTTGTTTTCTCAATAACTAATAACAAATAATGCCGAACTGAGTGAGATAGAGCATTATTTTTCTTTAATTTGTTATAGGAATTTCGGTGAGCCGTGCATCGTCTTACTTGTTTTTCTGGCGTAATCAGCACACCGGCTGCCAAATTTGATTTTCGAGCGAAATTTTTGTTGATATCGTATGCCAAAAAATGTTTCGTATGGAGTGATCGAAAAATCATCGTAGGGTGAATAAATCGTATAACAGGGTCATCGTAACCCAAGGGCGCACTGGAGATGTGTAATTTCCGTAAATATATATTAATTTTTTGGTTTTTTCAGGGACCAAATAGATTTATGTCATGGTTATGTTCGTTTCAGTTGTTTCAATTATCACTTGAATACTTTCGCAAGCTGTAAAACCTTTTATTGCTTACATTGAGGTAGTCCACCTTTCATTGCTCACATTGAGGTATTCCACCTTTCATTGCTCACATTGAGGTATTCCACCTTTCATTGCTCACATTGAGGTATTCCACCTTTTATTGCTCACATTGAGGTATTCCACCTTTTATTGCTCACATTGAGGTATTCCACCTTTTATTGCTCACATTGAGGTATTCCACCTTTTATTGCTCACATTGAGGTATTCCACCTTTTATTGCTCACATTGAGGTATTCCACCTTTTATTGCTCACATTGAGGTATTCCACCTTTTATTGCTCACATTGAGGTATTCCACCTTTTATTGCTCACATTGAGGTATTCCACCTTTCATTGCTCACATAGAGGTATTCCACCTTTCATTGCTCACATTGAGGTATTCCACCTTTTATTGCTCACATTGAGGTATTCCACCTTTCATTGCTCACATTGAGGTATTCCACCTTTTATTGCTCACATTGAGGTATTCCACCTTTTATTGCTCACATTGAGGTATTCCACCTTTTATTGCTCACATTGAGGTATTCCACCTTTCATTGCTCACATTGAGGTATTCCACCTTTCATTGCTCACATTGAGGTATTCCACCTTTTATTGCTCACATTGAGGTATTCCACCTTTCATTGCTCACATTGAGGTATTCCACCTTTTATTGCTCACATTGAGGTATTCCACCTTTTATTGCTCACATTGAGGTATTCCACCTTTTATTGCTCACATTGAGGTATTCCACCTTTCATTGCTCACATTGAGGTATTCCACCTTTCATTGCTCACATTGAGGTATTCCACCTTTTATTGCTCACATTGAGGTATTCCACCTTTCATTGCTCACATTGAGGTATTCCACCTTTCATTGCTCACATTGAGGTATTCCACCTTTTATTGCTCACATTGAGGTATTCCACCTTTTATTGCTCACATTGAGGTATTCCACCTTTTATTGCTCACATTGAGGTATTCCACCTTTTATTGCTCACATTGAGGTATTCCACCTTTTATTGCTCACATTGAGGTATTCCACCTTTCATTGCTCACATTGAGGTATTCCACCTTTCATTGCTCACATTGAGGTATTCCACCTTTCATTGCTCACATTGAGGTATTCCACCTTTCATTGCTCACATTGAGGTATTCCACCTTTCATTGCTCACATTGAGGTATTCCACCTTTCATTGCTCACATTGAGGTATTCCACCTTTTATTGCTCACATTGAGGTATTCCACCTTTTATTGCTCACATTGAGGTATTCCACCTTTTATTGCTCACATTGAGGTATTCCACCTTTCATTGCTCACATTGAGGTATTCCACCTTTTATTGCTCACATTGAGGTATTCCACCTTTTATTGCTCACATTGAGGTATTCCACCTTTTATTGCTCACATTGAGGTATTCCACCTTTTATTGCTCACATTGAGGTATTCCACCTTTTATTGCTCACATTGAGGTATTCCACCTTTTATTGCTCACATTGAGGTATTCCACCTTTCATTGCTCACATTGAGGTATTCCACCTTTTATTGCTCACATTGAGGTATTCCACCTTTTATTGCTCACATTGAGGTATTCCACCTTTCATTGCTCACATTGAGGTATTCCACCTTTCATTGCTCACATTGAGGTATTCCACCTTTCATTGCTCACATTGAGGTATTCCACCTTTTATTGCTCACATTGAGGTATTCCACCTTTTATTGCTCACATTGAGGTATTCCACCTTTTATTGCTCACATTGAGGTATTCCACCTTTTATTGCTCACATTGAGGTATTCCACCTTTCATTGCTCACATTGAGGTATTCCACCTTTCATTGCTCACATTGAGGTATTCCACCTTTTATTGCTCACATTGAGGTATTCCACCTTTCATTGCTCACATTGAGGTATTCCACCTTTTATTGCTCACATTGAGGTATTCCACCTTTTATTGCTCACATTGAGGTATTCCACCTTTTATTGCTCACATTGAGGTATTCCACCTTTCATTGCTCACATTGAGGTATTCCACCTTTCATTGCTCACATTGAGGTATTCCACCTTTTATTGCTCACATTGAGGTATTCCACCTTTCATTGCTCACATTGAGGTATTCCACCTTTCATTGCTCACATTGAGGTATTCCACCTTTTATTGCTCACATTGAGGTATTCCACCTTTTATTGCTCACATTGAGGTATTCCACCTTTTATTGCTCACATTGAGGTATTCCACCTTTTATTGCTCACATTGAGGTATTCCACCTTTTATTGCTCACATTGAGGTATTCCACCTTTCATTGCTCACATTGAGGTATTCCACCTTTCATTGCTCACATTGAGGTATTCCACCTTTCATTGCTCACATTGAGGTATTCCACCTTTCATTGCTCACATTGAGGTATTCCACCTTTCATTGCTCACATTGAGGTATTCCACCTTTCATTGCTCACATTGAGGTATTCCACCTTTTATTGCTCACATTGAGGTATTCCACCTTTTATTGCTCACATTGAGGTATTCCACCTTTTATTGCTCACATTGAGGTATTCCACCTTTCATTGCTCACATTGAGGTATTCCACC
The DNA here is from genome assembly GCF_963576615.1 of Watersipora subatra. Lineage (NCBI taxonomy): Eukaryota > Metazoa > Bryozoa > Gymnolaemata > Cheilostomatida > Watersiporidae > Watersipora > Watersipora subatra. The sequence continues at coordinate 75,318,462 of NC_088710.1, forward strand.
TTTTATTGCTCACATTGAGGTATTCCACCTTTTATTGCTCACATTGAGGTATTCCACCTTTTATTGCTCACATTGAGGTATTCCACCTTTCATTGCTCACATTGAGGTATTCCACCTTTCATTGCTCACATTGAGGTATTCCACCTTTCATTGCTCACATTGAGGTATTCCACCTTTTATTGCTCACATTGAGGTATTCCACCTTTTATTGCTCACATTGAGGTATTCCACCTTTTATTGCTCACATTGAGGTATTCCACCTTTTATTGCTCACATTGAGGTATTCCACCTTTTATTGCTCACATTGAGGTATTCCACCTTTTATTGCTCACATTGAGGTATTCCACCTTTCATTGCTCACATTGAGGTATTCCACCTTTCATTGCTCACATTGAGGTATTCCACCTTTTATTGCTCACATTGAGGTATTCCACCTTTCATTGCTCACATTGAGGTATTCCACCTTTTATTGCTCACATTGAGGTATTCCACCTTTTATTGCTCACATTGAGGTATTCCACCTTTCATTGCTCACATTGAGGTATTCCACCTTTTATTGCTCACATTGAGGTATTCCACCTTTTATTGCTCACATTGAGGTATTCCACCTTTTATTGCTCACATTGAGGTATTCCACCTTTCATTGCTCACATTGAGGTATTCCACCTTTCATTGCTCACATTGAGGTATTCCACCTTTTATTGCTCACATTGAGGTATTCCACCTTTTATTGCTCACATTGAGGTATTCCACCTTTTATTGCTCACATTGAGGTATTCCACCTTTTATTGCTCACATTGAGGTATTCCACCTTTCATTGCTCACATTGAGGTATTCCACCTTTTATTGCTCACATTGAGGTATTCCACCTTTTATTGCTCACATTGAGGTATTCCACCTTTTATTGCTCACATTGAGGTATTCCACCTTTCATTGCTCACATTGAGGTATTCCACCTTTCATTGCTCACATTGAGGTATTCCACCTTTCATTGCTCACATTGAGGTATTCCACCTTTTATTGCTCACATTGAGGTATTCCACCTTTTATTGCTCACATTGAGGTATTCCACCTTTTATTGCTCACATTGAGGTATTCCACCTTTTATTGCTCACATTGAGGTATTCCACCTTTTATTGCTCACATTGAGGTATTCCACCTTTCATTGCTCACATTGAGGTATTCCACCTTTTATTGCTCACATTGAGGTATTCCACCTTTCATTGCTCACATTGAGGTATTCCACCTTTCATTGCTCACATTGAGGTATTCCACCTTTTATTGCTCACATTGAGGTATTCCACCTTTCATTGCTCACATTGAGGTATTCCACCTTTCATTGCTCACATTGAGGTATTCCACCTTTCATTGCTCACATTGAGGTATTCCACCTTTTATTGCTTACATTGAGGTATTCCACCTTTTGCCTAGTATATAATAAAACTAGAAGTGGTCAGTACAGTTAGTATGACACACAAATAGTAAACATACCGGTAGTTGGTGTGATAGTTTAGCCTGATAGTTTAGCCGTGTCTGCTACCTGCGCTTACAGAGATCAAGTTGATGATGGGTGATGAACTGAGGCTGAAATATCTCGGAGAGCTGCACAAGCCCTGGTCAGGAGTCGGACACGTCATTAAGATTGACACACTCTCCAATGAGGTCACAATTGAACTGAAGAGCAATGCTAATGTGCCTAGCGACTGTACACAAAACTTTGTCACCGACTTTGTCTGGAAGTCTACCTCATTTGACAGGTGAGTCTCTGTACGCGTGTATGTGTGCGTATGTGTGTAACCAGCAGACCTTGTATTGGTCATTTATATCATTCTGTGGAGATAGCGACTCAAATTTTTGGTCTGTCGAAGAAGACCTCATGAAAGGAAGTTCTCAAACGCATAACGCAGGGTACCATGCCCTTTATCAAATTTGTAGTCTCGCAAATCTCAATCATTTTGTCATAATTCAACAATGTTGATTACCGTACTTTACAGCTGTTTAATTCATTTCTGGCTATCTGCCAGCTCATTTTATGGTCTGTAGTTTCCTGCTGCATCGAATCTTCAAACTACTTTTTCAGTGGATATAGTAGCTATCTTTATATTGTCTGTATGAAGCAGATCATTATGCCATAGCTGCCTTAACTACATGTGTATCGTTTAATCGTTGAAAAACTTGCTTAAAATCGCAAGTAGAAACATGCTACCCACGGAAATAATTGTTTATAATGAACATTGATGAAGCCTTGTAAAATCCAACTAGACCAATTTGATCATGAAAACTGTATGTGACTTGTAAAACATACTGTTTGAGTACAGTCATACCTCAACATATGAACTTAATGCGTTCTGGGACTGAGCTCGTATGTCAATTTACTCTCATATGACTCAATGCAGTATTTCTTTATTTAAGTAACTAAATACAAGTTAACTCGTTCCTATACTATGAAAAACCTTATAAAAACAGGATATTATGATGGAAAACTCATTTTTAGTTGTTTTTATTCATATCTAAAATAATCACCTATAAAGTGGTTATGATCCACAATAAAATGTAAGATTACTATATACAGTATTGTATAGAGTGCTTACCTTGAGATGATGTAGTAGCAAATGGCAGTGTGAGAGGGACTTGACCGCAGCGCGTTTGGTACACTAGACTTTTGTGACACTATGTATACACTATGTACCATTATACAAACTTTGTACCATTATACAAACTTTGTACCATAATACAAACTTTGAATTTAACTTAAAGGTTGACTTGCAACAAAATTCACATTACAGTTATTTGGTATCAAAAGATTCACCATGTCTTACTCTGTTGTGTTGTAGGTGCAAAATATATGGAAATGTGATTACAAGCCCTTAAAAGCTCAAAAACGAACAGTTAATCGCAGCCACACGAGACCGCCGTAGTTTGAATTCGCTTTCCAAAACGGCTCAAATGGGACATAGTTGTTACAGGATGGTTTCTGTTTACACTTTCATGCAACCTCATTCGTCGAAATATTTTCACAAATATACTTCACGCATTCAATAAAACCATGTCTATTGTTTTTACGCGTCTTTTTTATCGTCATTGTAATGCTGTCACTTTTAGCACTGATATCTTATAACTTACCTTAAAAAATCGTTAAACTTTTTAACCTTACCTCGAAGGAGTATATATCATTGTCTGATAATCATGACGAGCCTGTTGGTTACCTGTGATAATCGAAAAGAGCTGCAAAAATTATTTGCGAAGTATTGGGTCACGTGATCAGATTACGACTTGACGATTGAATAATGCCGAATGAAAACTGTAAAGTAGCAAGCATCTATATTTGATGCGGGGTCTTCGGTAAAACCCAAAGTGTTTGTCATAAACTAGTGCTACGATAAGTTTTACATTAAGCTTTTTATTGACCTTTCAATTCACATGAGAACATACGTGACAAGATGATAACCAAACTGGAATGACTACGTCAGATAAATAAACAGATTCCAATCTACGGCGGCTTTTCGTTTTTGAGCTTTTAATAGCTTGTAATCCCATTTCCACGTATTTGACACTTACAACACAACAGGGTATGACATGGTGAATCTTTTGATACCAAATAACTGTAATGTGAATTTTGTTGCAAGTCAACCTTTAAATGGATTTAGCTTACTAAACACACACTTGAAGCTAAGTTTTTATCTTTTACTAAACTTTACTCAACTTTTTTTTTCTTAATTTTTTATTATCTGTTTCTGGTGCTTTTGCTTCACTTTGACTTTTAGCCGACCTTATTAAAACTTATTTCAACCTGATTCGATGAGAAAAACCGAGCGATGCTGTTTTCGAAAGTGGCCTATCGCATACTTGGCCATTTAATGGTCATTGAGAACCGGCTTGTTTGCGTGTATCTGAAAGGTTTATCTTATCTCAGTGCATTAACTTGCTCAAAGGGTTGCTTGTATCTTGATGTTTTCATATGTTGGGGCACTCATCTGTCGAGGCATGTCCTATGAAGCGTCAGCTGTGGTGGAACCAGTTTACAGCAAAATTATTTTTCTGATTTTCTACAAGATAAACTCGAAGATGAACAGTTAAGTTTTTTTTATATCTGTTCCAAATTTGTGTATGGAGTTCCGATTAGACATTGTAAAACGGTTGGGCAATTAGTTGTAACTAGTAGTTGTTGAGTGTTACTCAGTCACTAGTATTACGCATAACTGTAATCAGAGTATTAGGGCTAGTCTTTAGTTTCATATGACTCCCTTGAACACCCTTCACTTAACACCACGTGCTCTGTTAGTAGGTGATACTCCGTTAATCGACTCGCTTCGGATGTGATCGGTCGCTGTAATGCCCTAATCATTTTCTACAGGATGCAAAATGCAATGAAGACATTCGCTGTGGATGAACATTCAGTATCAGCATATATATACCACAAGCTGTTGGGGCATGAGATGGAGGAGGTTGTAATGAAGACGAGCCTTCCCAAGAGGTTCAGCGCACCCGGTCTGCCCGAGCTCAACCATTCTCAGGTTTATGCAGTAAAAACTGTTCTGCAACGTCCTATCAGCCTCATCCAGGTTTGTTGAACTATTTCACAATGTGTTCCACGCTGTCATGAACCAAGAGGGAACAACTAACACTGCTGATGATTGCATTGATAACTTTATCTGGATAATTGAGCAGTATTTTTATTCTTTAGATATGATTATGGGTGAACAAGCATCTGTATCAGCTAACCTATATAATACATTGTACACTCGGGTGTAGTCTCAAAATGGCGTTATTAGAATGATCGTGGTAAAAACCTATACATTTCCAATGCTCTAATTAGATTAAGTTGTTATACCGTGTAAGTGAGCTCCTTTACAACATTCTCTCTCCAGGACAATAAAATCATTACTATTATAAGAGCAGTGTCGGTCCGTCCCTCGCCCCACCAAGAGCTTGAAGGTTGACTTGCAACAAAATTCACATTACAGTTATTTGGTATCAAAAGGTTCACCAAGTCTTACCCTGCTGCGTTGTAAGTGTCACATATGTGGAAATGTGATTACAAGCTCTTAAAAGCTCAAAAACAAACAGTTAATCGCAGCCATCACGAAAACGCCATAGATTGGAATTTCCTGACAAATATTAGGTTTTATCGAATTATAGAAAAGCGTTTAAAAAAGGATTGCTTCTCATGTGTATTAAAACTGGGGCATCGAAGTGAAACGCAAGCACGCTACTATTATACCACTCGGCAGCCTTGACAATTTACTGGATAGTTCTTCATATACTGATTACTCATGACGGTCTCTCACAGTGGGCGGGACTGGCAAGCGTACTAGGTATTCATAAAATATATACAGTGCACCTCCGGGTGGCAACGTCCGTTTTACAATTTTTTCACCATATTATTTGGAACACATTGTTTTTTTTCGCCACCTGGTTATGGTATTTTTTACTATACGACATCAACAAAACTGTTTCTCGAAATTCAAATTTGGCGGTGGGTGTGCTGTATACATTGGAATAATGATGATGCCATGCGCTATTCGCCAAAATCTTCGCAACGCCTGAAAAAGATACGATGCTTGCTCTCACAGTTCGATATTCTTTGTGTTTAATAATTGTTTGATATTGTGTGAGTGAAACGAAAATTAGTAAAAAGTAAGCGAAAGTGAAAATTTATTGTGCATTTTAGTGTTTAATATAATATTTACTATAAACTTTAATCCATTATGGGTATATTATTACACATATAACTTGAATTTCGTTAGCCATGAGTTTTAAGGTTGATAACAACGTTAAAAGAAGTAAAATACATTATTACCATGGCAACGAAGGTGAAGTTACTAGGTTAGCTATAAATAAACTACAGTCACTAGGCTAATATACCATTTTGTTACTAATTTTTAATATTTACAGTATAACATGTTGATGTTTTTCACCTGGGGAGTGGTGTTTGCGTTAGATAATGGCTATGGGTTTCTTTCTATACCCCTCTACACGACATTGTTGCCTTGCCATGCCAACACGGGAATGAATTAATGTCGTATAGCAAGGGTCCACTGTATGTGAAACATAATTAAACTTTGATTTCGCATTCTTTAACATTTCCAAATGCAGATGTTGCATGGCTGCGTAGGAGAGCTCAAGCAGGATGCCAGTATTAACAACTTTGGATTCACATTTCTTAGCTCATTTTGTACAAAGTCTAAGGTGAATTTATGCGTGAACACAGGGTCCACCTGGCACAGGCAAGACTGTGACATCGGCCACCATTGTCTATCACTTGGCTAAGCAGAATGCGCAGCAGGTTCTTGTCTGTGCCCCAAGCAATATCGCCGTTGACCAGCTTACGGAGAAGATACACAAGACGGGTTTAAAGGTTGTGAGACTGGCGGCGAAGAGCAGAGAGGCTATCGCTAGTGATGTCAGCTTTTTGGCCTTGCACAACCAAGTTAGAAATCTTTCCGGGTAAGCAAGCAGAAATGCAGTGGAATGCTAAATTCTATCATACCTGTAGGTGTCACTTGATACTGACTGTATTAGCGCTTGCGTGCTAGCAGCAACTTATACACACGCCGTCTATTTTGAGGTCAACACACAAAATACCAATAGCATATGCATGAATACATCTCTTTTTTCAATATTGTTTATTTGGGTGGAAACCCCAGAGATTCATGTGTTCAGGGAATTTTTGTAATTGGTGAAAATGGCCCAGGAAATATTTGCTGTTCACTGAAAACAAGCAAACATTCTTTAATCTTGTGAAAATTGAGCAATTGCTTAAATATTTCTTTTCAAAGATTTGTAAAATTTGTTGACTAGGTATTGATATGTTATTCAGGCTTGAACTGTTGTGATCATTGCAAATCTTTCTACTTGTGAATGGCCAGTTTATTACTTTTTCGTGAAATGTATTCAAGTATTCTATGGACAGCAAAGTAGTCTCCCTTTTGAAACTAATCTACAAATGTAAGATTACAAATGGAATCTACAAAAAATAATCTACAAATGTATTAAAGCTTGTTTTTGTACATTTATTTGCTATATAAAATGTATAAATATACGCGTAAACAGCTGTAAGAATGTGTAATTGACAGCATGCTATCTTGTCACACATGAGTTAAGTAGAGGCATCGAATCCGGTTATTACTTGAGTTGGTGAGGTTAGTAAATAGCTTCTGTTGATGATTCTTGTGGTGCATATAGTTGACTGGGCATTACAGGAGTGGAGAACTGGCCAAGCTCCAGCTGCTTAAAGACGAAACTGGAGAGTTGTCTTCTAATGATGAAAAGCGATATCGCGCTCTGAAGCGGCAGGCTGAAAAAGAGCTACTGCAGCATGCTGATGTGATTTGTTGCACTTGCGTCGGGGCGGGTGATCCCCGTATCGCTAATATGAACTTCAAGTACACCCTGATTGATGAAAGCACTCAGGCAACAGAACCAGAATGCATGATTCCTGTGGTATTGGGCTGTAGGCAGGTCAGTTGATTTGCTGCTTGATACATGGTATTCTGGTGTTCGAGTATGGAGTATACATATGATTGACTGAGATGGATTTCTTACTGTTTGCATGATGAACCTGTAGAGTGTTTGTCAAACAAGTCTTACATGTCCAATGGCAAAGCTTCATTGAAGCGATTACCACGCATATTACCATGCATAAGTTGATAAAATACATGTTACTCTAGATGAATTAATAAAATACATATTACTTTAGATAAATTAATAAAATACATGTTACTTTAGGTAAGTTAATAAAATACATATTATTTTGGACAAAATCTCTAGCGATATAGTGAGGAATGACTTATCATCTTAATTAAATATTCACGTTAGGCAAACATGCAATAATTATTTAGTTTAAAATATCTTTTAATGACTTGAATAAATCTTTGGTTACTATTCTTTATTAAATGCCGTCTTAGCTTTTTCTGAGCATGGGATTGCGTAGATGGTATTACGAAGATTGTTATATTTATGTTACTGAAGACGCTGCAGCAGCTCAGCCGTAGGTTTTCATATAAAACTTGTTATATTAGCAAGAGTTTATGAGGAAACGATGAGAGAGATTAACTATAAGATGATGATGGAAAGGTTACACTATATTTAACAACTGTTTAGAGTACAAACATACCAAGTTAGACGTGTGCATTGATAAAGTAAAAAGTGATTTTTATTTTGAGCAAGGTCTTACAGGCCTATTAGATTTTAAAAGGGGAAATGTAAAGGCACACTTTTTTATGGCTGGCTCACTTATCATTGGGATTGGCATTTTAGGTCTGCAGTCTTGAAAGTGCCAAATAAAAATTACTTTTTGTTATCAAATATTATCTTTTGTATATTATAAAGTATTATCTTTTGTATTTAGTGAAACAGAAAATAACTGTTAATAGAAATTGTCTCCCTTTTTGTATGACTGGTTTACACAATTTAGGAAATCCCTTTGAATGGACCAGGCCTGAAAACATGAGTAGATATTTACAAAAGATTTGTTAATTTGTTAGCAGAATTTGTCATTTTAGATTACATGCTAAATATGTATGTATTAGAGTGGCTCGGTTAAAGACGTTTGCTCTATTGTAACAACATGGCTTCTCAACTATTCTATGCATTGCTTTGAGACCATCTAGCATGTCTACTTCTGTGAGATCTTGATAGGAGAGTTTATACAGTTAATATATAACAAGTTAGGAATATATACGTTTTTCTAGTGCAATGAAGATGAGTAATTTGCATATCTCTGCTCTTTGTGAACAGCTCGTCCTTGTGGGAGACCACTGCCAGCTTGGCCCTGTTGTTATGTGCAAGAAAGCAGCACGGGCTGGCCTCTCCCAGAGTCTTTTTGAGAGGCTTGTTGTACTTGGCACCCGACCAATCAGATTGCAGGTGCAGTACAGAATGCACCCGGCGCTGAGCGCGTTCCCCAGTAACATTTTCTATGAGGGCAGTCTGCAGAATGGAGTGACCGCTGGTAGGTGTTTGTTTTATCCATGAATTCACTGTACATTTCTAATTTAGTTCTCGAAGCATTCAACTGCAATCTATAATACTGTGCATGACTGTAGCTGAGCGCATGAGGAATGTGGTGGATTTCAATTGGCCACAACCTGAGAAGCCCATGTTCTTCTACGCTACCACGGGCCAGGAAGAAATATCCAGCTCGGGCACTTCGTATCTCAACAGAACAGAGGCGGCATGTGTGGAGAAGATTGCTACTCGTTTTCTCAAAGCTGGTATCAAACCAGACCAGATAGGAGTTATCACTCCATACGAGGGCCAGCGCGCTTACTGCGTCATGTATATGAAGCATAGTGGCACGATGCCTCACAAACTCTACGAGGTAGGTAGTGCATCTGTCTATAGTAACAAATGAGACAAATATATTTTGCTTTTTGCCTAATGATTTAATATGATGGGTAGTTTGAAAGCCTTGAAACAATATCTTTGCTTGAATATTTGGCAGGAAATAGAAGTAGCGAGTGTGGATGCCTTCCAAGGAAGGGAGAAGGATTTCATCATTTTGTCGTGTGTCAGAGCCAATGAACACCAGGGTATCGGCTTCCTCAATGATCCCCGTCGTCTCAATGTTGCACTCACTCGTGCTAAATTTGGCATCATCATTGTTGGCAATCCCAAAGTTCTCTCTAAGGTAGGCTGCGGTTTTTGATTTTTACGCGTGCAAGATTTGCATTAACAATTACTGCTTAACATGTCTGTAGCAATTATCTTCATTAGCAATTAATATGTTGCTGATGCGCATACCTGCTGGCGAGAAGCGCAGTGAGATTTAAGTCAATAACTGCTTTTTTTACCTAGCCGGTCAGTCAGACTACTAATAGAAATATGCTTGAAATATATATAAACTTTGTATTAGCTTTAACACATGAAAGCCTCGGCACTAGGGCAGTTTCGCTTTGTTTTTCCACACTTGTGGTTTATATGAGATTACAAAATTGTTGTTGCTTCATGTGGTATACGTTTTGAATGTGATTTCCAAGTTTCAAGTTGATTGGATTGTTCTTGAGATAGTGCCAACCTGAGAAATGAACAATGGCTGCCGACAGAACATCAGATTCTAATGACACATTGATTGAATTTCATTTTAATAAAGATTGAAAAAAGACAAAGCTAGAAAGTTTCTTATTCTCAACAACAAGAGCTTCACACCAAAAATGTTTAGCTTTTTAACCATTATATTTATATTGAGCCACCAACCATTATATTTCCTCAGTTACCTCTAAACATCACATATTTGAAAAAGTGTAATAAAGTCTATTTACTATATTTGATTTGTTTTCCCGTTAATTTCTACGAGCTTAAAGCTTCAATATGATGTTCAGTTGAAAAGGATTTTGTGCTATTCTATGTACTTTTACAGTCGACTGAAAGTTGTTAATTGGATCTAGGATCAGGGGGCTCACCTGGGTATACAAGGGGGCTCACCTGGGTATACAAGGGGGCTCACCTGGGTATACAAGGGGGCTCACCTGGGTATACAAGGGGGCTCACCTGGGTATACAAGGGGGCTCACCTGGGTATACAAGGGGGCTCACCTGGGTATACAAGGGGGCTCACCTGGGTATACAAGGGGGCTCACCTGGGTATACAAGGGGGCTCACCTGGGTATACAAGGGGGCTCACCTGGGTATACAAGGCTAGGCTTCAATGTGTTAATGGACTTGACAAGCCAATTAAGATAATTGCTCTCTACACAAGATGTTGGTGTGTTTAATCATATAAAGAGGCTGTCCATGGCGCTAATTAGATTGTTCTTCTAATATATTGATATTCTAAACAATTGGTATTCTAAAAGATTGATATTCTTAAAGATTGATATTCTAAAAGATCGATATTATAAATTAGATATTCTAAAAGATTGATATTGTAATTGTAAAAGATTGATATTCTAAAAGATTAATATTCTAAAAATTCGATATTCTGAAAGATCGGTCTTGCAAAAATCTAAGTTGTGATGCCTGTTAGTTGGTCCGTGACCTTTGTAAAATAGATCTTGGTTTTGTCCCATTGATGTTTTATTATTTTTGTTGATAAAAGCGAAAGTAATAACAGTAACGGTCGCACAAACAGTAGGTCAAGGTCAGTAGTGAAAACAGATGACCCAGTTATGGGCTGCAAATTGTTGGTCATGTTTATTGATTTGGAGCTGTTCTGATACTTTTTAGCTTAATAAGGTTGCAGTTGATAGTTGTTATGGCTTTCTAGTTGTGATTAAGTTGAAATATTGTATTGTAACTGTAATGTTGATATGAATTTAGAATGCCTAGTTTCTGAAGTAGGCTTGCTGTTTCATCTTGTTATACACTATCTCCAGCAAGAGTTATGGAACCATCTACTGACCTACTACAAAGAGCAAAAAGTGCTCGTAGAAGGAGCATTGAGCAACCTAAAGGAGAGCATGATGCAGTTCAGCAAACCGAGGAAGTTGGTAAACACTGCCAACCCAGGGGGTAGATTTATGAGCTCTACCATGTTCAGCGCCAGAGAGGTCCTCATACCTGGTGGGTCCTGCCTGCTACTCACTCTGCATTTCTATTTACCACGCTTGTAGATCTACTCTTTTATGAGTAATATTCTATAGACTTTCATGAATAGATCCTAAAAATGTCCTGTATATTTCTGGTTTGTCTCATTTGATATATAGTGAATTTTAGCAGTAACTCTTTTGCAAAATTATAAGTTTGAGGTTCATGGTTTATAGGAATTCTGCATTATCTCTTGTCACTGGATGCCGCTACAAGATGCAACCAGAAAAACAATAATTCTTACATGAGAGTATATATTTGTCTCAAGGTTTGACAGTCGTAACAAAATTCTTCAGCTTCTTTTTTGTAAAAGTAATAATATTGGCTAAACCTTTAGACCACAGTCAGAAATATCAACGAAACTTGTTATTAAAAATGCATCAATAACAAAAACTAAGATGTTAAGTCAAAATAAAATAAATACAAAACATCAGAGCAAATGTGGAAAAAGAAAACATGTTGTTGAGTAATTCACCATTTAACTATAGCTGCTATTGTAACTGCCCAAAAGAGAGCATGTTGTTGAGTAATTCACCATTTAACTATAGCGGCTATTGTAACTGCCCAAAAGAGCATGTTGTTGAGTAATTCACCATTTAACTATAGCGGCTATTGTAACTGCCCAAAAGAGAGCATGTTGTTGAGTAATTCACCATTTAACTATAGCTGCTATTGTAACTGCCTAAAAGAGAGCATGTTGTCGAGTAATTCACCATTTAACTATAGCGACTATTGTAACTGCCCAAAAACCTAATCAAATAAGTTCTATGATGTTTGAGATGTCCGTGTTGAATTTTATGATAGGATTTCTAGGCTAGAATTATTCTCTCACCAGTCTTTGAAACATTGCTTCTTGTAGCAATAATTCTCTTTCAACCGTAGTTATTTTTATTGAGGCTAAAATAGTTAAATTTCTAAATACCTGCGTAGTGTGAATGTCTGTAAATATCAGTTCCATTTGGGAATTAGAATCTATTGTAAGCGCACTCCGATGTGGTTACTAACACTGAGTTGAAGCTGGTTTAGTAAATGTTTGACGATGATAATGTGCATCTTATAAGTTTACTCATGGTAGTTGACTGATTGATGCTATCTTAGATCTCTATTTATATGGTTTGTAGAGGTTTGTTTGCTGCAACATTAATTTTAGCAATAATTGATTTGCTGTTTACCATATTAATAAGCTTACTATCTCAATATTACTGATGGCTGCGTAGCAAAGGTTGATAAATACCCTCTTTCAGAAAAATGGTCGAATGTGACTATCCAAACAGAGTGTTAATGTTACTCAACAAGCTGGTCTGATGAAGTGATGTACATCACTTCATTTATACAATCGCAGAAATTTATCCCTATACATATACCAATCCTATGTAATTGGGTTTGTTCAAATGTAAAAATTAAAGGAAATACTTTTAAACGTTTTAATTTGTCCAACAATTTTGAAGGTTAATTTTGATTGGTTGGATTTTAATGAAACAGAATTCCTTCTGTCTTATTCGTCGCTGTAAACAAAACTGTGTTTTGACTGATGAAACGATGATGAACGTGTGCGCGATGGATATGATGCTGTAATGTGAAGATCTGTTACAAGTTTTTAAAATCGTACGAATTTTTATGGTTTTAGCCTGGAGACAGTTGACATTCCAGTTGACATCGGCCAACATAAAAAAATTTGATGTGCAGTGCTGACCTTTTCAGCATAAACTGACTTGTCAATTTTTCGGCTCGATTTGGTTCATTGCAAACATTTGCATGATGGTTAAGTGATGTAACTCGTGCTCACCAAGTTATGACTGCCTGAACATATAAATCAGAATTGATATTTGACAGGGAGTGCGTATGATCGGTCTGGGGCTCAGCCACCTGCTAATATGAATGGTAGTGCCTACTTTGGTCGAGAGTCTTTCATGCGCGCGCCTCATGACCAGATGGGCTTCATACCTCAGGACCGCGGGGCCTATCATACAGCAGCTATGAATCTGCCTGTGCCCATTGGCATGTTCATGCCCCCCGTACCCGCCTTTCAACAAGCACCCATCCCTCAGGCTAACGGTGAGTTCTGCATGTTGAAAAATGCGCTTACTGTGGTGTCACGTAGTATAGCATTAGCTTGCTTGTATTGCTTTTTCCTTCTCTGAACAGGGACGAGGAAACCTATGACTGGAGGAAGATCAGGCTATAATGGAGCAAGAACAGATAGGAGAGGCTCAAGCAGGCCTCCTCGTTATAGCAATCAAGGTGGCCAGCACAACTCTCAGGCTGCAGGTGATGGTTCACAGTCTAGCCAAGACGTTGGTGGTATGATCAGTCAGCCATTTGGCAGCCAAGGTCCGATGACACAGAATCTTATGAGCATTTCTCAGCCGTTCCATATGAGTCAGCCTGGTCTGAGCCAGCCAGGCCTGAGTCAGCCCGCGCTCTCCCAGGTATCACCATTCATTCTCCCATATCCCCATTTCTTTGGCTCACTCAGTTTATCATCATCCACTCATAGGTTCCACTCATGTACACGGTGTCACCCAGTCATAAGCATCGCCTGAGATTTGACTGAACCCATAGAATCAGTATCACATGGAAAAAATTCTATTGGGTCCCTGAAACAACAAAAAATTAATAGTTAACTGCATAAATTACATATCTACAGTGCGCCCTCGGGTTACGATGACCCTGTTATACAATTTTTTCACCCTGCAATGTAGAACACACTGATTTTTCGCCCTCCATATGAAATATTTTCGCCATATGAAACCGACAAAAATTTTTTCTCCAAATTTAAATGTGACAGTCAGTGTGCTGATTACGTCGGAATAACAAATATGCCGATATGCTATTTCCCGAAATCTTTCTAACAAAGAATAAAAGAGACACGATGCGCGATCTCACTCAGTTCGGCATTATTTCGGTATCAGTTATTGTGAAAACAGAACTGGAAAAAAATAGTAGGATATAAAATAAATTGAAGAGATGCGATGCTCGATCTCGATCAGTTTGATGTTATTATTGCGAAAATGAAACTAGAAACAGATAGGTGATGAAATTTTAGCGATAAAAAAGTTGAAGTTCAGTCAAATAGTTAAAAATACATATTAAAATTTAGCTTCAAGTATGTGTTTAGTAAGCTAAATTCATTTGAGTTAAATTCAGTGATTATGTTTTACATCTGCTTGAAAGCAAGAACCCCCTACGGTACGTGCTGCACGTAGTACCATGACTATGTTTTCATGACTCGCTTGTGATACACATTTGGGGCTGTGAGGAAGTTGAGTTACTTGCAATCCAGTGTTTCAATGAACACCTGCACGATGCATGCGCATTTAACGCCAGCGCTTGACCCCATAGGGCATAGATCAAGTATACAGTCATACTTAATGCGCTTAGACTGAGCTTGTATGTCAATTTACTCGCATGTTGGTGCAATTTATATATATATATATATAGAACAAGTAAATATATATTGATTTGTTTCCATACTCTAAAAAATGCAAATAAAACACTCAAAACAAGATATTGTAACAGAAAGAACATGTTGGTTATTGTCCTAACTTACCACATGCTTTCAAAAAGCAACAAATAAAAAATATTGCAAGGAAATGTGATTAATTAAAATGTAAAATTAAATACATACAATAGCAGCTAACGCTAGCATTTGCCAGGGAGGGAGAGATAAATTATCCTTCTTTACAAAAGTTGACTTTGATAAATTTGGATTTTATCAAAGTCTTAAAAGACAAACTTAGAACTAGACCTAAAAGTAAACTTTCATTTTTAACGTAACGTAATTAAAATTTCTTTGTCGTTCATAGTTTTAAGTTTCTCGCTGGTTAGCTAATTTTTCCTTTGTTTCGCTCTCACGACCAGCCGGCCGTTTTAAGAGAAACCTATCTAAGGACGTTTGCCTTTGTCGCTCTTTCAACATGTTGTGATTAGGACGAACGCAGGTGGCATCACAAAGGGTTAATGCACGACCACTAGCCAACTTGTCCGAATGTCTATTTTTTATAGTCTTGGTAGATAGCACCGCCTTTTCACATGGCATCGTTTCAGTTACGCTGTCACCGGCCAATTGTTTGTCTTTTATCCAATGCCTGAGCAGTCTCTCCATCAGCGGTCGTGAAGATCGCTGCGCCGTTTAGAAACTATGATTAGTCCTTTTGCGAACTAAATGCCCTAAATATAATTCTTCTGTTGATAGTTGTGTGGATGTATTTCTGTCATATTGCTGAGCTAGCTCAATCACGCATACACATTTCGCATATTTTTCAATAATTTTCCGTTTAATATCAATTGTTATCATTCGCTTTTTCTTTGCATTATCTTTCATTTTACTAGCAAACTTTCGATCTACGCACAGTACTTTTAATTCACATAGTTCTGTGCTGAAAACCGCGCAGAAAAAAACACGGTACAAAAGTATAACTTGAGCAGTTGAAAAATACAGATTGATGCTGTTGTCATAAAACACCTCCAACATACTTGGCAACTGACTCACGTGCTCGTATCTCAAACATGGCTCGTATGTTAGTGCTAAAACTTGCTTAAAAGCTGGCTCGTATCTCAATTTTCGCGTACGTTGGGGCACTCATAAGTTTAAGTATTACTGTAATAACTAATAACCTAATTAATGACTATAAATAGCTACACAGCCTGTCGGGCTCAGTTTAGCAGCAATCGTTCGCTTCTTCTTCGTTTCATCTTAGCATTGAAACTGCTCAAATCAAAATAAAACCGACTGAATCGTGAAAATGCTTATAATGAAATAGAAAATATTTTGATGCGCATCATTCGCAAGTGGCATTTCCATTATTCGCTAGCACGATAAAGATTTGAGAATCACAAAACTCTCTTAGCTTGCGGATTTATGCCATTTCCATGATGCGGTTAACTTGCAAGATGGCTCAAATTTGCTCATGCGTGTCATGGAAACATAGTGATTGTAACATACATCTTATTGCAGATCATAACCACTAAATACACTCAAGTTACTGTAGGTAATTATAGTTACTAAAGTTAACATATTATTTTGTTACTAATTTTTAATGTGTACAGTACGTATATAAAATTTACGATTTTTATCAGAGGGTGTTTGCATTAGATATTTACTATGGGTTTTATACCCTTCTATACGAAATCTTTGCCTTATGATAACAAAACCGTAACGAATTAGAATCGTATGGTGAGGGTCCAATGCATTAGGAATCTCTTCTACAAGCCGAGTGGAAATACCAGAAAATAACCCTACTAATATGTGATGTCATAACTTTCCTGTAACTGGTGGTCAATTGAACGCCCTACAGATATACAACATCATAATCTTCCTGTAACTGTTGGTCAATTGAATGCCCTACAGATATACATCATAATCTTCCTGTAACTGGTGGTCAATTGAATGCCCTACAGATATACAACATCATAATCTTCCTGTAACTGTTGGTCAATTGAATGCCCTACTAGTTTAACTATGCTAGCAATCTACTTCCTCAAAAAGGTGACTTGCATTTTTTGAAATTTTAGTTATAATCAGGCTAGTGTTTGTTCCAACTTGAGCTGGTGAATCAGGGAGCTAAATTCGGCTGATGCAGAACTGTTGGCAAGCAAAAGTATATAACCCGATGCCTTGCTTGCTTCCTGCCTAACTTTTAACAAATATTTTTAAATCTGTTAGTCTGCCATTAAAATGTTCATCGAATCTTACGCGTGTGATTTTTGGGGTACAATCGTCTCACACCAATGTGTCCTAGAGAAAATTTTTCATGACCTGTTGCTGTTTTTAGGACAGCTACATGGTAGATGAGTTCAAGTCTCAAGCAGATATGATGCTGTCGCAAGATTCTACTTACCAGGGTGACCGCAACTATTACCCTGGTCAGCTGTCGCAGGGAGCAGGACAGTTCACACCCTACTAGCGCCAGTCCATGGAGGTGCGCATTACAGAAGGTAGTCCTTTATCAGCACATCTCAAATTCCTCTAACCTTCCTATGATGGTGGTTCGATTTGTATCTAATGTAGTGCTCAAACGTAACCATGTTTATCTTGCTAGAGAAGAGTTGATGAAGGTAATGGAGTTACAACAGAGATTTGCATAGCAAAAGGTTGGTGGTGACGATGTCAAATACCGTCAGTCAAATCTACCCAGCACTGTCAGCCTTCATACACAAGTCTCGTCGTCCATTGTCTATCCAAAAACTGATGTCATTTGGACATTTTTAACTTTTAAGCACAAGAAACAGATTTTGAGATGTGTAGGGCACATGCAAGCTAGGATTGTCAAGGTTGGTAAAACGCAGCAGCTGAGCCGTTGACTAGATAGAAAAGAGGCTGGATTTTCAGCTTCAGGTCTCGTGTTGGCAGCTCGTATCTATGTTTTCATAGATGGATGCAAGTAACAATCATGTTTTGGTTTGTCTACTAATTGTCAGGAACAAATTGATCTGTTTGACTAGCTATGCTTTACACAACATTTACCTCTCTTGCGTATTTTTATTGTTATTGGAACGCTATGGCCTGAAATGTTCATCTGATACTGCATGCCTATATTAGATCATATCATGCACAAGATATCTGTTAGAAGAGGGCAGCTTTGCTCGATGTATTTGCTGTTCCTTTCTCTTCTACGTGTGTGAAATGAGCCAGCCACTCATCTGCATTTACATAAGTCCAACCAGTTATTTCTCTGAAATAAGTTTAGACAGGAGTTAGTTGTTTTCTTAAGAAGTGCTGTTGTATGTTATATTCGTAGAGTTCATTCAGCAATAAAAGTTACAATGCATCAGCCACTGTCTCTTCCTTTGCCAAAACCAAATATTTTATGTAAAATGCATTCATTAATTAGCATTATAAGATATCATGAAACTATTAACTATCAATGTTATTGTACAAAAGAAATAATGGAAATTAACAGTTTCTGCACTATTATGAAGGCTTTATCTCAACGGGAGTTTTCTCAAGATTAGTGTGTGTATCCTTTTGGGCTTGCAACTCCTCATTCGTCTCTTCACAAATTTTTTTTGCGTCACTGCAGGCAGCTTCAGTTTCATCATCGCTGTGTTCAGATTCTACAAATTATAAGTAAAATGTACCACGCAGAATGAACGAGTGATCAACACTGTTGTGGACATAAATATTGTTGCAAATGGATTTGCGAACGATATTACGAGTTAGTAGGGTGGAGATGTTGATGGTACTAACATGGCGGCCACTGAAATACATTAAACAGTTGATGCAGTGAATGCTTGAGTGAGCCTTGTGTTAAGTCCCGCGGAAACTACGGTAGCAGTACCTGATTCAGATTCAACATGTTGAGATTTTTTTTTCTGCTTAGACTTTTTCTTTTTCAATCTTTTCGCTCTCTTTTTTGCTGTTCGTTCTTCTGCTGCATTGGCATTTTCGACAAGCTTCCTTTGGTATTCATCGTCCTTAGTAGTCTGTGAAGATGATAATATGTATAACTGTCATGAGGTTGACAGACGACCAGTGCGAGATAATCACAAACATAGTCTTAAACAATACAACTCGCAGCGGAAACGCTGATTATTCATAATACAACATCGCAAAAGGATTTGTGAATATTCGTGAATATCTATCACTGATCAAAACGTGACTCCCATATTTGAAAATACTTCTGACCCAGAAGTTCCGCGATTGCGAAAGACTAGTTCTCGCTTTCCGTCTCAAATAAAGGAGCGCTAACAACTTGAACTGACCACCAAGAGTGGGCATTTTCAAAATGACCTTGACATTCCATCGCCGCATGACCTAGCGATCATCAGCCACTCAGCTTTGTTAGCCACCAGGCCTAACGCCGCAAGTGTTTTGCTGCTGTGTAAACAGCCATGGCCTTGATATGGGGGAATCACTTTGAAGGTTACGGAATGATATTAGTGTTGCGACACCGAGTTGTCATCTACTGTTAATTAAACTTAACTCTTATTTTGTAGAGCATTTTATGATAGTGTGAAATCGCAAGAGATAAAAATATATCAACAATATATCCAACTCATCTTGAGCAGATGTTTTTTTACAATGGAATCATGATTCCATTCTAAAATTTAGTTCCATGTAATTTTCATCATAATGAATTACGGTACATGATGTGATAACTCATCCAAACTTAGCAACATCTACACACAATATGAAAATACAATTTTATAAATGGCAAAATAATTTATATTATAGCGCTCGTTTTACCGTGACGGCAACCTTAACAATTTTAAACTGTTCAAAAGTGTCAGCAACATGTGTTGCAACTATCCATTAGCTTAGTGTGAGAGAAGTCCTGCATTCACATCATAACATAGATTTACTGTGTCAACACCAGTACTTTCATCAATTGTGTTAATTATTCAATCTAAAATTTATTGTATTGTATATACATGTATATTATTACCACATTGACAGATAGTAGGTGTGTATAATAAAAGATATCTCAACCTACATAATTATGACCATTTAGCAATCTTCAGGAGAAATACTTACAACTGTAAAATCGCTGTTTCTAATATTAAAACTCAGCCCCATTAGCGACCAGACATTTTGCTTGTATTACTGGCAGAGCTCACTCACACCATGCTCTAGAAGTGATATGGCTGAGTAGTGCAATGCGTAGAAGACGAAACAGTTGTACCTTGGATATAACAATAAAGTAGCCTAGTAGTTGTGCGATATGGTTGCCATGGCACTGAGTAGTTTCATATTAATTATATCACGTATGGAGCAGTTTCTTTTTGCAGCTAAGTCCTAATTTGTATGCCTCTACTGAGCAGTTTCACTTTGCAAACAGCATTACAGAACAATTTTACTTGGAATGCATTTGCGAATACTGAACAACATTTCTTGTGTATACATACTGGGTTATGTAACGTTCAACATGCACTAGCCAGCTTCACCAATTCATCTGACAACCTTTTATCTTCAACCAACTTGAGCAATATTGCGCAATTAAGTATTGTGGTAGGTGCAGATTGTAACAGAAACATTAAAATGATGGCCATTTATGATGATGAAAATAAAAATTGGCAATAAACAGGTGTGTTCACAGATAAATAGCTAGTCAGTTAAAGACTGGGATACCAAATAAACATCACCTTAACACTACATACTTCTGGTAGAGGAATATAGATTGTGCACTAAAGCATTTTGGCTAGAACTAGAGTAAACCTAACAAGTTATCACGGCAGGGTAAACACTGTTGTGAGATTGATAGCACTATAAATTTACATAAAAGAACTCCAACTTAATTCTTGAACTTACCATTTCGCACTGATATGTTATGATCAGTTACGCATGCTATTTTGTAATATTTTAATGTATGCGCAGACACAAAAGGCAAAATCCTTAATCACGCTGACGGCAAGAATGGCTGTTGGGAAGCGACTTACCCTGTCTCAAATGTCTAAACATTGAACGATGTATAATACATGTACATAGGTATGCCCACGGTACACATATTTACAAGCCTTCCATACATGTATGTAGTATGAACAAGCCGATAGAAACTTGATCTGCCTCTTTCAAATTACCTTAGCCTCCTTTTCATCAAGAAATTTTTGCCGAGCGTATTCTCGCCTTCTCACTCCTCGGTAAACATGGAAATCTCCACTTCCTGCACCAGCACTGGAACCTACAGATTTAAAGAAAATATGTAGACCATCTTTACAGTTTTCTCTACTCAACTACTCAACCTCGACTACTCAACCTCGACTACTCAACCTCAACTACTCAACCTCAACTACTCAACCTCTACTACTCAACCTCAACTACTCAACCTCTACTACTCAACCTCAACTACTCAACCTCAACTACTCAACCTCAACTACTCAACCTCAACTACTCAACCACTCAACCTCTACTACTCAACCTCTACTACTCAACCTCAACTACTCAACCTCAACTACTCAACCTCTACTACTCAACCTCAACTACTCAACCTCTACTACTCAACCTCAACTACTCAACCTCAACTACTCAACCTCAACCACTCAACCTCAACTACTCAACCTCTACTACTCAACCTCTACTACTCAACCTCAACTACTCAACCACAACTACTCAACCTCTACTACTCAACCTCAACTACTCAACCTCTACTACTCAACCTCAACTACTCAACCACAACTACTCAACCTCTACTACTCAACCTCAACTACTCAACCTCAACTACTCAACCTCAACTACTCAACCTCTACTACTCAACCTCAACTACTCAACCTCAACTACTCAACCACAACTACTCAACCTCTACTACTCAACCTCTACTACTCAACCTCAACTACTCAACCTCTACTACTCAACCTCAACTACTCAACCACAACTACTCAACCTCTCAACCACTCAACCTCAACTACTCAACTACTCAACCTCAACTACTCAACCTCAACTACTCAACCTCAACTACTCAACCTCTACTACTCAACCTCAACTACTCAACCTCAACTACTCAACCTCAACTACTCAACCTCAACTACTCAACCTCTACTACTCAACCTCAACTACTCAACCTCTACTACTCAACCTCAACTACTCAACCTCAACTACTCAACCTCTACTACTCAACCTCAACTACTCAACCTCTACTACTCAACCTCAACTACTCAACCTCTACTACTCAACCTCAACTACTCAACCACAACTACTCAACCTCTCAACCACTCAACCTCAACTACTCAACCACTCAACCTTAACTACTCAACCTCAACTAAACCCCAACTACTCAACCACTCAACCTCAACTACTCAACCACTCAACCTCAACTACTCAACCTCGACTACTCAACCTCAACTACTCAACCTTAACTACTCAACCTCAACTACTCAACCTCAACTACTCAACCTCTACTACTCAACCTCAACTACTCAACCTCAACTACTCAACCTCAACTACTCAACCTCTACTACTCAACCTCAACTACTCAACCTCAACTACTCAACCACTCAACCTCAACTACTCAACCTCTACTACTCAACCTCTACTACTCAACCTCAACTACTCAACCACAACTACTCAACCTCTACTACTCAACCTCAACTACTCAACCTCTACTACTCAACCTCAACTACTCAACCACAACTACTCAACCTCTACGACTCAACCTCAACTACTCAACCTCAACTCCTCAACCTCAACTACTCAACCTCTACTACTCAACCTCAACTACTCAACCTCAACTACTCAACCACAACTACTCAACCTCTACTACTCAACCTCAACTACTCAACCTCTACTACTCAACCTCAACTACTCAACCTCTACTACTCAACCTCAACTACTCAACCACAACTACTCAACCTCTCAACCACTCAACCTCAACTACTCAACTACTCAACCTCAACTACTCAACCTCTACTACTCAACCTCAACTACTCAACCTCAACTACTCAACCTCAACTACTCAACCTCAACTACTCAACCTCTACTACTCAACCTCAACTACTCAACCTCTACTACTCAACCTCAACTACTCAACCTCAACTACTCAACCTCTACTACTCAACCTCAACTACTCAACCTCTACTACTCAACCTCAACTACTCAACCTCTACTACTCAACCTCAACTACTCAACCACAACTACTCAACCTCTCAACCACTCAACCTCAACTACTCAACCACTCAACCTTAACTACTCAACCTCAACTAAACCCCAACTACTCAACCACTCAACCTCAACTACTCAACCACTCAACCTCAACTACTCAACCTCGACTACTCAACCTCAACTACTCAACCTCAACTACTCAACCTCAACTACTCAACCACAACTACTCAACCTCTACTACTCAACCTCAACTACTCAACCTCAACTACTCAACCTCAACTACTCAACCTCAACTACTCAACCTCAACTACTCAACCACAACTACTCAACCTCAACTACTCAACCTCAACTACTCAACCTCTACTACTCAACCTCGACTACTCAACCTCAACTACTCAACCTCTACTACTCAACCTCAACTACTCAACCTCTACTACTCAACCTCAACTACTCAACCTCTACTACTCAACCTCTACTACTCAACCTCAACTACTCAACCACAACTACTCAACCTCTCAACCACTCAACCTCAACTACTCAACTACTCAACCTCAACTACTCAACCTCAACTACTCAACCTCTACTACTCAACCTCAACTACTCAACCTCAACTACTCAACCTCAACTACTCAACCTCAACTACTCAACCTCTACTACTCAACCTCAACTACTCAACCTCTACTACTCAACCTCAACTACTCAACCTCAACTACTCAACCTCTACTACTCAACCTCTACTACTCAACCTCTACTACTCAACCTCTACTACTCAACCTCAACTACTCAACCTCTACTACTCAACCTCGACTACTCAACCTCAACTACTCAACCTCAACTACTCAACCTCAACTACTCAACCTCTACTACTCAACCTCAACTACTCAACCTCTACTACTCAACCTCTACTACTCAACCTCAACTACTCAACCTCAACTACTCAACCTCAACTACTCAACCTCTACTACTCAACCTCAACTACTCAACCTCTACTACTCAACCTCAACTACTCAACCTCTACTACTCAACCTCAACTACTCAACCTCGACTACTCAACCTCAACTACTCAACCTCAACTACTCAACCTCTACTACTCAACCTCAACTACTCAACCTCTACTACTCAACCTCAACTACTCAACCTCAACTACTCAACCTCTACTACTCAACCTCAACTACTCAACCTCAACTACTCAACCTGAACTACTCAACCTGAACTACTCAACCTCTACTACTCAACCTCAACTACTCAACTACTCAACCTCTACTACTCAACCTCAACTACTCAACCTCAACTACTCAACCTCAACTACTCAACCTCAACTAAACCCCAACTACTCAACCACTCAACCTCAACTACTCAACCACTCAACCTGAACTACTCAACCTGAACTACTCAACCTGAACTACTCAACCTCTACTACTCAACCTCTACTACTCAACCACAACTACTCAACCTCTACTACTCAACCTCAACTACTCAACCTCAACTACTCAACCTCAACTTCTCAACCTCTACTACTCAACCTCAACTACTCAACCTTAACTACTCAACCTCAACTACTCAACCTCAACTACTCAACCTTAACTACTCAACCTCAACTACTCAACCTCAACTACTCAACCTCAACTACTCAACCTCAACTTCTCAACCTCTACTACTCAACCTCTCAACCACTCAACCTCAACTACTCAACCTCTACTACTCAACCTCTACTACTCAACCTCAACTACTCAACCTCAACTACTCAACCTCAACTACTCAACCTCAACTACTCAACCTCAACTTCTCAACCTCTACTACTCAACCTCAACTACTCAACCTCAACTACTCAACCTTAACTACCCAACCTCAACTACTCAACCTCAACTACTCAACCTTAACTACTCAACCTCAACTACTCAACCTTAACTACTCAACCTCAACTACTCAACCTCAACTACTCAACCTCAACTTCTCAACCTCTACTACTCAACCTCTCAACCACTCAACCTCAACTACTCAACCTCTACTACTCAACCTCTACTACTCAACCTCAACTACTCAACCTCAACTACTCAACCTCAACTACTCAACCTCAACTACTCAACCTCAACTTCTCAACCTCTACTACTCAACCTCAACTACTCAACCTCAACCACTCAACCTCAACTACTCAACCTCTACTACTCAACCTCAACTACTCAACCTCAACTACTCAACCTCAACTTCTCAACCTCTACTACTCAACCTTAACTACTCAACCTCAACTACTCAACCTCTACTACTCAACCTCTACTACTCAACCTCAACTACTCAACCTCAACTACTCAACCTCAACTACTCAACCACAACTACTCAACCTCAACTACTCAACCTCAACTACTCAACCTCAACTACTCAACCTCAACTACTCAACCTTAACTACTCAACCTCAACTACTCAACCTCTACTACTCAACCTCAACTACTCAACCTCAACTACTCAACCTTAACTACTCAACCTCAACTACTCAACCTCAACTACTCAACCTCAACTACTCAACCTCAACTACTCAACCTTAACTACTCAACCTTAACTACTCAACCTGAACTACTCAACCTCTACTACTCAACCTCAACTACTCAACTACTCAACCTCTACTACTCAACCTCAACTACTCAACCTCAACTACTCAACCTCAACTACTCAACCTCAACTAAACCCCAACTACTCAACCACTCAACCTCAACTACTCAACCTGAACTACTCAACCTGAACTACTCAACCTCTACTACTCAACCTCTACTACTCAACCTCTACTACTCAACCTCAACTACTCAACCTCAACTAAACCCCAACTACTCAACTACTCAACCTGAACTACTCAACCTGAACTACTCAACCTGAACTACTCAACCTCTACTACTCAACCTCTACTACTCAACCTCTACTACTCAACCTCAACTACTCAACCACAACTACTCAACCTCTACTACTCAACCTCAACTACTCAACCTCAACTACTCAACCTCAACTTCTCAACCTCTACTACTCAACCTCAACTACTCAACCTTAACTACTCAACCTCAACTACTCAACCTCAACTACTCAACCTTAACTACTCAACCTCAACTACTCAACCTTAACTACTCAACCTCAACTACTCAACCTCAACTACTCAACCTCAACTTCTCAACCTCTACTACTCAACCTCTCAACCACTCAACCTCAACTACTCAACCTCTACTACTCAACCTCTACTACTCAACCTCAACTACTCAACCTCAACTACTCAACCTCAACTACTCAACCTCAACTACTCAACCTCAACTTCTCAACCTCTACTACTCAACCTCAACTACTCAACCTCAACTACTCAACCTTAACTACTCAACCTCAACTACTCAACCTCAACTACTCAACCTTAACTACTCAACCTCAACTACTCAACCTTAACTACTCAACCTCAACTACTCAACCTCAACTACTCAACCTCAACTTCTCAACCTCTACTACTCAACCTCTCAACCACTCAACCTCAACTACTCAACCTCTACTACTCAACCTCTACTACTCAACCTCAACTACTCAACCTCGACTACTCAACCTCAACTACTCAACCTTAACTACTCAACCTCAACTACTCAACCTCAACTACTCAACCTCAACCACTCAACCTCAACTACTCAACCTCAACTACTCAACCTCAACTACTCAACCTCAACTACTCAACCTCAACTACTCAACCTCAACTACTCAACCTTAACTACTCAACCTCAACCTCAACTTCTCAACCTCTACTACTCAACCTCAACTACTCAACCTCAACTACTCAACCTCAACTACTCAACC
This sequence comes from Watersipora subatra, assembly GCF_963576615.1. Classification (NCBI taxonomy): domain Eukaryota; kingdom Metazoa; phylum Bryozoa; class Gymnolaemata; order Cheilostomatida; family Watersiporidae; genus Watersipora; species Watersipora subatra. Next base: position 75,345,330 of record NC_088710.1, read on the forward strand.
TCAACTACTCAACCTCAACTTCTCAACCTCTACTACTCAACCTCAACTACTCAACCTCAACCACTCAACCTCAACTACTCAACCTCTACTACTCAACCTCAACTACTCAACCTCAACTACTCAACCTCAACTTCTCAACCTCAACTACTCAACCTCAACCACTCAACCTCAACTACTCAACCTCTACTACTCAACCTCAACTACTGAACCTCAACTACTCAACCTCAACTTCTCAACCTCTACTACTCAACCTTAACTACTCAACCTCAACTACTCAACCTCTACTACTCAACCTCTACTACTCAACCTCAACTACTCAACCTCAACTACTCAACCTCAACTACTCAACCACAACTACTCAACCTCAACTACTCAACCTCAACTACTCAACCTCAACTACTCAACCTCAACTACTCAACCTCAACTACTCAACCTTAACTACTCAACCTCTACTACTCAACATCTACTACTCAACCTCGACTACTCAACCTCGACTACTCAACCTCAACTACTCAACCCTAACTACTCAACCTCAACTACTCAACCTCAACTACTCAACCTCAACTACTCAACCTTAACTACTCAACCTCTACTACTCAACATCTACTACTCAACCTCAACTACTCAACCTCGACTACTCAACCTCAACTACTCAACCTTAACTACTCAACCTCAACTACTCAACCTCGACTACTCAACCTCAACTACTCAACCTTAACTACTCAACCTCAACTACTCAACCTCAACTACTCAACCTCAACTACTCAACCTCAACTACTCAACCTTAACTACTCAACCTCTACTACTCAACCTCTACTACTCAACCTCAACTACTCAACCTTAACTACTCAACCTCAACTACTCAACCTCTACTACTCAACCTCAACTACTCAACCTCAACTTCTCAACCTCTACTACTCAACCTCAACTACTCAACCTTAACTACTCAACCTCAACTACTCAACCTCAACTACTCAACCTCAACTACTCAACCTCAACTACTCAACCTCAACTTCTCAACCTCTACTACTCAACCTCAACTACTCAACCTCTACTACTCAACCTCTCAACCACTCAACCTCAACTACTCAACCTCTACTACTCAACCTCTACTACTCAACCTCAACTACTCAACCTCAACTACTCAACCTCAACTACTCAACCTCAACTACTCAACCTTAACTACTCAACCTCAACTACTCAACCTCTACTACTCAACCTCAACTACTCAACCTCAACTACTCAACCTTAACTACTCAACCTCAACTACTCAACCTCAACTACTCAACCTCAACTACTCAACCTCAACTACTCAACCTTAACTACTCAACCTTAACTACTCAACCTCAACTACTCAACCTCAACTACTCAACCTCAACTTCTCAACCTCTACTACTCAACCTCTCAACCACTCAACCTCAACTACTCAACCTCTACTACTCAACCTCAACTACTCAACCTCAACTACTCAACCTCAACTACTCAACCTCAACTACTCAACCTCAACTACTCAACTACTCAGCCTCAACTACTCAACCTCAACTACTCAACCTCAACTACTCAGCCTCAACTACTCAACCTCAACTACTCAACCTCAACTACTCAACCTCAACTACTCAACCTCAACTACTCAGCCTCAACTACTCAACCTCAACTACTCAACCTCAACTACTCAACCTTAACTACTCAACCTTAACTACTCAACCTCAACTACTCAACCTCAACTACTCAACCTCAACTTCTCAACCTCTACTACTCAACCTCTCAACCACTCAACCTCAACTACTCAACCTCAACTACTCAACCTCTACTACTCAACCTCAACTACTCAACCTCTACTACTCAACCTCAACTACTCAACCTCAACTACTCAACCTCAACTTCTCAACCTCTACTACTCAACCACAACTACTCAACCACAACTACTCAACCTCTACTACTCAACCACAACTACTCAACCTCTACTACTCAACCTCTCAACCACTCAACCTCAACTACTCAACCTCTACTACTCAACCTCAACTACTCAACCTCAACTACTCAACCTCAACTACTCAACCACAACTACTCAACCTTAACTACTCAACCTCAACTACTCAACCTCAACTACTCAACCTCTACTACTCAACCTCAACTACTCAACCTCAACTACTCAACCTTAACTACTCAACCTCAACTACTCAACCTCTCAACCACTCAACCTCAACTACTCAACCTCTACTACTCAACCTTAACTACTCAACCTCAACTACTCAACCTCAACTACTCAACCTCTACTACTCAACCTTAACTACTCAACCTCAACTACTCAACCTCTACTACTCAACCTCAACTACTCAACCTCAACTACTCAACCTCAACTACTCAACCACAACTACTCAACCTTAACTACTCAACCTCAACTACTCAACCTCAACTACTCAACCTCTACTACTCAACCTCAACTACTCAACCTCAACTACTCAACCTTAACTACTCAACCTCAACTACTCAACCTCAACCACTCAACCTCAACTACTCAACCTCTACTACTCAACCTCAACTACTCAACCTCAACTACTCAACCTCAACTTCTCAACCTCTACTACTCAACCTTAACTACTCAACCTCAACTACTCAACCTCTACTACTCAACCTCTACTACTCAACCTCAACTACTCAACCTCAACTACTCAACCTCAACTACTCAACCTCAACTACTCAACCACAACTACTCAACCTCAACTACTCAACCTCAACTACTCAACCTCAACTACTCAACCTCAACTACTCAACCTCAACTACTCAACCTTAACTACTCAACCTCATTCTCAACTTCTCAACCTCTACTACTCAACCTCAACTACTCAACCTCAACTACTCAACCTCAACTACTCAACCTCAACTACTCAACCTCAACTACTCAACCTCAACTTCTCAACCTCTACTACTCAACCTTAACTACTCAACCTCAACTACTCAACCTCTACTACTCAACCTCTACTACTCAACCTCAACTACTCAACCTCAACTACTCAACCTCAACTACTCAACCTCAACTACTCAACCACAACTACTCAACCTCAACTACTCAACCTCAACTACTCAACCTCAACTACTCAACCTCAACTACTCAACCTCAACTACTCAACCTTAACTACTCAACCTCATTCTCAACTTCTCAACCTCTACTACTCAACCTCAACTACTCAACCTCAACTACTCAACCACAACTACTCAACCTCAACTACTCAACCTCAACTACTCAACCTCAACTACTCAACCTCAACTACTCAACCTCAACTACTCAACCTTAACTACTCAACCTCATTCTCAACTTCTCAACCTCTACTACTCAACCTCAACTACTCAACCTCAACTACTCAACCTCAACTACTCAACCTCAACTACTCAACCTCTACTACTCAACCTCAACTACTCAACCTCTACTACTCAACCTCAACTACTCAACCTCAACTACTCAACCTCTACTACTCAACCTCAACTACTCAACCTCAACTACTCAACCTGAACTACTCAACCTGAACTACTCAACCTCTACTACTCAACCTCAACTACTCAACTACTCAACCTCTACTACTCAACCTCAACTACTCAACCTCAACTACTCAACCTCAACTACTCAACCTCAACTAAACCCCAACTACTCAACCACTCAACCTCAACTACTCAACCACTCAACCTGAACTACTCAACCTGAACTACTCAACCTGAACTACTCAACCTCTACTACTCAACCTCTACTACTCAACCACAACTACTCAACCTCTACTACTCAACCTCAACTACTCAACCTCAACTACTCAACCTCAACTTCTCAACCTCTACTACTCAACCTCAACTACTCAACCTTAACTACTCAACCTCAACTACTCAACCTCAACTACTCAACCTTAACTACTCAACCTCAACTACTCAACCTCAACTACTCAACCTCAACTACTCAACCTCAACTTCTCAACCTCTACTACTCAACCTCTCAACCACTCAACCTCAACTACTCAACCTCTACTACTCAACCTCTACTACTCAACCTCAACTACTCAACCTCAACTACTCAACCTCAACTACTCAACCTCAACTACTCAACCTCAACTTCTCAACCTCTACTACTCAACCTCAACTACTCAACCTCAACTACTCAACCTTAACTACCCAACCTCAACTACTCAACCTCAACTACTCAACCTTAACTACTCAACCTCAACTACTCAACCTTAACTACTCAACCTCAACTACTCAACCTCAACTACTCAACCTCAACTTCTCAACCTCTACTACTCAACCTCTCAACCACTCAACCTCAACTACTCAACCTCTACTACTCAACCTCTACTACTCAACCTCAACTACTCAACCTCAACTACTCAACCTCAACTACTCAACCTCAACTACTCAACCTCAACTTCTCAACCTCTACTACTCAACCTCAACTACTCAACCTCAACCACTCAACCTCAACTACTCAACCTCTACTACTCAACCTCAACTACTCAACCTCAACTACTCAACCTCAACTTCTCAACCTCTACTACTCAACCTTAACTACTCAACCTCAACTACTCAACCTCTACTACTCAACCTCTACTACTCAACCTCAACTACTCAACCTCAACTACTCAACCTCAACTACTCAACCACAACTACTCAACCTCAACTACTCAACCTCAACTACTCAACCTCAACTACTCAACCTCAACTACTCAACCTTAACTACTCAACCTCAACTACTCAACCTCTACTACTCAACCTCAACTACTCAACCTCAACTACTCAACCTTAACTACTCAACCTCAACTACTCAACCTCAACTACTCAACCTCAACTACTCAACCTCAACTACTCAACCTTAACTACTCAACCTTAACTACTCAACCTGAACTACTCAACCTCTACTACTCAACCTCAACTACTCAACTACTCAACCTCTACTACTCAACCTCAACTACTCAACCTCAACTACTCAACCTCAACTACTCAACCTCAACTAAACCCCAACTACTCAACCACTCAACCTCAACTACTCAACCTGAACTACTCAACCTGAACTACTCAACCTCTACTACTCAACCTCTACTACTCAACCTCTACTACTCAACCTCAACTACTCAACCTCAACTAAACCCCAACTACTCAACTACTCAACCTGAACTACTCAACCTGAACTACTCAACCTGAACTACTCAACCTCTACTACTCAACCTCTACTACTCAACCTCTACTACTCAACCTCAACTACTCAACCACAACTACTCAACCTCTACTACTCAACCTCAACTACTCAACCTCAACTACTCAACCTCAACTTCTCAACCTCTACTACTCAACCTCAACTACTCAACCTTAACTACTCAACCTCAACTACTCAACCTCAACTACTCAACCTCAACTACTCAACCTCAACTACTCAACCTTAACTACTCAACCTCAACTACTCAACCTCAACTACTCAACCTCAACTACTCAACCTCAACTACTCAACCTTAACTACTCAACCTTAACTACTCAACCTCAACTACTCAACCTCAACTACTCAACCTCAACTTCTCAACCTCTACTACTCAACCTCTCAACCACTCAACCTCAACTACTCAACCTCTACTACTCAACCTCAACTACTCAACCTCAACTACTCAACCTCAACTACTCAACCTCAACTACTCAACCTCAACTACTCAACTACTCAGCCTCAACTACTCAACCTCAACTACTCAACCTCAACTACTCAGCCTCAACTACTCAACCTCAACTACTCAACCTCAACTACTCAACCTCAACTACTCAACCTCAACTACTCAGCCTCAACTACTCAACCTCAACTACTCAACCTCAACTACTCAACCTTAACTACTCAACCTTAACTACTCAACCTCAACTACTCAACCTCAACTACTCAACCTCAACTTCTCAACCTCTACTACTCAACCTCTCAACCACTCAACCTCAACTACTCAACCTCAACTACTCAACCTCTACTACTCAACCTCAACTACTCAACCTCTACTACTCAACCTCAACTACTCAACCTCAACTACTCAACCTCAACTTCTCAACCTCTACTACTCAACCACAACTACTCAACCACAACTACTCAACCTCTACTACTCAACCACAACTACTCAACCTCTACTACTCAACCTCTCAACCACTCAACCTCAACTACTCAACCTCTACTACTCAACCTCAACTACTCAACCTCAACTACTCAACCTCAACTACTCAACCACAACTACTCAACCTTAACTACTCAACCTCAACTACTCAACCTCAACTACTCAACCTCTACTACTCAACCTCAACTACTCAACCTCAACTACTCAACCTTAACTACTCAACCTCAACTACTCAACCTCTCAACCACTCAACCTCAACTACTCAACCTCTACTACTCAACCTTAACTACTCAACCTCAACTACTCAACCTCAACTACTCAACCTCTACTACTCAACCTTAACTACTCAACCTCAACTACTCAACCTCTACTACTCAACCTCAACTACTCAACCTCAACTACTCAACCTCAACTACTCAACCACAACTACTCAACCTTAACTACTCAACCTCAACTACTCAACCTCAACTACTCAACCTCTACTACTCAACCTCAACTACTCAACCTCAACTACTCAACCTTAACTACTCAACCTCAACTACTCAACCTCAACCACTCAACCTCAACTACTCAACCTCTACTACTCAACCTCAACTACTCAACCTCAACTACTCAACCTCAACTTCTCAACCTCTACTACTCAACCTTAACTACTCAACCTCAACTACTCAACCTCTACTACTCAACCTCTACTACTCAACCTCAACTACTCAACCTCAACTACTCAACCTCAACTACTCAACCTCAACTACTCAACCACAACTACTCAACCTCAACTACTCAACCTCAACTACTCAACCTCAACTACTCAACCTCAACTACTCAACCTCAACTACTCAACCTTAACTACTCAACCTCATTCTCAACTTCTCAACCTCTACTACTCAACCTCAACTACTCAACCTCAACTACTCAACCTCAACTACTCAACCTCAACTACTCAACCTCAACTACTCAACCTCAACTTCTCAACCTCTACTACTCAACCTTAACTACTCAACCTCAACTACTCAACCTCTACTACTCAACCTCTACTACTCAACCTCAACTACTCAACCTCAACTACTCAACCTCAACTACTCAACCTCAACTACTCAACCACAACTACTCAACCTCAACTACTCAACCTCAACTACTCAACCTCAACTACTCAACCTCAACTACTCAACCTCAACTACTCAACCTTAACTACTCAACCTCATTCTCAACTTCTCAACCTCTACTACTCAACCTCAACTACTCAACCTCAACTACTCAACCACAACTACTCAACCTCAACTACTCAACCTCAACTACTCAACCTCAACTACTCAACCTCAACTACTCAACCTCAACTACTCAACCTTAACTACTCAACCTCATTCTCAACTTCTCAACCTCTACTACTCAACCTCAACTACTCAACCTCAACTACTCAACCTCAACTACTCAACCTCAACTACTCAACCTCTACTACTCAACCTCAACTACTCAACCTCTACTACTCAACCTCAACTACTCAACCTCAACTACTCAACCTCTACTACTCAACCTCAACTACTCAACCTCAACTACTCAACCTGAACTACTCAACCTGAACTACTCAACCTCTACTACTCAACCTCAACTACTCAACTACTCAACCTCTACTACTCAACCTCAACTACTCAACCTCAACTACTCAACCTCAACTACTCAACCTCAACTAAACCCCAACTACTCAACCACTCAACCTCAACTACTCAACCACTCAACCTGAACTACTCAACCTGAACTACTCAACCTGAACTACTCAACCTCTACTACTCAACCTCTACTACTCAACCACAACTACTCAACCTCTACTACTCAACCTCAACTACTCAACCTCAACTACTCAACCTCAACTTCTCAACCTCTACTACTCAACCTCAACTACTCAACCTTAACTACTCAACCTCAACTACTCAACCTCAACTACTCAACCTTAACTACTCAACCTCAACTACTCAACCTCAACTACTCAACCTCAACTACTCAACCTCAACTTCTCAACCTCTACTACTCAACCTCTCAACCACTCAACCTCAACTACTCAACCTCTACTACTCAACCTCTACTACTCAACCTCAACTACTCAACCTCAACTACTCAACCTCAACTACTCAACCTCAACTACTCAACCTCAACTTCTCAACCTCTACTACTCAACCTCAACTACTCAACCTCAACTACTCAACCTTAACTACCCAACCTCAACTACTCAACCTCAACTACTCAACCTTAACTACTCAACCTCAACTACTCAACCTTAACTACTCAACCTCAACTACTCAACCTCAACTACTCAACCTCAACTTCTCAACCTCTACTACTCAACCTCTCAACCACTCAACCTCAACTACTCAACCTCTACTACTCAACCTCTACTACTCAACCTCAACTACTCAACCTCAACTACTCAACCTCAACTACTCAACCTCAACTACTCAACCTCAACTTCTCAACCTCTACTACTCAACCTCAACTACTCAACCTCAACCACTCAACCTCAACTACTCAACCTCTACTACTCAACCTCAACTACTCAACCTCAACTACTCAACCTCAACTTCTCAACCTCTACTACTCAACCTTAACTACTCAACCTCAACTACTCAACCTCTACTACTCAACCTCTACTACTCAACCTCAACTACTCAACCTCAACTACTCAACCTCAACTACTCAACCACAACTACTCAACCTCAACTACTCAACCTCAACTACTCAACCTCAACTACTCAACCTCAACTACTCAACCTTAACTACTCAACCTCAACTACTCAACCTCTACTACTCAACCTCAACTACTCAACCTCAACTACTCAACCTTAACTACTCAACCTCAACTACTCAACCTCAACTACTCAACCTCAACTACTCAACCTCAACTACTCAACCTTAACTACTCAACCTTAACTACTCAACCTGAACTACTCAACCTCTACTACTCAACCTCAACTACTCAACTACTCAACCTCTACTACTCAACCTCAACTACTCAACCTCAACTACTCAACCTCAACTACTCAACCTCAACTAAACCCCAACTACTCAACCACTCAACCTCAACTACTCAACCTGAACTACTCAACCTGAACTACTCAACCTCTACTACTCAACCTCTACTACTCAACCTCTACTACTCAACCTCAACTACTCAACCTCAACTAAACCCCAACTACTCAACTACTCAACCTGAACTACTCAACCTGAACTACTCAACCTGAACTACTCAACCTCTACTACTCAACCTCTACTACTCAACCTCTACTACTCAACCTCAACTACTCAACCACAACTACTCAACCTCTACTACTCAACCTCAACTACTCAACCTCAACTACTCAACCTCAACTTCTCAACCTCTACTACTCAACCTCAACTACTCAACCTTAACTACTCAACCTCAACTACTCAACCTCAACTACTCAACCTTAACTACTCAACCTCAACTACTCAACCTTAACTACTCAACCTCAACTACTCAACCTCAACTACTCAACCTCAACTTCTCAACCTCTACTACTCAACCTCTCAACCACTCAACCTCAACTACTCAACCTCTACTACTCAACCTCTACTACTCAACCTCAACTACTCAACCTCAACTACTCAACCTCAACTACTCAACCTCAACTACTCAACCTCAACTTCTCAACCTCTACTACTCAACCTCAACTACTCAACCTCAACTACTCAACCTTAACTACTCAACCTCAACTACTCAACCTCAACTACTCAACCTTAACTACTCAACCTCAACTACTCAACCTTAACTACTCAACCTCAACTACTCAACCTCAACTACTCAACCTCAACTTCTCAACCTCTACTACTCAACCTCTCAACCACTCAACCTCAACTACTCAACCTCTACTACTCAACCTCTACTACTCAACCTCAACTACTCAACCTCGACTACTCAACCTCAACTACTCAACCTTAACTACTCAACCTCAACTACTCAACCTCAACTACTCAACCTCAACCACTCAACCTCAACTACTCAACCTCAACTACTCAACCTCAACTACTCAACCTCAACTACTCAACCTCAACTACTCAACCTCAACTACTCAACCTTAACTACTCAACCTCAACCTCAACTTCTCAACCTCTACTACTCAACCTCAACTACTCAACCTCAACTACTCAACCTCAACTACTCAACCTCAACTACTCAACCTCAACTTCTCAACCTCTACTACTCAACCTCAACTACTCAACCTCAACCACTCAACCTCAACTACTCAACCTCTACTACTCAACCTCAACTACTCAACCTCAACTACTCAACCTCAACTTCTCAACCTCAACTACTCAACCTCAACCACTCAACCTCAACTACTCAACCTCTACTACTCAACCTCAACTACTGAACCTCAACTACTCAACCTCAACTTCTCAACCTCTACTACTCAACCTTAACTACTCAACCTCAACTACTCAACCTCTACTACTCAACCTCTACTACTCAACCTCAACTACTCAACCTCAACTACTCAACCTCAACTACTCAACCACAACTACTCAACCTCAACTACTCAACCTCAACTACTCAACCTCAACTACTCAACCTCAACTACTCAACCTCAACTACTCAACCTTAACTACTCAACCTCTACTACTCAACATCTACTACTCAACCTCGACTACTCAACCTCGACTACTCAACCTCAACTACTCAACCCTAACTACTCAACCTCAACTACTCAACCTCAACTACTCAACCTCAACTACTCAACCTTAACTACTCAACCTCTACTACTCAACATCTACTACTCAACCTCAACTACTCAACCTCGACTACTCAACCTCAACTACTCAACCTTAACTACTCAACCTCAACTACTCAACCTCGACTACTCAACCTCAACTACTCAACCTTAACTACTCAACCTCAACTACTCAACCTCAACTACTCAACCTCAACTACTCAACCTCAACTACTCAACCTTAACTACTCAACCTCTACTACTCAACCTCTACTACTCAACCTCAACTACTCAACCTTAACTACTCAACCTCAACTACTCAACCTCTACTACTCAACCTCAACTACTCAACCTCAACTTCTCAACCTCTACTACTCAACCTCAACTACTCAACCTTAACTACTCAACCTCAACTACTCAACCTCAACTACTCAACCTCAACTACTCAACCTCAACTACTCAACCTCAACTTCTCAACCTCTACTACTCAACCTCAACTACTCAACCTCTACTACTCAACCTCTCAACCACTCAACCTCAACTACTCAACCTCTACTACTCAACCTCTACTACTCAACCTCAACTACTCAACCTCAACTACTCAACCTCAACTACTCAACCTCAACTACTCAACCTTAACTACTCAACCTCAACTACTCAACCTCTACTACTCAACCTCAACTACTCAACCTCAACTACTCAACCTTAACTACTCAACCTCAACTACTCAACCTCAACTACTCAACCTCAACTACTCAACCTCAACTACTCAACCTTAACTACTCAACCTTAACTACTCAACCTCAACTACTCAACCTCAACTACTCAACCTCAACTTCTCAACCTCTACTACTCAACCTCTCAACCACTCAACCTCAACTACTCAACCTCTACTACTCAACCTCAACTACTCAACCTCAACTACTCAACCTCAACTACTCAACCTCAACTACTCAACCTCAACTACTCAACTACTCAGCCTCAACTACTCAACCTCAACTACTCAACCTCAACTACTCAGCCTCAACTACTCAACCTCAACTACTCAACCTCAACTACTCAACCTCAACTACTCAACCTCAACTACTCAGCCTCAACTACTCAACCTCAACTACTCAACCTCAACTACTCAACCTTAACTACTCAACCTTAACTACTCAACCTCAACTACTCAACCTCAACTACTCAACCTCAACTTCTCAACCTCTACTACTCAACCTCTCAACCACTCAACCTCAACTACTCAACCTCAACTACTCAACCTCTACTACTCAACCTCAACTACTCAACCTCTACTACTCAACCTCAACTACTCAACCTCAACTACTCAACCTCAACTTCTCAACCTCTACTACTCAACCACAACTACTCAACCACAACTACTCAACCTCTACTACTCAACCACAACTACTCAACCTCTACTACTCAACCTCTCAACCACTCAACCTCAACTACTCAACCTCTACTACTCAACCTCAACTACTCAACCTCAACTACTCAACCTCAACTACTCAACCACAACTACTCAACCTTAACTACTCAACCTCAACTACTCAACCTCAACTACTCAACCTCTACTACTCAACCTCAACTACTCAACCTCAACTACTCAACCTTAACTACTCAACCTCAACTACTCAACCTCTCAACCACTCAACCTCAACTACTCAACCTCTACTACTCAACCTTAACTACTCAACCTCAACTACTCAACCTCAACTACTCAACCTCTACTACTCAACCTTAACTACTCAACCTCAACTACTCAACCTCTACTACTCAACCTCAACTACTCAACCTCAACTACTCAACCTCAACTACTCAACCACAACTACTCAACCTTAACTACTCAACCTCAACTACTCAACCTCAACTACTCAACCTCTACTACTCAACCTCAACTACTCAACCTCAACTACTCAACCTTAACTACTCAACCTCAACTACTCAACCTCAACCACTCAACCTCAACTACTCAACCTCTACTACTCAACCTCAACTACTCAACCTCAACTACTCAACCTCAACTTCTCAACCTCTACTACTCAACCTTAACTACTCAACCTCAACTACTCAACCTCTACTACTCAACCTCTACTACTCAACCTCAACTACTCAACCTCAACTACTCAACCTCAACTACTCAACCTCAACTACTCAACCACAACTACTCAACCTCAACTACTCAACCTCAACTACTCAACCTCAACTACTCAACCTCAACTACTCAACCTCAACTACTCAACCTTAACTACTCAACCTCATTCTCAACTTCTCAACCTCTACTACTCAACCTCAACTACTCAACCTCAACTACTCAACCTCAACTACTCAACCTCAACTACTCAACCTCAACTACTCAACCTCAACTTCTCAACCTCTACTACTCAACCTTAACTACTCAACCTCAACTACTCAACCTCTACTACTCAACCTCTACTACTCAACCTCAACTACTCAACCTCAACTACTCAACCTCAACTACTCAACCTCAACTACTCAACCACAACTACTCAACCTCAACTACTCAACCTCAACTACTCAACCTCAACTACTCAACCTCAACTACTCAACCTCAACTACTCAACCTTAACTACTCAACCTCATTCTCAACTTCTCAACCTCTACTACTCAACCTCAACTACTCAACCTCAACTACTCAACCTCAACTACTCAACCTCAACTACTCAACCTCAACTTCTCAACCTCTACTACTCAACCTCAACTACTCAACCTCTACTACTCAACCTCAACTACTCAACCTCAACTACTCAACCTCAACTACTCAACCTCAACTACTCAACCTTAACTACTCAACCTCAACTACTCAACCTCTACTACTCAACCTCAACTACTCAACCTCAACTACTCAACCTTAACTACTCAACCTCAACTACTCAACCTCAACTACTCAACCTCAACTACTCAACCTCAACTACTCAACCTTAACTACTCAACCTTAACTACTCAACCTGAACTACTCAACCTCTACTACTCAACCTCAACTACTCAACTACTCAACCTCTACTACTCAACCTCAACTACTCAACCTCAACTACTCAACCTCAACTACTCAACCTCAACTAAACCCCAACTACTCAACCACTCAACCTCAACTACTCAACCACTCAACCTGAACTACTCAACCTGAACTACTCAACCTGAACTACTCAACCTCTACTACTCAACCTCTACTACTCAACCTCTACTACTCAACCTCAACTACTCAACCACAACTACTCAACCTCTACTACTCAACCTCAACTACTCAACCTCAACTACTCAACCTCAACTACTCAACCTCAACTACTCAACCTTAACTACTCAACCTTAACTACTCAACCTGAACTACTCAACCTCTACTACTCAACCTCAACTACTCAACTACTCAACCTCTACTACTCAACCTCAACTACTCAACCTCAACTACTCAACCTCAACTACTCAACCTCAACTAAACCCCAACTACTCAACCACTCAACCTCAACTACTCAACCACTCAACCTGAACTACTCAACCTGAACTACTCAACCTGAACTACTCAACCTCTACTACTCAACCTCTACTACTCAACCTCTACTACTCAACCTCAACTACTCAACCACAACTACTCAACCTCTACTACTCAACCTCAACTACTCAACCTCAACTACTCAACCTCAACTACTCAGCCTCAACTACTCAACCTCAACTACTCAACCTCAACTACTCAACCTTAACTACTCAACCTTAACTACTCAACCTCAACTACTCAACCTCAACTACTCAACCTCAACTTCTCAACCTCTACTACTCAACCTCTCAACCACTCAACCTCAACTACTCAACCTCAACTACTCAACCTCTACTACTCAACCTCAACTACTCAACCTCTACTACTCAACCTCAACTACTCAACCTCAACTACTCAACCTCAACTTCTCAACCTCTACTACTCAACCACAACTACTCAACCACAACTACTCAACCTCTACTACTCAACCACAACTACTCAACCTCTACTACTCAACCTCTCAACCACTCAACCTCAACTACTCAACCTCTACTACTCAACCTCAACTACTCAACCTCAACTACTCAACCTCAACTACTCAACCACAACTACTCAACCTTAACTACTCAACCTCAACTACTCAACCTCAACTACTCAACCTCTACTACTCAACCTCAACTACTCAACCTCAACTACTCAACCTTAACTACTCAACCTCAACTACTCAACCTCTCAACCACTCAACCTCAACTACTCAACCTCTACTACTCAACCTTAACTACTCAACCTCAACTACTCAACCTCAACTACTCAACCTCTACTACTCAACCTTAACTACTCAACCTCAACTACTCAACCTCTACTACTCAACCTCAACTACTCAACCTCAACTACTCAACCTCAACTACTCAACCACAACTACTCAACCTTAACTACTCAACCTCAACTACTCAACCTCAACTACTCAACCTCTACTACTCAACCTCAACTACTCAACCTCAACTACTCAACCTTAACTACTCAACCTCAACTACTCAACCTCAACCACTCAACCTCAACTACTCAACCTCTACTACTCAACCTCAACTACTCAACCTCAACTACTCAACCTCAACTTCTCAACCTCTACTACTCAACCTTAACTACTCAACCTCAACTACTCAACCTCTACTACTCAACCTCTACTACTCAACCTCAACTACTCAACCTCAACTACTCAACCTCAACTACTCAACCACAACTACTCAACCTCAACTACTCAACCTCAACTACTCAACCTCAACTACTCAACCTCAACTACTCAACCTCAACTACTCAACCTTAACTACTCAACCTCATTCTCAACTTCTCAACCTCTACTACTCAACCTCAACTACTCAACCACAACTACTCAACCTCAACTACTCAACCTCAACTACTCAACCTCAACTTCTCAACCTCTACTACTCAACCTCAACTACTCAACCTCTACTACTCAACCTCAACTACTCAACCTCAACTACTCAACCTCAACTACTCAACCTCAACTACTCAACCTTAACTACTCAACCTCAACTACTCAACCTCTACTACTCAACCTCAACTACTCAACCTCAACTACTCAACCTTAACTACTCAACCTCAACTACTCAACCTCAACTACTCAACCTCAACTACTCAACCTCAACTACTCAACCTTAACTACTCAACCTTAACTACTCAACCTGAACTACTCAACCTCTACTACTCAACCTCAACTACTCAACTACTCAACCTCTACTACTCAACCTCAACTACTCAACCTCAACTACTCAACCTCAACTACTCAACCTCAACTAAACCCCAACTACTCAACCACTCAACCTCAACTACTCAACCACTCAACCTGAACTACTCAACCTGAACTACTCAACCTGAACTACTCAACCTCTACTACTCAACCTCTACTACTCAACCTCTACTACTCAACCTCAACTACTCAACCACAACTACTCAACCTCTACTACTCAACCTCAACTACTCAACCTCAACTACTCAACCTCAACTTCTCAACCTCTACTACTCAACCTCAACTACTCAACCTTAACTACTCAACCTCAACTACTCAACCTCAACTACTCAACCTTAACTACTCAACCTCAACTACTCAACCTTAACTACTCAACCTCAACTACTCAACCTCAACTACTCAACCTCAACTTCTCAACCTCTACTACTCAACCTCTCAACCACTCAACCTCAACTACTCAACCTCTACTACTCAACCTCTACTACTCAACCTCAACTACTCAACCTCAACTACTCAACCTCAACTACTCAACCTCAACTACTCAACCTCAACTTCTCAACCTCTACTACTCAACCTCAACTACTCAACCTCAACTACTCAACCTTAACTACTCAACCTCAACTACTCAACCTCTACTACTCAACCTCAACTACTCAACCTCTACTACTCAACCTCTCAACCACTCAACCTCAACTACTCAACCTTAACTACTCAACCTCAACTTCTCAACCTCTACTACTCAACCTCTACTACTCAACCTCTACTACTCAACCTCAACTACTCAACCTCAACTACTCAACCTCTACTACTCAACCTCAACTACTCAACCTCTACTACTCAACCTCAACTACTCAACCTCTACTACTCAACCTCTACTACTCAACCACAACTACTCAACCTCAACTACTCAACCTCAACTACTCAACCTCAACCACTCAACCTCAACTACTCAACCTCTACTACTCAACCTCAACTACTCAACCTCTACTACTCAACCTCTCAACCACTCAACCTCAACTACTCAACGTTAACTACTCAACCTCAACTTCTCAACCTCTACTACTCAACCTCTCAACCACTCAACCTCAACTACTCAACCTCAACTACTCAACCTCAACTACTCAACCACAACTACTCAACCTTAACTACTCAACCTCAACTACTCAACCTCAACTACTCAACCTCAACTACTCAACCTCTACTACTCAACCTCAACTACTCAACCTCAACTACTCAACCTTAACTACTCAACCTCAACTACTCAACCTCAACTACTCAACCTCAACTACTCAACCTCAACTACTCAACCTCAACTACTCAACCTCAACTACTCAACCTCAACTACTCAACCTCTACTACTCAACCTCAACTACTCAACCTCTACTACTCAACCTCTACTACTCAACCTCTACTACTCAACCTCTACTACTCAACCTCTACTACTCAACCTCAACTACTCAACCTCTACTACTCAACCTCTCAACCACTCAACCTCAACTACTCAACCTCTACTACTCAACCTTAACTACTCAACCTCAACTACTCAACCTCAACTTCTCAACCTCTACTACTCAACCTTAACTACTCAACCTCAACTACTCAACCTCTACTACTCAACCTTAACTACTCAACCTCAACTACTCAACCTCAACTTCTCAACCTCTACTACTCAACCTTAACTACTCAACCTCAACTACTCAACCTCTACTACTCAACCTCTACTACTCAACCTCAACTACTCAACCTCAACTACTCAACCTCAACTACTCAACCACAACTACTCAACCTCAACTACTCAACCTCAACTACTCAACCTCAACTACTCAACCTCAACTACTCAACCTCAACTACTCAACCTTAACTACTCAACCTCAACCTCAACTTCTCAACCTCTACTACTCAACCTCAACTACTCAACCTCAACTACTCAACCTCAACTACTCAACCTCAACTACTCAACCTCAACTTCTCAACCTCTACTACTCAACCTCAACTACTCAACCTCAACCACTCAACCTCAACTACTCAACCTCTACTACTCAACCTCAACTACTCAACCTCAACTACTCAACCTCAACTTCTCAACCTCAACTACTCAACCTCAACCACTCAACCTCAACTACTCAACCTCTACTACTCAACCTCAACTACTGAACCTCAACTACTCAACCTCAACTTCTCAACCTCTACTACTCAACCTTAACTACTCAACCTCAACTACTCAACCTCTACTACTCAACCTCTACTACTCAACCTCAACTACTCAACCTCAACTACTCAACCTCAACTACTCAACCACAACTACTCAACCTCAACTACTCAACCTCAACTACTCAACCTCAACTACTCAACCTCAACTACTCAACCTCAACTACTCAACCTTAACTACTCAACCTCAACTACTCAACCTCAACTTCTCAACCTCTACTACTCAACCTCAACTACTCAACCTTAACTACTCAACCTCAACTACTCAACCTCAACTACTCAACCTCAACTACTCAACCTCAACTACTCAACCTCAACTTCTCAACCTCTACTACTCAACCTCAACTACTCAACCTCTACTACTCAACCTCTCAACCACTCAACCTCAACTACTCAACCTCTACTACTCAACCTCTACTACTCAACCTCAACTACTCAACCTCAACTACTCAACCTCAACTACTCAACCTCAACTACTCAACCTTAACTACTCAACCTCAACTACTCAACCTCTACTACTCAACCTCAACTACTCAACCTCAACTACTCAACCTTAACTACTCAACCTCAACTACTCAACCTCAACTACTCAACCTCAACTACTCAACCTTAACTACTCAACCTTAACTACTCAACCTCAACTACTCAACCTCAACTACTCAACCTCAACTTCTCAACCTCTACTACTCAACCTCTCAACCACTCAACCTCAACTACTCAACCTCTACTACTCAACCTCAACTACTCAACCTCAACTACTCAACCTCAACTACTCAACCTCAACTACTCAACCTCAACTACTCAACCTCAACTACTCAGCCTCAACTACTCAACCTCAACTACTCAACCTCAACTACTCAGCCTCAACTACTCAACCTCAACTACTCAACCTCAACTACTCAACCTCAACTACTCAACCTCAACTACTCAGCCTCAACTACTCAACCTCAACTACTCAACCTCAACTACTCAACCTTAACTACTCAACCTTAACTACTCAACCTCAACTACTCAACCTCAACTACTCAACCTCAACTTCTCAACCTCTCAACCACTCAACCTCAACTACTCAACCTCAACTACTCAACCTCTACTACTCAACCTCAACTACTCAACCTCTACTACTCAACCTCAACTACTCAACCTCAACTACTCAACCTCAACTTCTCAACCTCTACTACTCAACCACAACTACTCAACCACAACTACTCAACCTCTACTACTCAACCACAACTACTCAACCTCTACTACTCAACCTCTCAACCACTCAACCTCAACTACTCAACCTCTACTACTCAACCTCAACTACTCAACCTCAACTACTCAACCTCAACTACTCAACCACAACTGGTCAACCTTAACTACTCAACCTCAACTACTCAACCTCAACTACTCAACCTCTACTACTCAACCTCAACTACTCAACCTCAACTACTCAACCTTAACTACTCAACCTCAACTACTCAACCTCTCAACCACTCAACCTCAACTACTCAACCTCTACTACTCAACCTTAACTACTCAACCTCAACTACTCAACCTCAACTACTCAACCTCTACTACTCAACCTTAACTACTCAACCTCAACTACTCAACCTCTACTACTCAACCTCAACTACTCAACCTCAACTACTCAACCTCAACTACTCAACCACAACTACTCAACCTTAACTACTCAACCTCAACTACTCAACCTCAACTACTCAACCTCTACTACTCAACCTCAACTACTCAACCTCAACTACTCAACCTTAACTACTCAACCTCAACTACTCAACCTCTACTACTCAA
Source organism: Watersipora subatra (assembly GCF_963576615.1). Taxonomy (NCBI): domain Eukaryota; kingdom Metazoa; phylum Bryozoa; class Gymnolaemata; order Cheilostomatida; family Watersiporidae; genus Watersipora; species Watersipora subatra. The sequence goes on from NC_088710.1 coordinate 75,365,421, forward strand.
CCTCAACTACTCAACCTCTACTACTCAACCTCTCAACCACTCAACCTCAACTACTCAACCTTAACTACTCAACCTCAACTTCTCAACCTCTACTACTCAACCTCTACTACTCAACCTCTACTACTCAACCTCAACTACTCAACCTCTACTACTCAACCTCAACTACTCAACCTCTACTACTCAACCTCAACTACTCAACCTCTACTACTCAACCTCTACTACTCAACCACAACTACTCAACCTCAACTACTCAACCTCAACTACTCAACCACAACTACTCAACCTCAACTACTCAACCTCAACTACTCAACCTCAACTTCTCAACCTCAACTACTCAACCTCAACTACTCAACCTCTACTACTCAACCTCAACTACTCAACCTTAACTACTCAACCTCAACTACTCAACCTCAACTACTCAACCACTCAACCTCTCAACCACTCAACCTCAACTACTCAACCTTAACTACTCAACCTCAACTTCTCAACCTCAACTACTCAACCTCAACTACTCAACCTCAACTACTCAACCTCAACCACTCAACCTCAACTACTCAACCTCTACTACTCAACCTCAACTACTCAACCTCAACTACTCAACCTCAACTACTCAACCTCAACTACTCAACCTCAACTACTCAACCTCAACTACTCAACCTCAACTACTCAACCTCAACTACTCAACCTCAACTACTCAACCTCAACTACTCAACCTCTACTACTCAACCTCAACTACTCAACCTCAACTACTCAACCTCTACTACTCAACCTCAACTACTCAACCTCAACTACTCAACCTCAACTACTCAACCACAACTACTCAACCTCAACTACTCAACCTCTACTACTCAACCTCAACTACTCAACCTCTACTACTCAACCTCAACTACTCAACCTCAACTACTCAACCACAACTACTCAACCTCAACTACTCAACCTCTACTACTCAACCTCAACTACTCAACCTCAACTACTCAACCTCTCAACCACTCAACCTCAACTACTCAACCTTAACTACTCAACCTCAACTTCTCAACCTCAACTACTCAACCTCAACTACTCAACCTCAACTACTCAACCTCAACCACTCAACCTCAACTACTCAACCTCTACTACTCAACCTCAACTACTCAACCTCAACTACTCAACCTCAACTACTCAACCTCAACTACTCAACCTCAACTACTCAACCTCAACTACTCAACCTCAACTACTCAACCTCAACTACTCAACCTCAACTACTCAACCTCTACTACTCAACCTCAACTACTCAACCTCAACTACTCAACCTCTACTACTCAACCTCAACTACTCAACCACAACTACTCAACCTCAACTACTCAACCTCTACTACTCAACCTCAACTACTCAACCTCTACTACTCAACCTCTCAACCACTCAACCTCAACTACTCAACCTCTACTACTCAACCTCAACTACTCAACCTCAACTACTCAACCTCAACTACTCAACCACAACTACTCAACCTTAACTACTCAACCTCAACTACTCAACCTCAACTACTCAACCTCTACTACTCAACCTCAACTACTCAACCTCAACTACTCAACCTTAACTACTCAACCTCAACTACTCAACCTCTCAACCACTCAACCTCAACTACTCAACCTCTACTACTCAACCTTAACTACTCAACCTCAACTACTCAACCTCAACTACTCAACCTCTACTACTCAACCTTAACTACTCAACCTCAACTACTCAACCTCTACTACTCAACCTCAACTACTCAACCTCAACTACTCAACCTCAACTACTCAACCACAACTACTCAACCTTAACTACTCAACCTCAACTACTCAACCTCAACTACTCAACCTCTACTACTCAACCTCAACTACTCAACCTCAACTACTCAACCTTAACTACTCAACCTCAACTACTCAACCTCAACCACTCAACCTCAACTACTCAACCTCTACTACTCAACCTCAACTACTCAACCTCAACTACTCAACCTCAACTTCTCAACCTCTACTACTCAACCTTAACTACTCAACCTCAACTACTCAACCTCTACTACTCAACCTCTACTACTCAACCTCAACTACTCAACCTCAACTACTCAACCTCAACTACTCAACCTCAACTACTCAACCACAACTACTCAACCTCAACTACTCAACCTCAACTACTCAACCTCAACTACTCAACCTCAACTACTCAACCTCAACTACTCAACCTTAACTACTCAACCTCATTCTCAACTTCTCAACCTCTACTACTCAACCTCAACTACTCAACCTCAACTACTCAACCTCAACTACTCAACCTCAACTACTCAACCTCAACTACTCAACCTCAACTTCTCAACCTCTACTACTCAACCTTAACTACTCAACCTCAACTACTCAACCTCTACTACTCAACCTCTACTACTCAACCTCAACTACTCAACCTCAACTACTCAACCTCAACTACTCAACCTCAACTACTCAACCACAACTACTCAACCTCAACTACTCAACCTCAACTACTCAACCTCAACTACTCAACCTCAACTACTCAACCTCAACTACTCAACCTTAACTACTCAACCTCATTCTCAACTTCTCAACCTCTACTACTCAACCTCAACTACTCAACCTCAACTACTCAACCTCAACTACTCAACCTCAACTACTCAACCTCAACTTCTCAACCTCTACTACTCAACCTCAACTACTCAACCTCTACTACTCAACCTCAACTACTCAACCTCAACTACTCAACCTCAACTACTCAACCTCAACTACTCAACCTTAACTACTCAACCTCAACTACTCAACCTCTACTACTCAACCTCAACTACTCAACCTCAACTACTCAACCTTAACTACTCAACCTCAACTACTCAACCTCAACTACTCAACCTCAACTACTCAACCTCAACTACTCAACCTTAACTACTCAACCTTAACTACTCAACCTGAACTACTCAACCTCTACTACTCAACCTCAACTACTCAACCTCTACTACTCAACCTCAACTACTCAACCTCAACTACTCAACCTCAACTACTCAACCTCAACTAAACCCCAACTACTCAACCACTCAACCTCAACTACTCAACCACTCAACCTGAACTACTCAACCTGAACTACTCAACCTGAACTACTCAACCTCTACTACTCAACCTCTACTACTCAACCTCTACTACTCAACCTCAACTACTCAACCACAACTACTCAACCTCTACTACTCAACCTCAACTACTCAACCTCAACTACTCAACCTCAACTACTCAACCTCAACTACTCAACCTTAACTACTCAACCTTAACTACTCAACCTGAACTACTCAACCTCTACTACTCAACCTCAACTACTCAACCTCTACTACTCAACCTCAACTACTCAACCTCAACTACTCAACCTCAACTACTCAACCTCAACTAAACCCCAACTACTCAACCACTCAACCTCAACTACTCAACCACTCAACCTGAACTACTCAACCTGAACTACTCAACCTGAACTACTCAACCTCTACTACTCAACCTCTACTACTCAACCTCTACTACTCAACCTCAACTACTCAACCACAACTACTCAACCTCTACTACTCAACCTCAACTACTCAACCTCAACTACTCAACCTCAACTACTCAGCCTCAACTACTCAACCTCAACTACTCAACCTCAACTACTCAACCTTAACTACTCAACCTTAACTACTCAACCTCAACTACTCAACCTCAACTACTCAACCTCAACTTCTCAACCTCTACTACTCAACCTCTCAACCACTCAACCTCAACTACTCAACCTCAACTACTCAACCTCTACTACTCAACCTCAACTACTCAACCTCTACTACTCAACCTCAACTACTCAACCTCAACTACTCAACCTCAACTTCTCAACCTCTACTACTCAACCACAACTACTCAACCACAACTACTCAACCTCTACTACTCAACCACAACTACTCAACCTCTACTACTCAACCTCTCAACCACTCAACCTCAACTACTCAACCTCTACTACTCAACCTCAACTACTCAACCTCAACTACTCAACCTCAACTACTCAACCACAACTACTCAACCTTAACTACTCAACCTCAACTACTCAACCTCAACTACTCAACCTCTACTACTCAACCTCAACTACTCAACCTCAACTACTCAACCTTAACTACTCAACCTCAACTACTCAACCTCTCAACCACTCAACCTCAACTACTCAACCTCTACTACTCAACCTTAACTACTCAACCTCAACTACTCAACCTCAACTACTCAACCTCTACTACTCAACCTTAACTACTCAACCTCAACTACTCAACCTCTACTACTCAACCTCAACTACTCAACCTCAACTACTCAACCTCAACTACTCAACCACAACTACTCAACCTTAACTACTCAACCTCAACTACTCAACCTCAACTACTCAACCTCTACTACTCAACCTCAACTACTCAACCTCAACTACTCAACCTTAACTACTCAACCTCAACTACTCAACCTCAACCACTCAACCTCAACTACTCAACCTCTACTACTCAACCTCAACTACTCAACCTCAACTACTCAACCTCAACTTCTCAACCTCTACTACTCAACCTTAACTACTCAACCTCAACTACTCAACCTCTACTACTCAACCTCTACTACTCAACCTCAACTACTCAACCTCAACTACTCAACCTCAACTACTCAACCACAACTACTCAACCTCAACTACTCAACCTCAACTACTCAACCTCAACTACTCAACCTCAACTACTCAACCTCAACTACTCAACCTTAACTACTCAACCTCATTCTCAACTTCTCAACCTCTACTACTCAACCTCAACTACTCAACCACAACTACTCAACCTCAACTACTCAACCTCAACTACTCAACCTCAACTTCTCAACCTCTACTACTCAACCTCAACTACTCAACCTCTACTACTCAACCTCAACTACTCAACCTCAACTACTCAACCTCAACTACTCAACCTCAACTACTCAACCTTAACTACTCAACCTCAACTACTCAACCTCTACTACTCAACCTCAACTACTCAACCTCAACTACTCAACCTTAACTACTCAACCTCAACTACTCAACCTCAACTACTCAACCTCAACTACTCAACCTCAACTACTCAACCTTAACTACTCAACCTTAACTACTCAACCTGAACTACTCAACCTCTACTACTCAACCTCAACTACTCAACTACTCAACCTCTACTACTCAACCTCAACTACTCAACCTCAACTACTCAACCTCAACTACTCAACCTCAACTAAACCCCAACTACTCAACCACTCAACCTCAACTACTCAACCACTCAACCTGAACTACTCAACCTGAACTACTCAACCTGAACTACTCAACCTCTACTACTCAACCTCTACTACTCAACCTCTACTACTCAACCTCAACTACTCAACCACAACTACTCAACCTCTACTACTCAACCTCAACTACTCAACCTCAACTACTCAACCTCAACTTCTCAACCTCTACTACTCAACCTCAACTACTCAACCTTAACTACTCAACCTCAACTACTCAACCTCAACTACTCAACCTTAACTACTCAACCTCAACTACTCAACCTTAACTACTCAACCTCAACTACTCAACCTCAACTACTCAACCTCAACTTCTCAACCTCTACTACTCAACCTCTCAACCACTCAACCTCAACTACTCAACCTCTACTACTCAACCTCTACTACTCAACCTCAACTACTCAACCTCAACTACTCAACCTCAACTACTCAACCTCAACTACTCAACCTCAACTTCTCAACCTCTACTACTCAACCTCAACTACTCAACCTCAACTACTCAACCTTAACTACTCAACCTCAACTACTCAACCTCTACTACTCAACCTCAACTACTCAACCTCTACTACTCAACCTCTCAACCACTCAACCTCAACTACTCAACCTTAACTACTCAACCTCAACTTCTCAACCTCTACTACTCAACCTCTACTACTCAACCTCTACTACTCAACCTCAACTACTCAACCTCAACTACTCAACCTCTACTACTCAACCTCAACTACTCAACCTCTACTACTCAACCTCAACTACTCAACCTCTACTACTCAACCTCTACTACTCAACCACAACTACTCAACCTCAACTACTCAACCTCAACTACTCAACCTCAACCACTCAACCTCAACTACTCAACCTCTACTACTCAACCTCAACTACTCAACCTCTACTACTCAACCTCTCAACCACTCAACCTCAACTACTCAACGTTAACTACTCAACCTCAACTTCTCAACCTCTACTACTCAACCTCTCAACCACTCAACCTCAACTACTCAACCTCAACTACTCAACCTCAACTACTCAACCACAACTACTCAACCTTAACTACTCAACCTCAACTACTCAACCTCAACTACTCAACCTCAACTACTCAACCTCTACTACTCAACCTCAACTACTCAACCTCAACTACTCAACCTTAACTACTCAACCTCAACTACTCAACCTCAACTACTCAACCTCAACTACTCAACCTCAACTACTCAACCTCAACTACTCAACCTCAACTACTCAACCTCAACTACTCAACCTCTACTACTCAACCTCAACTACTCAACCTCTACTACTCAACCTCTACTACTCAACCTCTACTACTCAACCTCTACTACTCAACCTCTACTACTCAACCTCAACTACTCAACCTCTACTACTCAACCTCTCAACCACTCAACCTCAACTACTCAACCTCTACTACTCAACCTTAACTACTCAACCTCAACTACTCAACCTCAACTTCTCAACCTCTACTACTCAACCTTAACTACTCAACCTCAACTACTCAACCTCTACTACTCAACCTTAACTACTCAACCTCAACTACTCAACCTCAACTTCTCAACCTCTACTACTCAACCTTAACTACTCAACCTCAACTACTCAACCTCTACTACTCAACCTCTACTACTCAACCTCAACTACTCAACCTCAACTACTCAACCTCAACTACTCAACCACAACTACTCAACCTCAACTACTCAACCTCAACTACTCAACCTCAACTACTCAACCTCAACTACTCAACCTCAACTACTCAACCTTAACTACTCAACCTCAACCTCAACGTCTCAACCTCTACTACTCAACCTCAACTACTCAACCTCAACTACTCAACCTCAACTACTCAACCTCAACTACTCAACCTCAACTACTCAACCTTAACTACTCAACCTCAACCTCTACTACTCAACCTCTACTACTCAACCTCAACTACTCAACCTCAACTACTCAACCTCTACTACTCAACCACAACTACTCAACCTCTACTACTCAACCTCTCAACCACTCAACCTCAACTACTCAACCTCTACTACTCAACCTCAACTACTCAACCTCAACTACTCAACCTCAACTACTCAACCACAACTACTCAACCTTAACTACTCAACCTCAACTACTCAACCTCAACTACTCAACCTCTACTACTCAACCTCAACTACTCAACCTCAACTACTCAACCTTAACTACTCAACCTCAACTACTCAACCTCTACTACTCAACCTCAACTACTCAACCTCAACTACTCAACCTCAACTACTCAACCTCTACTACTCAACCTCAACTACTCAACCTCTACTACTCAACCTCTACTACTCAACCTCTACTACTCAACCTCTACTACTCAACCTCTACTACTCAACCTCAACTACTCAACCTCTACTACTCAACCTCTCAACCACTCAACCTCAACTACTCAACCTCTACTACTCAACCTTAACTACTCAACCTCAACTACTCAACCTCAACTACTCAACCTCAACTACTCAACCTCTACTACTCAACCTCAACTACTCAACCTCAACTACTCAACCTCAACTACTCAACCTCAACTACTCAACCTCTACTACTCAACCTCAACTACTCAACCTCAACTACTCAACCTCTACTACTCAACCTCTCAACCACTCAACCTCAACTACTCAACCTTAACTACTCAACCTCAACTACTCAACCTCTACTACTCAACCACAACTACTCAACCTCTACTACTCAACCTCTCAACCACTCAACCTCAACTACTCAACCTCTACTACTCAACCTCAACTACTCAACCTCAACTACTCAACCTCAACTACTCAACCACAACTACTCAACCTTAACTACTCAACCTCAACTACTCAACCTCAACTACTCAACCTCAACTACTCAACCTCAACTACTCAACCTCAACTACTCAACCTCAACTACTCAACCTCTACTACTCAACCTCAACTACTCAACCTCTACTACTCAACCTCAACTACTCAACCTCAACTACTCAACCTCAACTACTCAACCACAACTACTCAACCTCAACTACTCAACCTCAACTACTCAACCTCAACTACTCAACCTCAACTACTCAACGTCAACTACTCAACCTCAACTACTCAACCTCAACTACTCAACCTCTACTACTCAACCTCAACTACTCAACCTCAACTACTCAACCTCTGCTACTCAACCTCAACTACTCAACCTCAACTACTCAACCTTAACTACTCAACCTCAACTACTCAACCTCTACTACTCAACCTCAACTACTCAACCTCTACTACTCAACCTCTCAACCACTCAACCTCACCTACTCAACCTTAACTACTCAACCTCAACTTCTCAACCTCTACTACTCAACCTCTACTACTCAACCTCAACTACTCAACCTCAACTACTCAACCTCTACTACTCAACCACAACTACTCAACCTCTACTACTCAACCTCTCAACCACTCAACCTCAACTACTCAACCTTAACTACTCAACCTCAACTTCTCAACCTCTACTACTCAACCTCTACTACTCAACCTCAACTACTCAACCTCAACTACTCAACCTCTACTACTCAACCTCAACTACTCAACCTCAACTACTCAACCTCTACTACTCAACCACAACTACTCAACCTCTACTACTCAACCTCTCAACCACTCAACCTCAACTACTCAACCTTAACTACTCAACCTCAACTACTCAACCTCTACTACTCAACCTCAACTACTCAACCTCTACTACTCAACCTCTCAACCACTCAACCTCAACTGCTCAACCTTAACTACTCAACCTCAACTTCTCAACCTCTACTACTCAACCTTAACTACTCAACCTCAACTACTCAACCTCAACTACTCAACCTCTACTACTCAACCTCAACTACTCAACCTCAACTACTCAACCTTAACTACTCAACCTCAACTACTCAACCTCAACTACTCAACCTCTACTACTCAACCTCAACTACTCAACCTCAACTTCTCAACCTCAACTACTCAACCTCTACTACTCAACCTCAACTTCTCAACCTCTACTACTCAACCTTAACTACTCAACCTCAACTACTCAACCTCAACTACTCAACCTCTACTACTCAACCTCAACTACTCAACCTCTACTACTCAACCTCAACTACTCAACCTTAACTACTCAACCTCTACTACTCAACCTCAACTACTCAACCTCAACTACTCAACCTCTACTACTCAACCTCAACTACTCAACCTTAACTACTCAACCTCTACTACTCAACCTCTCAACCACTCAACCTCAACTACTCAACCTCTACTACTCAACCTTAACTACTCAACCTCAACTACTCAACCTCAACTACTCAACCTCTACTACTCAACCTCAACTACTCAACTTCAACTACTCAACCTTAACTACTCAACCTCAACTACTCAACCTCTACTACTCAACCTCAACTACTCAACCTCAACTACTCAACCTCAACTACTCAACCTCTACTACTCAACCTCTCAACCACTCAACCTCAACTACTCAACCTTAACTACTCAACCTCAACTACTCAACCTCTACTACTCAACCACAACTACTCAACCTCTACTACTCAACCTCTCAACCACTCAACCTCAACTACTCAACCTCTACTACTCAACCTTAACTACTCAACCTCAACTACTCAACCTCAACTACTCAACCTTAACTACTCAACCTCAACTACTCAACCTCAACTACTCAACCTTAACTACTCAACCTCAACTACTCAACCTCAACTACTCAACCTCTACTACTCAACCTCAACTACTCAACCTCAACTTCTCAACCTCAACTACTCAACCTTAACTACTCAACCTCAACTTCTCAACCTCTACTACTCAACCTCTACTACTCAACCTCAACTACTCAACCTCAACTACTCAACCTCTACTACTCAACCACAACTACTCAACCTCTACTACTCAACCTCTCAACCACTCAACCTCAACTACTCAACCTTAACTACTCAACCTCAACTTCTCAACCTCTACTACTCAACCTCTACTACTCAACCTCAACTACTCAACCTTAACTACTCAACCTCAACTACTCAACCTCAACTTCTCAACCTCAACTGCTCAACCTTAACTACTCAACCTCAACTTCTCAACCTCTACTACTCAACCTTAACTACTCAACCTCAACTACTCAACCTCAACTACTCAACCTCTACTACTCAACCTCAACTACTCAACCTCAACTACTCAACCTTAACTACTCAACCTCAACTACTCAACCTCAACTACTCAACCTCTACTACTCAACCTCAACTACTCAACCTCAACTTCTCAACCTCAACTACTCAACCTCTACTACTCAACCACAACTACTCAACCTCTACTACTCAACCTCTCAACCACTCAACCTCAACTACTCAACCTCTACTACTCAACCTCAACTACTCAACCTCAACTACTCAACCTCAACTACTCAACCACAACTACTCAACCTTAACTACTCAACCTCAACTACTCAACCTCAACTACTCAACCTCAACTACTCAACCTCAACTACTCAACCTCAACTACTCAACCTTAACTACTCAACCTCAACTACTCAACCTCTACTACTCAACCTCAACTACTCAACCTCTACTACTCAACCTCTCAACCACTCAACCTCAACTACTCAACCTCTACTACTCAACCTCGACTACTCAACCTCGACTACTCAACCTCAACTACTCAACCTCAACTACTCAACCTCAACTATTCAACCTCTACTACTCAACCTCTCAACCACTCAACCTCAACTACTCAACCTCTACTACTCAACCTCAACTACTCAACCTCGACTACTCAACTTCAACTACTCAACCTTAACTACTCAACCTCAACTACTCAACCTCTCAACCACTCAACCTCAACTACTCAACCTCTACTACTCAACCTCGACTACTCAACCTCGACTACTCAACCTCAACTACTCAACCTCAACTACTCAACCTCAACTACTCAACCTCAACTTCTCAACCTCAACTACTCAACCTCAACTACTCAACCTCAACTACTCAACCTCAACTACTCAACCTCTACTACTCAACCTCTACTACTCAACCTCTACTACTCAACCTCTACTACTCAACCTCTCAACCACTCAACCTCAACTACTCAACCTCTACTACTCAACCTCGACTACTCAACCTCGACTACTCAACCTTAACTACTCAACCTCAACTACTCAACCTCTCAACCACTCAACCTCAACTACTCAACCTCTACTACTCAACCTCGACTACTCAACCTCGACTACTCAACCTCAACTACTCAACCTTAACTACTCAACCTCAACTACTCAACCTCTCAACCACTCAACCTCAACTACTCAACCTCTACTACTCAACCTCGACTACTCAACCTCGACTACTCAACCTCAACTACTCAACCTCAACTACTCAACCTCAACTACTCAACCTCAACTACTCAACCTTAACTACTCAACCTCAACTACTCAACCTCAACTACTCAACCTCAACCACTCAACCTCAACTACTCAACCTCTACTACTCAACCTCAACTACTCAACCTCAACTACTCAACCTCAACTACTCAACCTCAACTACTCAACCTCTACTACTCAACCTCAACTACTCAACCTTAACTACTCAACCTCTACTACTCAACCTCAACTACTCAACCTCAACTACTCAACCTCTACTACTCAACCTCAACTACTCAACCTTAACTACTCAACCTCTACTACTCAACCTCAACTACTCAACCTCAACTACTCAACCTCTACTACTCAACCTCAACTACTCAACCTCGACTACTCAACCTCGACTACTCAACCTCAACTACTCAACCTTAACTACTCAACCTCAACTACTCAACCTTAACTACTCAACCTCAACTACTCAACCTCAACTACTCAACCTCAACCACTCAACCTCAACTACTCAACCTCTACTACTCAACCTCAACTACTCAACCTCGACTACTCAACCTCTACTACTCAACCCCAACTACTCAACCTCTACTACTCAACCACTCAACCTTAACTACTCAACCTCTACTACTCAACCTCAACTACTCAACCTCAACTACTCAACCTCTACTACTCAACCTCGACTACTCAACCTCGACTACTCAACCTCGACTACTCAACCTCAACTACTCAACCTCAACTACTCAACCTCTACTACTCAACCTCAACTACTCAACCTTAACTACTCAACCTCTACTACTCAACCTCAACTACTCAACCTCAACTACTCAACCTCTACTACTCAACCTCAACTACTCAACCTTAACTACTCAACCTCTACTACTCAACCTCAACTACTCAACCTCAACTACTCAACCTCTACTACTCAACCTCAACTACTCAACCTCGACTACTCAACCTCGACTACTCAACCTCAACTACTCAACCTTAACTACTCAACCTCAACTACTCAACCTTAACTACTCAACCTCAACTACTCAACCTCAACTACTCAACCTCAACCACTCAACCTCAACTACTCAACCTCTACTACTCAACCTCAACTACTCAACCTCGACTACTCAACCTCTACTACTCAACCCCAACTACTCAACCTCTACTACTCAACCACTCAACCTCAACTACTCAACCTCAACTACTCAACCTCAACTACTCAACCTCAACTACTCAACTATTCAACTACTCAACCTCAACTACTCAACCTCAACTACTCAACCTCAACTACTCAACCACAACTACTCAACCTCTACTACTCAACCTCAACTACTCAACCCCAACTACTCAACCTCTACTACTCAACCTCAACTACTCAACCTCAACTACTCAACCTCAACTACTCAACCTCAACTTCTCAACCTCTACTACTATTATTACACGACATGAAACAAGACTTACCCCACGTATTTCGAATGAACTCGGGTGGTTTAGGCATCTTTCTCTCTTTTGGCCTATCAGGTATGAAGACAGGCTTATCCTTAAAAACCAATGCCAGAACTTTCACTGCCAGAACATAGAGTGAAAAGTATGCACACACCACAGGCTAATTTTATGCAAGCCTGCGGTAAGCATGTATAGCTGTCGTATTGCACCGCTGCTTTCACGCAGAACATTATTTTTATCACATAACATATTGTTGCTTTCACATATGGTAACATTGCTTTTACAAAGAACATAATAAACAGGTACAACTTGGGAAAAAACACATACAATAAGAGCTAATAAAAACAAGGGTAACGCAAACTAATAAACAAGTGTGATAAGAATAGTTTAACTAAGGCTAATAAACATGTGGAACTAAGGATAATAAACAGGTGTAACTAAGGATAATAAACAGGTGTAACTAAGGATAATAAACAAGTGTAACTAAGGATAATAAACAAGTGTAACCAAGGATAGTAAACAGGTGTAACTAAGGATAATAAACAGGTGTAACTAAGGATAATAAACAAGTGTAACTAAGGATAATAAACAAGTGTAACTAAGGATAATAAACAAGTGTAACTAAGGATAATAAACAAGTGGAACTAAGGATAATAAACATGTGTAACTAAGGATAATAAACAGGTGTAACTAAGGATAATAAACAGGTGTAACTAAGGATAATAAACAAGTGTAACTAAGGATAATAAACAGGTGTAACTAAGGATAATAAACAGGTGTAACTAAAGATAATAAACAGGTATAACTAAGAATAATAAACAAGTGTAACTAAGACTAATAAACAAGTGTAACTAAGACTAATAAATAAGTGTAACTAAGACTAATAAACAAGTGTAACTAAGGCTAATAAACAGGTGTAAATTAGCTAACACAGGAAATAAACAAGTATAACTCATGTTACAAGATCAGCACTCAGCCACATAACAAAAATTTATCTTAAAACTACAACAACAGAAAGTAGATGGGTTACTTACAGGCTGTTTAAACAATTTCTCTAGTTTAAGTCTCTGCAAGTCATAGGCTGTTTTGACTGCCCTAACCTTCGATTCAGAATCGGCATCCTCAATTATTTCAGACATAACTCTATGAAACACAAGTTGGAAGGCTTGTAATCAAATGATTAACAATCAACCACTCACTTATTTTGTCCCTGAATAACACAGAGCTGTAGCGCAGAAGGTGCAGCCAGCATAGCCATCCTTTACTAGTTGAATTTCCATCCTTTTAAGACTAGGTAAAGAGAATTTAAAACTCTTATTTTTCAAACGTGACGCTGTGGCTCATCATCTTTACCACATGACACACATTTTATAACAAGACCTATTGTAAGTTTATTTAATTTTTTCTTTAGAATTAAACGTTCATTGATAGAAAAGGACTCTGAGCTACTTATTCTCTCATAGTGCAAGAAGGCCAAACAAAGCCAAGGCTGGGTGATTTCGAAATAAAAACTATGATAACCAATATATAGTACACTTCGAATGGTTATACAAATGAAGTATTGATACAAATCTTATGGTTCATGTTGAGCATATATTTTCTATCAAGATATGTCACAGTAGCTAGGGTCTACGAAAATTCAATGTGGCTCGAAGTTTCTATGTCAGAAGTGCTTTGCTAGATAAGTAGTGATTTTCTAGGTAATAGATCTTTTCTGGGTCAGAATTTCTTTCGAGTTGGTAGTGATTTTCTAAGTCCGCAGTGCTTTTTAAGTCAGGAATGATTTTATAGGTCAGGAGTACTTTCTTAGGTGAAAAGGGCTCTTTTAGGTTAAGAGTACTCTTTAGGTCAGGGGTGCTTTTCTAGGTTGGTTATGATTTCCTAGGTCAGAAGAGCTTTTTAGATCTGGAGTGATTTTCTGAGTCAAAAGTAATTCTTAGGTCAGCGCTTTTTCAGATCAGGAGAGATTTTCTAGGTTAGGAGTGCTTTTTATGTCAAGAGTGCTCTTTTAGGTCAGAAGTGCTTTTCTAAGTCGGTAGTGATGTTCTAGGTCAGGAGCGTATTTTAGGTCGAGTGCCTTTCCCAGTCACAAATGCTTTTCTAGCTCAGATGTGATTTTTAAGTTCAGGATTGATTTTCTAGGTCAGGACTGCTTTTTAGGTCAGCAGTGCTCTTTTAGGTTAGGCATGCTTTCTAGATCAGGAATGAATGTTTAGGTCAGGAGGGATTTTAAGGTCAGGAATGCGTTTTAGATCAGGAGTAATTTTTTGAGTCGACTGCTTTTTTGAGTCAAGATTGAATTCAAAGGTCAAAATTGCTTTATAGGTCAAGTGCTCTTTCAAAGTAGGAGTGATTTTCTAGGTCAGGAGTGATTTTCTCAGTTAAGAGTGATTTTCTAAGTCAAGAATGATTTTTTAGGTAGTACTCTAGTTCAACAATTCAGTATTTACTTTTAGGGATTGACCAATAAAAAGGTATTTGTGCAAAGCTAGCGTGTG